>NW_024096855.1:0-600000 GCF_016545835.1 Crotalus tigris | reverse complement strand
AGTTAGGTAAGACTAAAAAGGGAAAAATGAAAGAGTCTGATGGACAGTCTTCTGTATTTTTAAACAATAAAAATAACCATTATGCAAGAAGGAACAGACAGAAAGTCAGCAGTTCAGGTATAAAAGAAGAAATAATGGGGCTGCTCAAAGCCTATAGAAATTTACTGCTATGAAAATAAAACATTGCAGAAGTTTTAATTGGCTCCTACAATTTTCATTACATAGAATATTATTTCTAATCAATGTTGCTTCTGAATCAGATCCTATTCTGTGTGCACAGTAAATGGAATACCTCTGATTTCTCTTAGTTAATTATAAAATAAGAATAGACTGGTAGCAAGAACTTCCTATTTCAGGTTTTAGATTGAGTTCTGCAGAACTAAGGCCCATCAAATTGAAAGTATATATTGAAATGCAAGACAATGAATTGTTTAATCTTGATCTTATCATCAAACTGTATTTGGACCCTTACAGCTCTACTGTATAGGAGATGGCATTTCCTATAATTCTTTATTATTTGATGAGATGGATAGAAAAATCCTACTGCTTAGTTAAAAATACTCAGTTGAATCAAATGCAGCGTTAACAACAGGCTAAAAAGACAAAATAAGGAGATCTATTTATTCTGACAGAAAGTCAGCAGAAAGGTTATTAATTGATCTAGCTCTAGATGATTTAATTTTTTCTTTTTCTGTTTTATTTATCTAAACCTACCTATTTTGCCTTTGTAATACTGCAGTGGTGTCACAGGGGGTTATTCAATGTAAGGTGCAGGTTGGTACCTCACAACCGTCTATCATCATTAATCAGGTGGTTCCTTATATGGTAGAAAGATTACCTATCTTTTCATGCAAACACAATCCAAGTCATTCCAAAGTTTGACAGTAATGCATGTATACATGTGTGTACATGTCTATATTTATTTATTCCAATGGTGTTGATCAGTTTGAGTGTTACACAGGCCAATCTTTCAAATAGAAAGAAAACCACATGTTTCACCTCACCAAGCCTTGTGCTGATTATTTATTTTAATTTTAGCCAAGGGAGAGACCTTCATTGTGATACCATCACACAAATGCCATGCCCTAAGTGTTAAAATGTCAGGATGCAAGTACATATCAGCCGCATTTATATTGTATCTCCCCAGCTGTTTTGTCATTTTTGGCGTTGTCATCTTTTACCATAGATGCTGCTGGCTTGTTATACTGTCTACATTCAATCTCCCTATTGGTAACTCTCAATCATGTAGGAATAGCAGACTCCATAATGTTTGTGCACATCAACAAAGTACTATTTTAGTGCCAGAACAATAAAATCTGATTATAGATTAATGGAGGTCTGCTGATATGGAACATGAATTGGGCCTAGCTCCAAAATAATAATTGTACATTAGTTATTCATACTTCATGCGAGAATCAAAATATGGTAAAGAAATAATAACATGAATAATACTTCCATAATGAACATATGATTAGATATAATTTCTCTCCATAGTAATCTCTCAAAAGAAGGTCAGTTTATATCCTTCCTTCCTTCCTTCCTTCCTTCCTTCCTTCCTTCCTTCCTTCCTTCCTTCCTTCCTTCCTTCCTTCCTTCCTTCCTTCCCTTCCCTTCCCTTCCCTTCCCTATGCTATGCTATGCTATGCTATGCTATGCTATTCTTCCTTCATTCTTTCCAATAAATATCACTGAACTTTTTGGTTTTAGTTGGGACCCTTCTGGAAAAAGGATCAAAGTGACTAAGACCATGCCTAAATTTAAAAACTATCTATTAGTTTTTCAGTGGTCTCTTCTGAGAATTTCCTTGTAGTAACCATATGCAAATGCATTTTTGTTTATATTCAAGATAGTAAATCCTTAACCATCTTATTGATTAAATAAGTAACCATCTACACAATCTATTATGTTTGTACTTTGCATGGTCTTTAAAGTTAGTACTATACAACAGTTTAGTTTTAAGAGAACATATAGTCGAGATGCCCATATAATTAGATTTTAAGTTTATAATTACAATGAATATTCCCAAGCATTATATACAGATTTAAATACTATTTTTTAAAAAGAGAACAGTTTCTATTCAAACTACTATAAATTAAGTATTTTTTCTAGAAATGTTTTTTCCAGATTTTAAGAGATTTCAATGCATTATGTGCAATTTTGGTTTCAACTTTCTAAAGTAACCTACAGAATTATATTCCCTTTACATGTGCCCATAAAGTGTAAGGAAAATACATGATTTTGCTGGTTCATCAGATGTCAATTGGTATCCCATCCCAATAAAATTCAGTGAGTCATTTTGTACCACATAAAGCAATTTCACAGCTTAGGGGTAAAAGTTAATCTCTGAGTATTTTCCTATAATCTGTGAGATATTTACTAAGAACTGGAAGACTCCTATGAATTACAAGATGATTAGAATACACGTAGTCTTCAACCTACGACCACAAATGAGCCCAAGATTTCTGTTGTTAAATGAGACAGTTAGGTGAATTTTGTCCCATTTTACAATCTTTCTTGCCACAGTTGTTAAGTTAGTAACATGGCTGTTAAGTGAATCTGGCTTCCCCATTAACTTTGCTCATCAGAAAGTTGCAAAAAGTAGTCACATGATTCCGGGACACTGCAGCCGCAATAAATAAGAGTTGGTTGCCAAGCATCTGAATTTTGATTACGTGACCATGGGGATGCTGCAGTGGTCATAAGTGTGAAAAATGGTCATAAATCACCTTTTTCAGTACCACTGTTAGCGTCAAACGGTCACTAAATGAACTGTTGTAAGTCGAGGACTAACTGTAAAACAGTTCCTCACCTATCTTTGACCATATTGGTCTACAAACCCAATGCAATTAATAACATTGGTAGCATAACATTAATAATTGCTCTGTAGAGCTTAGCTGTCAAAAACAACTGAATATATCATTCTGAGCATACTTATCCTGGAAAGAGCCTTATATTGAGCCAGATCATTGGCTCCTTTCAGCCAATATGGTATATGGTGAATAAATGCCCAACTGTTAATAGCAATTAGCACTAATTGTCCCAGGTTTTAGGGAAGAATTTTTCCAGTTTTCCTTGCAATTGCCAAACCCTGAACTTGGATCTTCTGCATATATATATCATGCATGTAGTACCACACAGAACTACCAAATTATCCAAGAATATTAGATTTCTTTATCTTGAAATTATAACTGAATTTTAATATTATTGTTTTCATATACAAAGATGTTTATGAATACTAAAAACACTTTCATTGTTAAGTCTAAAAATGTGGACATTATTTTATTGAAAATAGAGAGCAAGAAGGATGAATTTTAAGTAGCTTTGCGCCTTTGATTTGTACCCCTGTAATAATAATAGAGATGTATAGTTCCAATGATAAAAGTTTGATGAAAATGAATACTGAATTTGCTGAATGTTAACTCAATATAAATATCTCTATATAGTGGCACTATTTTATCTTACTTGTAACTATGGCTTAGATTTTTCTCATTAGTACAATATAGCCTTATTGTACCAAAACATCCCAAAGTATTTTGCCTTATAATAAGCATTTGTTTTACAAAAACAAACTTAAAAATAAATATTTGTGACAACTGGTTGAATAGCCAATTCGTATAATCATACAATCAAGAACAGTCTAGTTTTAGTTGCATCTGGACGGGATATCAATAGACTATTCTGAGAATGGCATTAGGAATTTTAATTTATTCTGTGCTTTGATGAACTGCTTGTTGACTTCATCTCTGAGGTCACATAAGGTCATAAGAAAAATTAACTGAGTAAAGTGCTCCAGCTAGATGAATGTCTAATAAAAGCCATATTGTACTTTGTGATAACTAAACAATCACATTTAAGAAAATTCATTTAAAGTAACCCAAAAGTACAGAATGTGGGGGAAAATGCTGCCTAGAAAAGATGGTGTTAAAGAGCTAGCAGGAGCATTTCTCAGCATTTCTACATGCAAGGGACAGGAGAAATAACATAATAACAACAACAATAACAACAACAAAGTGGATATAAACAGTACTGTATATTGTTTGAATACAGCCCTTGCGCAGACGTTCTACCCTTCAGTGACCTTCTAGAATAGTATCAGCTTGCTACATGCATGTCTTCATAGTCCAAAGCATGTGTGAAAGAGACCATTCGTCTACAGAAGCTTGGGTTTCGATTTGGTATCACCGGAATCAGGACAGCAGACATTTATAATAGTCACATTGCAAATTAAAAATTACTTCAACGCAAAAAAATCACATAAAAGATATGTCTAAGATCAGAATTTACCATAAGACCATCGAATAAACTGATGAGATCTTCCACACATGCTTTTGATACCCAGGCATGAGCCAAAAGCAGTGTTCAAAAGCTTTCCATATGAAACAAAATAAATTAAATTAAGATGATTACTTTAAAAAAAGGGAGGGGGGCGGAGTGATTGTCTACAAGAAGGGGCTTCCTGCCAAGCATATTAGATAAATCGATAAAACATGAGTTTTGAAAATGATAAAAGAAAGACGGGCTGTGATAAAATACAAAAGAACAAATACAAACAGATGGACAAAGACACAGGTCCACTGAGGAATCTGGTACGAGGTTTGCTACTAGATTTATAGGTCACTCTCTCAGACGTTTGGTGGAAAACCGTCCAGCCTGCAAATGAATATAAAGGGAAGAAAACAAAGACACTTATAAAGTACAGATAGCTGTGATTAGATGTCACCATCAGTCATATCAGCTTTGTTAGTTAATCATCCACACCTCCATTTTAACCTTGCCCCAGAGGAGTGAGTTCATGGGCTATAAGCAAAAGGGTGTGAAAACAACAGCAGAAGAAAATAGATACTTTATAGGATTAGTTGGGCAGAACATGCAAACCAGAGGTGACCATTTATAATCATCCTGACCCTTTGCAGCAGTGTAAGGGCTCTACTACTACCATGCCACAATGAAGCTAGGCCATGAGAGGTAACACTGCTACTACTGAATGTAGTAATCTTCTAAATTGATGCCATGTGATTAAAGAGTAATTATTTCTAAATTTCATTTTGCAGGCCAGTAATATAGTTTAATCCAAAAAAATTCTGCATATGCAGGAAAGGATGGGGACTTAAGAGAACCAAAGAATATGAAGCGAGATAAAGAGGAGTCGGCTTCCGTTTGCGAATCATTTCAATCTAAATAGACAATTTTACTGATCTTTTTTTTAAAGTGCTCTATGCTCTACTGGTTAATATTAACTGAATTTTGTATTTATACTCTACTAATTTTCCTCTCATGGCTCATTTTCAAAATGAACACTAGCAGGTTAGAAATCTATCCCTTGCACGGTCAGTGAAATTGCTATTAGATTTACATCAGTAACTTTTCTAGTTGTATCGCTGTTAGCATCATTTCTACAGGCTTTGAATCAATGTGCTGAGCAGATGTTTCTTGGTGAGGTTGGGGCTGGACATTCTCCCTAGCTAAACCTACCTCACAGGTTGTTTTTGTGAGGAAAAATTGGAGCATGGAGTGCTATACATACCACCATGAGGTCCTGGAGGAAAGGTGGTTTAGAAATCTAATCAGTAAAGCAAGTAAAAAGAAAGCCTTAAACTTCCTTTTCTCACTTTAACACATATTTTTGTTCCCCTGTGGAAAAATGACTGTTTTAAGCATTGAATAAAAGATGACTCTGAAGATATAAAATCACCTTGGCCAGAATTTCCACGGACATCACCTCCTTCAGAAGCTACTCCAGAGCAAATATCAGAGGACAATGAAGCCTTGACAGAACAAGGTTGCTGAGTCTGAACTGAGCTCTCAAGTATGGCTGATGTGGACACAGTCAGTCCGGTTGCTTCAGTAGAGTCTGTTAGAGCTCTAGTGCTTCCCTTAACCAAAGGGTCTTTATGCTCTGATATATTGCCTAAACAGGATGTATGCAAAAATCATTAAGCTTGGAAGCAATAAGAGAATCTGAAACTATTATCTGAAGAAAACTTAAAATATTCTGAAGATTTTTTAATTGACCAAAATCCATTGCTGATACATGCTCAGAAAACCAGTTTCAGAGAATTAACCATTTCTGTAAATTCTCATTATATATAAAAATCAACAATGACTATAGTTTACAATTTTTATCCATAGTGTAGCATCAATGTCTCCAATGTGATGTTCGCAGACACTAATGTTGGTCTCCATCAAGTCCATGCTTCACCTAATTTTATTTATCTTGATTATTTTAATGTTTAAAGAATGAAAGGAAAAGCTTTAATACTGCCAAGTGATGCACCAATCTCAAGAACCATCCTTGCTTTACAATGTAAATAAAAGAGGGATAATCACATAAAGTAAAACAGAAAGGAACTTACACCAACTGTTTAATATGGTTCAACCTAATTTAATTCCCTTCCTCATGAAAACTAAGGACAAATAAAGCCAACCTATAGAGCTTTACCCCCTTTCCTTTGATTGAACAATACAATTGCAAAAAACAGAAACAAAATCCTAAGAAAATAATCGAAATTTGAAATTTTCACTGGATATATGTTAAAAGGAAAATATCACTTTTAAACATACTTGTACTTGATGTTTTGAGCTGCTGGATAACGGGGTTTAGCAATTTCCCAGTTTTTAATTTGTGCTTGCTTGTTCTTCTTCGGCGGCCGCTTGGTGGAGCAGAATGAAGGAATCCGACATTGGGTGGGAGTGGTTTTCCCAGACGAAGGTACAAAGTTTCTATTTCTTTTTTCTGTTGGGACTGCAACTCAGCAATTTCCTTCATGTGTCTGAAGAATAAACATGAAAACACTGAAAGAAAGTAACTCTTAAATTAAGACATCTCTATTTCTAAAAACTCTATTTCTAAGAAAATGTCTTAGGATATGCATTTTTATTACATCATTATCAAATATTTTTTTAAAAAATTACAGTGCAGGACATAAATTTCAAAATGAAAGTTGGTGGCTCTCATCATGGATTATGGTCCAAATATGAAAACCATCTCTATGATGAAAAAGGTACATTTATGCAAGCTTATGAATCATTCAGGAACAGTGAAGACGCCAGCATATATATTTTAAGGAGTTGCATGATCAAAACAATGAGAACAGCAAATTGTTTTGACAGTCAAGTGCTAAATATAGTGAAAGGACCATCATGAAACAGCAAAAAGATTCAAGAAAAGAAGGCTCCACTATACAGAATATAAAATAAACCAAACAGTATAGAGAGGTTTTTGATAGGGGAACCAGAAGAATAATCTATCTATAAATTTATTTGTTAAAGAGGTAGTAATAGGATAGGAGAAAATGCAATAGTTACAAGGAAATGACTACTTCATTGAAATGCAATATTGTCAATGAATAAGGAATAAAGAAACTCAGAAAAAAAGAGTTTGAAACCCTGAAAAACTGAAACAAGAACCAGAAGACTTTGAATTTGGCCAAGAATACTGATGATTTTGTTTCAAGCATTAGTAGGGGATCTCCTCTCATCAAGAGGCAGTAATTTGATTGGGTTCAGAAGCTAAATGGGTAGTACTTAGATGAAAAATCCAAAGGTAATATGAAGGCTGTAAGCTAGACTGTGAAGTCCCAGGCTTGTATACTACCATCCCCAAAGAAAATCACTTCTGTATTGCTGCTAAGAAAACTATGTGGCCATATTGTATGTGCCATCAGCAGTCCAGTTCAACTCAAAGGAGACTTTGCCATTAAAGACAAATAATAAATAATAGTAATTATTAATGTTAAATTAAATTAAAATTTATTAAAATTGAGAAAGATTAAAGTACCAGTACAGTACAGCTGAGTAAATCAAAACTTTTGCTATGCTTGGATGTCTGAAAATACAAATGAACTGAAATTCTACTAACGAAAGTCGAAGAGCACAGTGAATAAAATAGGACTACAATTAAAAATAGGCAAGTCAAGATGAATGGCAATAGGTCCAGCAACTAATTTAAAAATTGACACTAAACATAGCATTTACCATTTAGGATCAACTATCAACAATTAACAGTAAAGAAACCAGCAATCAAGCATTAACAGAGGAATAGAATCAAGTATTAATACCACTGTACAATGCCTTAGTAAGGCCACACTTGGAATACTGCATCCAGTTTTGGTCACCACGATGTAAAAAAGATGTTGAGACTCTAGAAAGAGTACAGAGAAGAGCAACAAAGATGATTAGAGGACTGGAAGCTAAAACATATAAGGAACAGTTGCTGGAATTGGGTATGTCTAGTTTAATGAAGAGAAGGATGAGGGGGGACATGATAGCAGTGTTCCAATATCTCAGGGGTTATCACAAAGAAGAGGGTGTCAAGCTATTTTCCAAAGCACCTGAAGGCAGGACAAGAAGCAATGGATGGAAACTAACCAAAGAGAGAAGCAACCTAGAACTAAGTAGAAACTTCCTGACAGTTAGAACAATTAACCAGTGGAACAACCTGCCTCCAGAAGCGGTGAATGCTCCAACACTGGAAGTTTTTAAGAAGAGACTGGACAGCCATTTGTCTGAAATGGTATAGGGTTTCCTGCCTGAGCAGGGGGGTGGCCTAGATGACCTCCAAGATCTCTTCCAACATTATTATTGTTGTTGTTATAAATATGCCATAGATTGGCAGTTGGCAGGGTATTAATGAAGGCCTTGCAAAAGATACTTGGATTTCATGATATGCCTGTACCCACAACATTCAGAATGATGGAGGCACTTGTGACACTCTGTGGAAACAAAAAATTGGATTTTGAAGAACAAGACAGAAAGAGTACTTTTCAATTTTGGTGTTGGAGAAGACATCTAAGGATGTGAATGAAAAAACAATCCAACAGATTATAACACAAATTAATACAGAGTCTCACTCAAGGCACATTATGGAAAGACTTAGCTGTCTTGAGAAGTCCATAATGCTGGGAAAGATGGAAGGAAAGAGAACAATCAACAGCATGGTGGATGGATTCAATTGTAACAGTAGCAGTTTTATAAGATTTTTAGGGGTCAGATTGAAGACAGGTCATCGCAAAGCTCTATCTATGCTGTTGGTAAGAGATCACACCAACCAAGTGATACATAATCAAAAACAAAACAAAACAAAACAAAACAGGAGATTAACATAGTAAGAAAAAAAAGAAAATCAAGAAATTAATGCATAACAACATGTAGAAACAGCAGAAAAACAATCTGCAGATATTTTCTCTATAAAGCCTAGAGTCTTATGCAATCACATAAAGATACTTATGTAACAAATATCTATAAATTGTTTATGGACAAATTTGTTCACAGTAAGGAAGCATTCATCTTTCAAGCCAATCCATAAGTTTAATTAACAAGGATGTTATTTCTTCAAAATACAATTGGTGATGCATAGGTTAGTGCAACAGAACAGATGATGTAAGATGAAAAAGGTGTTGGAAAAGTAACTGAACAAAAGAAAAGTTCAATATAGAGGTTGGCATTGCAATAATATGGAGATTTACTCATATCTCTCTCTGTAAATCAAGGTCCCTGTTCTGTCTATATGTGGTTCTCTCAAGCTGCATCATCATCTAGACTTAGATGGAGAAGCCACAATAATTTAAATCCAAGACCATACATTTCTTCCAGACGGGACAGTGAGATGGGCAGTGTATAAATTTAATAGTAAATGAATAAAAACAAAAAGCCTAGGAATTATCTAGCCCAAAGACTCTTTCACTGAGACTAGTTTACCAATACTTTAATCAACAAATTCTCAAATAAGCCTTAGTGGAGACAAGATTAATTTGCAGCCACAGAGGACCAAGACAATAGGAGACGCAAAACATTACTCTTAACAATTTAGAATGGATTGCCTCAAGAGTTCACATGTCTTCTATAGACAAAGCATACATTTGTCATAAATAATTTTACTGTGTCTGGGACAAAATTATTGCCATTTCAATTAGCAAACCAAATTATATTGCTGAAAGTATTTTCAAGTAATACTATCTTTTATTTAATTCTTCCAAGGGGTAAATGATTGAAAAAAAGATTCCTAAGTATATGATGTCCTTGCTCGATGTGAATACCATTTATTTTGCAGTTCTGAAGGCAATTAAAATGCCTCTTGGTGGATAAAGCCACTTTTGTCTTGTAATACATGATGTCCAATTTTTCTTTACTGCAGAATGTTGCTTTTATCAACAAAATGAGAACAAAAACATAGAAAGAATATTATACATCAAATACATAAAACAATTTGCTTTTAAAAGAAAGGAACAAATGACAAAATATGTCAAAGTGTATCTGTATAAGCTGCTCAAGCACATATGCACTAAAGACCCTCTGGATAAAATGGAAACATACTTCTCTCTCAGGTTCTGCAATTCTTTTTTCATGTCTGCATCTTCAAACTCTGAGTCATTGTCACTACTCACGTACGATGACTGAGAATGGAAAGAAGTTATGTTGATAGTTGGGATTTTTGATCCATTTGGAGAATTAAGGCCCTGTGAACTTGACTTTACTGACTTTTGCAGAATACACGAAGTCTTTTTAATGTTGTCATTTCCCGGTCTACTACTCTGAGATGACAATGGAGATGCATCTTGTTTTCCTAGGAGAGATTCATCTCCAGAATCACTAGAATCTTTTCCATAAAGAACATCAAAAGAGGAAGCTGTCTGCAAGCGACACAGAGGTGACTTTGTATCAGGGCTAGAAGGCTGATGGTCCAGATAAACATCTGGGGGTGCAGAATACCTCAGGGAATGCACAGATGATAAAGTTAATTCATCCTGAGTGCTGATCACTGAAAATCTGCCTATAGTTTTTGCTGGTGTTTCAGCTTCTTTGACATTAACATCGGAGTCTATAGAACCATCTTTTTGAGATTTCTTTTCAAGTAATACATTGACATTTTCCTTTTCATTCCTGTAAACAATGTCCTTCTGGTCTGCTGTAAGTGAAGAAGAAACAACCTGAAATAACAAATGAAAGAAAGGCTTAGTTGGTTAACATGTTACCTGCCTTTAAACTTTATTTTTATAGAAATTAACAGTACCCTTTGTTAGCTGCAATTGTCTGAGGAGTGGGATAAGATGTAGGGAAAAAAACAATACAAGATCACAGTACCTGAGTGTATCCTGATGTTAGGATAGTAGTAGGTGAACTGACATTTGCATCTTGACCTGTTTAATATATTGGAAACAAACAAACAAAAAGAAAATATGCATATATCTGGATTGGCAAATTTTAGTGCAAAATGAACATTAAATATGAAAATTTCTTATTTAAAAAATCCTCAAAGGCCATAACTCTAGTTTCACTGTTATATTCAAGACTATAGGTCAGCTATATATGAATTAAACATAAATCGTGGTGGTAGATCCAACGCGTGATATCACCATGATTTAAGATTATAATTTCAATGAGATGAGCATTCTATGAAATGTCTAATATAATCTATTAAGAAGATTTAAAGAAAAATAGGATATTTGTTTCTTACAATCATTATTCAGTAAAATAATGTTCAAATATGTATCATAGAAAAATGATACGTGATCTTCATAATTAAAAACAGAGACATTTCAATTTTTTCTACTTAAAATCAGTTCAGAAAAAAATGTCCCCCTGCTTTCCATGTGTACAATAGGGAACAAAATCATGGTTTCCTAATTTGCCCGTTGGATTTTTCTGGAAAAAATTACTTGAATAATGCATGTATACAATATGCAAAAGATAGAGCATGTTGTTTAAAACCATATGCATATAATTTATAGGGTTTGGCTTCCCCACTAGAAGTAAAAGCATTACTTATATAGAGTTCATATTTAACATATTTCATATATTAAAATCATCACAATAGATTTCTATAAATTTTCATGAGAATCACACATTAAATTTTATTCTGAAATTACTACATTCTGCATTGCTATTGTGATACACGCATTCACTAATTCCTAGTTTTCTTAATAATTATGTCTAAAAACTACCACATATTAGTTGTTCATATGGATATTTAGAAAGAAAAATGGACATTACAGTTATGCTCTATTACCTGCTTTGCTTGATAATAGTTTGTTTGTTTCAGAATGCTGAATCCCGGTGCAAATAACATCGGATTTTTCCTGTAAGAAATAGTATAACAATTTAAATTAATCTTTCAAGGTTTTAATCTGTATAGAAATATATAAACTCTAAGATTATTTTTATATTTCATCTTAAAGCAAAGCACTCTTAAGTCACTGATTTGCAAAGCACTGTTTGGAGGCTTCATACCCTTCTGACACCACATGGTTAATATTTAGTATGCTAAATATTTCATATAAATTTCTATTTTCTGATAGAATTCATATTATATTACAATTTTTTTCTCAATCTAAATGATATGTAAAATCTGTTATTATGCTGTCTCTCTTCCTGTTTTTATTACTCTGACTTCAAAGTACTGCAGAATAGTTTTCTAGAAGAGGGACATTATGCAAAAGAAACGAAGTCAATCTTCCCTTTTCTTATTTTAGGGGTGGACTTCTTTCTCATGTTCCTAGCTCATACTGTACCACATGGTTACATTAAAATCAAGGAAAACAGGAAGTAGTTCATTTATTTGATTTCTAAAGTGCCACAACCATATAGCGCTTGGCAGTATACAAAAAAAAAAAACTACAAACATAATAAAAAAATATACACATGAGCACACATACATATTTTTATGTGTAATTTACTTTGGCCCTAGGATTAATTTACATAATAATGATTTCATCTTTGACATATCTCCAGTATATATTTGAGAAAAAAGTTTTATGTTTGAGATGTCTAAGTCATACAGGGAGTCCTTGACTTACAACAGTCCATTTAGTGGCCATTCAACATTACAAAGGTATTGGAAAAAATTACTTATAACTTACTACTTTTACACTTAAAACCATTGATTCATCTCCCATGATAGGTGATCAAAATTCAGACACTTTGCAACTGATCTGTATTTATGACGGTTGCAATGTTCTGGGTCATGTGATTACCTTTTGTGACTTTCTGACAAGACAAGTCAATGGGAAAACCAGATTCACTTAACAACTCTGTTACTAATTTAAGAACTGCAGTGATTCACTTAACAACTGTGGCAAGAAATGTTGTAAAATGGGGCAAAGCTACCTTAACAAATGTCTCACTCAGCAACAGAAATTTTGGGCTCAATTATGGTTGAAAGTCAAGGACTACTTATATTACTCTTTACCAGGTCTGTGCTGTTCCAACTTGGTTAAAGAATTTCATTTTGCCAAATGCTCAGGTAAGTTCCTTTCCCTTCTTGTTTGAATTTTCTATGCAATGTTGAAAATGATCGTAAGATATGAATTACACTAGCTGGGCCATTAAATTATTCAAAATGTTCAGCAATACATTCATATCTAAAGAACTTTTCCATTTGGACCAGCATGTGTTCAAAATAATCTCATTTTTGGACTGAAAGGTAATGTTGAAGTCCTTTTCTGAAAAGGAACTTTCTTCTTCACAACCCTAGCAGAATACTGACAAATAGGAACACCTAACAAATACTAACAGGAAGTATCTTATCAGAAGAACTGAGAAGTTTTGAGAAGTTAACATAATAATATAATAAACTAATAGAATAAAGGTTGGATTTGGTTTTTGAAATTAATGACAGGCATAAGCAACTGTTTAAAGAAGAACCTAAATTCTACTTGGTAATAGCTTAATTTTTATCACAGTTGGTTCTAGAAAGAAATAATGAAACATGTCTAATTTGGTTTTATTAAGGATGAAATCAAACGCGTTTTACACGGTTTATTCATGGACAGCTACTTTTTTAAAAAAACAAATATATTTTCAAAGACAAACCACACTGAGACCAGAATTACAGGGAGAGAGCAGTAAGCCCATGCCACAATTTGGGTAATAATCTTATTCAGAGATTAGAGAATTGTCCAATGGTGGACAAATTATTACATTCAGGAAATATAGATGGCAAAACTAATTGTGAAAAATGATTGTACATCGAACTTGTATGTACAGATATATGCACACATATTTCAATTCATATGCTTCCATGTTTTGTCAAGACAGATTTCAGAACTTGCATAGAGGAACATAGGACACTGAGCATTTGAAAAGGTGTCTGAGGAATTTATCCCTTGCTAGCTAAGACACTATGCACATTTTTACAGGATGAATCAACACATAGCATCTGCTTAGCTTGGTGCCATATGGCATGATGGTCAGGAGAAAATACTGGACCTTCAGAAGGATGATAGTAAGGGGTATTTTTCTTCTGGGTAATTTTTAGCCATCACTAACTGCCAACTTGATAGTCTCATATCTGATATTATTACTGTCTGGCTCTGAAATGGAAAATGCCTGGATACGTGATGAGTATATTCACAGACCAGAAAAGTTATCATATATTATAAAACAAGCTCTATTAGATGCAAATCTATTTCTGAAAACATACTGGAGATGTAGATCAGATTTGGGCCCACATTAGATCTCTCAAATTGATAATAATGATTTCTAGGAATCTAGCCATGAAAATGTATGATTTTTTTTTCTTCCTTTCTTAAATAGTGATGCTTACCGTATTTGTTGTTGTTAGTTGTGAAGTCATGTCCGACCCATCACGACTCCATGGACAAAGTTCCTCCAGGCCTTCCTGTCCTCTACCATCTTCTGGAGTCCATTTAAGCTCACACCTACTGCTTCAGTGACTCCATCCAGCCACCTCATTCTCTGTTATCCCCTTCTTCTATTGCTCTCAATCTTTCCCAGCATTAGGCTCTTCTCCAGTGAGTCCTTCCTTCTCATTAGGTGGCCAAAGTACTTGAGTTTCAACTTTAGGATCTGGCCTTCTAAAGAGCAGTCAGGGTTGATCTCCTCTAGGACTGACCGGTTTGATCACCTTGCAGTCCAGGGGACTCGCAGGAGTATTTGTCTCCTGGCAAATAGATGGCAAAGAAATGGAAGTAGTGACAGATTTTATCTTCCTGGGCTCCAAGATCACCATAGATGGGGACTGCAGCCAAGAAATTAAAAGACGCTTGCTCCTGGGGAGGAAAGCTATGGCAAATCTAGACAGCATACTAAAAAGCAGAGACATCACCCTGCCAACAAAAGTACGCATAGACAAGGCCATGGTTTTCCCAGTTGCAATGTATGGCTATGAAAGTTGGACCATAAGAAAGGCTGAGTGCAAAAGAATTGAGGCCTTTGAACTATGGTGCTGGAGAAGACTCCTGCGAGTTCCCTGGACTGCAAGGTGATCAAACCGGTCAGTCTTAGAGTCATGAAACTCAAGTACTTTGGCCACCTAATGAAAAGGAAGGACTCACTGGAGAAGAGCCTAATGCTGGGAAAGATTGAGGGCAATAGAAGAATGGGATGACAGAGAATGAGGTGGCTGGATGGAGTCACTGAAGCAGTAGGTGTGAGCTTAAATGGACTCCAGAAGATGGTAGAGGACAGGAAGGCCTGGAGGAATGTTGTCCATGGTGTCACGATGGGTCAGACACGACTTCACAACTAACAACAACCGTATTTGTATATGTTATATAGATGTACCAGCTATTAAGAAAGAAGCTGTAGATTTTTTTAATTAACTTGAATCCTAGGACTCTACAGGTCACAAAGAAAGCATAATCTCAAATACCGAGATCATGAGATGAATCACATAATCCTGTAAGATACCCTAGATACACGTTATTACAAACATGTAAGAACTTGTAAGAAATTGTAAGAAGTTACAACAGTAGAATATTGGAACTTATTCTGAATACTAACATGAATCTGAAAACAGTCAAAAACTATGCCAGGAATTCCAGTATCTGAACTTAAGAACAATTAGAAAAAGGGATAGATAGAATAACAGAGATATGTTTGAAAGATCTAACAAAATATGTGAATGTTTGTATATGTGCATGCATCTGCATGTATCCCTAGTACAGAATTGCAAGGATTGGATTGAATAGTTTCCATTCTCAAGCACTTCCTTTATTAAGAATGTATTGTTTTTTAATGAAGTCCAGAAAATACAAAAAACATTTGTAAGGCATGTTTCTTTTTGAATTAATTCTGTGGGCCAGATGTTTAAAAAGTAATCTAACCACTGGGAAATCTTCTGGTTCCTTGAGCAATTCCAGGGAATAGACTCTCTTTATTGCCTGAAGACTCAGAACGTGGAATATTCTCGTGTCAAATATTTATGAATTTTGACATACATCCATTCACTGAATTAAGAGATTCTGAGACCAATGTACTTAAAATAAATTAATTGAAGATGGTGTTCTTTACAGTGCTTATACCTTTTCTTGAGTACTGATGAAATGTGTTACCTAGACTTTCTGTCAATACAATAGAGATGAATGAATTGATGCAATTTGGAATTATAATACTGGGAGAGAAAGAAAATTATATTCTTTCATTTCAACTGGTATAAACTCTAGCAAGTTTATGCTTTTTACTCATGAAGGACATCTTTATCAAGTGTATTTTGGAATCCAGTGTTAAAAATCACATATTATATTTGGCTACTAAATGTGACACAATATGATTGGTCTCTATCCACATCATATCTTGTAAAACATTAATAAAGGCCAAAGTGAGAAAAGACCAACTTTAAGTGAAAAGGGAAATTCTGCTATGATAGATATTTTCTACTCAGGCCAATAAAATAAGGCGATGAGTCCTACCTAGAACTAAGGAGAAACTTCCTGACAGTGAGAACAATTGATCAGTGGAACAGCTTGCCTCCAGAAGCAGTAAATGCTCCAACACTGGAAGTTTTTAAGAAGAGACTGGTCAGCCATTTGTCCGAAATGGTGTAGGGTTTCCTGCCCGAGCAGGGGGTTGGACTAGATGACCTCCAAGGTCCCTTCCAACTTTACTACTATTACTATTACTATTACTACTATTTTGAAATAGTGCCCTTAATCATCTTTTAGTTTAAGATATTAAAATTGATTCAATAACCCTGAGTTCAAAGAATTGTCAATGTAAACAAGATATTATTATGATGTGATGAATTTTGGTAAGGGGCATCTGATTTCTTTTTTTAATACAGTATTGGAAACATAAAATATTTACATTTTGTTTTTTTGAGTACCTCAGTACTTAAATATAAAGGATATGACTAAATGTAATTGTAGGTAATGTAGGTAACAATTATAACTTTGCCTTAGAAGTCAGCAATAGGACCAATTTTAAAAATATCTATTAGAACTACAGCAGTTTTAATAGGCATCTGTATGACTTCTAAACGAATGGTTTGACTTGCCAGAATTGGAGAAGGTTGATCTTTAGCCATGTGAGGATCCAAGCCAACTCCAGGAATTTTCAAATCTAACACAAGTGCAGGCAAAGGTGCCAGATTAAATTCACCATCCACTTGGTCTGGTGTTGCTGCTGAAGCAGATGATGTTGGAATATACTCTTGATACAGCAGGTTGCGAAGTTTCTCATCCAAACTTTTTATTGTGTTGTCAGTGAAATCAACTCTTGGTGGTCCTTCGCCATCTGATTCTACCAAACAAGGTGGTTGGGGTGCAGTCATGGCAGAGCCAGTAGATGCAACCGGCTGGGACTGGGTTGGCATATGCAACTGGGGTACAGCTGTTGAGAGGTGAGGAGGACTTGAAAGTTGAGATGTTGCTGAAATTGGAGGTTCAGAGACAGTGGATATGGGAGATGTCTGATCTACAAAAGAATGTGATATCTGGCCAAGCTGAGTGTTGTCTGGCAAACTGGGGATTTGGGTTGAAGACTCAAGTTCCAAAATGGGAGCATCAGAGATGATAGGCAAAGAACTTTCTGTTGTCTGCACAGGAACAGACTGAAATGGTTTTGGCAGTCCAGCTGTGCTGTGTTCATGTTCTGTATTGGGAATTTTTTTTTTCTCATCTATCTTTTGTAGTGTGTGCTGTGAGGCATTTAGAAGGATCTTATCCTCAAAATGTTCTTCAGATATAGCTGTACTATGGGCAAGAGTGTCACACTGACTGGCTAGGTCTGGTTGTAGCAAAGGGCATTGTAGCTGACCTGTACTTTCAGCAACTTTTTCTAGTGTGGTTGAAGCTAACACTGGAGGAATTACGGTGAATGTTTCTGGATGGACCTGAGAAAGGGAAGTTAATGAAGAGGGAACAGAAACTTGTGTTAAAGGAGAAGGAGGAGGAGTTCCCCTGGGACATTCATTGGAGTTAAGTTGATTAGAAAGATGTTGATAAGATATGTTTGTTTGTTTTTCTGTCACTGCAGAGCTCTGTTGCTGATCATCCAACAGCTCCAGGCCTATAAACAACAAAAGCAAAAGGAAGTTTCTGAATTCAGAAAATGACTTTGTAAAATCTAAACACTTATACAAAGATTTCAACAACTATTGAGCACTAGACATTTTTCCAAAGAATTAAGAAAGATGAAATATTTTCCCAGCTAAATTGTTTTAGATGAAACAATTATTCATGCTTAATTGCACAGAGTATGACAGCTCATCCTAGTGATTTTTCTAATACAACTCTATTGCACTGTATTGGGTATTAACCATAATGATGCACTGTCCCATTTTAACCAACTGGAAAATCAAAATTAATATCAAGGCATTCAGTGTATTACGTAACACTTAAAAGTAATTTATATGACAAGAACTTCAATTACATCTGCACGTCTAAAACAAAACCTGTTCAGGGCAATGTCCATAAATGTGTACGCTTTGTAGATAGGTTATGACACTGTGATTCTGCCAACTATTTCAATCTTCACAGCAAATAAATGATTGAAATAAATATTTTCTTGTAAAACAGCAGTTCTCAAAGTGTGGTCTCCAAACTACTGGGAATCTTTGACTCCCTTTCAAGGAGTCCACAAGATAAAAATTAATTTCATAATAAACATAGTATCTATTTGCCCTTTTTACTCGCATTTTCTCATGAATATACAATGGACTTTTCCATAAATTACATAACATAGGATGACATTATTGCTTTGATAGCTAATGGAATGTGGTTATGTGTTCTTGTATTTTTTAAAAGTATTTTCTAAACTAGAGGATTGGGGATATAAATTTTCAAAGATTAATTTTGTTCTCTATACTTCTGTGTTTGTACTAGCTATCTTCAGTTATATTATTTATATATTTATTAAATTTGTACTAGCTATCTTCGATTGTTTTATTTATTTGTTTGTTTTTTTATTAAATTTGTTTACAGTCCATCTTGCTTCCCCATTTATTATGGTTAGTCACACAATAAGACAGATATTTAGACTGGATTTGACATTTTTGTCCACTTATCAAATCCTTCTCAAAGACCTGAGGAAGGCAGATGTTATATGATAATATTAATGGTATCGTTGCAGGATGTAGGCTATTCTAAAAAAAATGCCTTTTGCAATTGACTGTTGGTGGTTTTGTCAATGCTGATGGTATTTAAGTAATGCTCCAGATATTTTGGAATTGCACTCAAGGCACCTATTACTATTGGAACTGATCAGGCATTCTTTGGTCATCTTGTTTCTCAGCTTATTTTCTTTTATCTGTTCTACATCTGATCTTAGCATGCTGATCTTATTTCCCAACCTGATCTTCTATTTTGATGGTGCACTGATCATTGCAAAAATAAATGGAACTTTAAGTGGCAATATAATAATATTTTTTTAAAGGAGCTCTGCTAGAACTTGCTATAGAGTTGCTTGGACCAGCCAGATATTGATTTGTTTAGGTATAGTGGAAGCAATTTCTGATAGCAGTTAAATTTTGTGTGCACATACTTTTTGCTCAACCCATAGTTTAAGAACTCTTATGCTTGGGAACTGCATTCAACTTGATTTTGTGTGGAGCTGCATTCATCCTGAAAATATATTATCTGCATTTTGACAATATGACTCATACGTAGTAACTGTAGCCAAGAGTGGTAGTGTAATTGCAGCTGGTGCGCCAGCTGCAATCCTTTCTCAGCCAGACTCACACTTCAGTTACATCCAGTGGTGGGATTCAGCCAGTTTGCACCAGTTCAGCAGAACCCGTAGCTAATTTTTTGTTGCCCAGACCCAGAATGGACTTCCAGAAGCAGCATCCACACAGAGAACCGGTTGTTCACATATTTGAATCCCACCACTGGTTACATCCTGTTTCTACCCATGCAGTATACTTCATGTGAAGCTGCCCTTGGAACACTGTAAAGGTATAAAAAGTGGCAGATAGCTTGTTAACTTGGGATCTCCTCATCCTTGCACTAGTACAAATTTGAATGTTGAGCATACTATGTGCAATTGTGTTAATCTCTAAAATTTCAAAATTTTATTATCTTAAGAACTCTCTCTCCCATTATGAGTTGTGCAGAATTTTCTGAAGAAAGAAATTTCCTTTCCAAGGCATTTAGGATACGTCCTTTATCTGCAAATGTCCCAGGCATCACATTTAATCTTTCTGTAATATCTTTTTCATGAAACTTTTAATTGTTGATTAATTTCAGTTTTGACTATAATGTATATATATATTTTCATACATTGCATATTAATCGCGGTTAGCCATACAGGTAGTCCTCAACTTACAATGGTGATTGAGACCAGAACTGTATGAGTATCCACTTGAGAAGAAAAACGAAGCATGTATGCATACTTGCATAAATCAGTAAATAGTTCTCTACATATTTTTCCTTGTTTCCCCCCCCCCATGAAAATAGCTTGAAAATTGTTTTTTAAAGATTAAAACCTCACTGATACCTGGGGCTTCAGACTGCTTTGCACTTTGAGGAGGATGAGAAGAGAATTCGGGCACTTCAGCAGCTTGATTTTCCACAACTGGACAAATGATAAACCAACGTTTCCCAGTATGTAGAACTAAGGACAGAAAATATTAAAATGAAGAAACATTTGTACCCACAATTAGCAAAAAGTCCACTATTGCATACTATACTATAATGTAATATAATGTGATACCACATTTAAAAATAATGACTGTTAATACAACAAATGAAGACTAATGACCGAATTTCAGTCTGGGAGATTAACACTTAAAATCCAATATGAGAGACAAATGTAAAGCTATTCATAAACTTATCCAAATTAAGTTTCACATTTTATTTTCTGCCAAAGCTCTCATCACAGCAATTGGCATAGAACAATGAAAAAGCATCTTTGAAGAAATGCAGTGTCACAGAAAATCAGTGTGTTCAATGCAATTACTATGGATTGGGTGACTTTGACACAATCTTGAAATATGTCATTACTATAATTAAGTATTAACTTACAGCAGTGTTTCTCAATTTCAACAACTTTAAGGTGTGTGAAATTTACTTCCTGTCTGGGAAAATTTGTGGAGTTGAAGTCTGCACATTTTAAAGTTGTTGAGGTTGGGATATACTGCCTTACAGTGTTGGGTGATATACATGCATATTCAAAGAAATACTTTTACCATTCTGTTGGTAGATGGGCATTCTTGCATGGGATTGGCGATTCTCCTATTTAAAATAAAAGAAGGGTGTTACTAAAGCATTTCAAAGTACTTTCATTTGGAATCTGCTCAAATTCATCACCAAAAAAACAATATTGTAGCATAAAAATAATTAAATACTTCTTTGCATGCTAGCTAATAGAAGTAATGTGTTGGACCACAAGTCCCTTCATTCTGATCCATCCCAAACAGGCATGGTATCTTTCACTATGAATGATGGGAGTTGTAATCCATAACTTCTGGAGGGGATAAATAATTTATGTTAAACATTTATTGTCTGAAACGTTTATTGTTTGAAACATTTAGTAGCTGAAATGTTAAATGTTATATTTATTTTATTCTTTTTTTAAAAAAACAAAAAATACCTCATTGATTTCCAGCTTGTAAATATCTTGCTGAGGACTCACACCTTGATCAGAACTTCGTTCTCCTTCAGTATCTTCACTAAGCATATCTTCTGCTTTGTCAATGATTTCTTTCAGTTGCTCAATAAATATCTCTTTCTCAGTTGGTAGTATAAATTCATTTTCAACCTATATGAATACACCAAAAATATTTTTTAAAAAACCTGCCATTTTTCTGTGTTTGTTCTCCAGTCCTTTTACCTGATTGCTTATCCATTTTTTTTAAAAGAACCCCATAGTATGAATTTTTACTTGCAGAAAACAAAATTTGTGCTTAGTTCAATTAAACAGTAAATAACTGATTCAGTATATAAGAGACATTCACAAAACATTTTTGAATCATGAAGGTGATTCGATTGTTTTGATCTTACTAGAGACAATTAATTGACACAACATATTGTTACCAATAAATCTGAAGACTACAACTGCACGGCAAATGTTCCAAATAACAAAGATTAAAAAGAAGTAGTGGTTCACTTATTGTTTGTTAAAGTAACAACTATTTTAAACTAATTCCCCTTTGTATAGACTAACAGGGGTATTAGTCAGAAATTAATTTTATTTCAATCAGCTAATTTCCAAAAGACTGGAAATATTTTTTGTAGCTATATAAATAGTACTGTCATCTGTGCAGTTTATGAAACTGAAGTGTCAATATTATTTTAAGATTCTTAAACTTACCATATATGTAGCAATTTCCTCTGGAGCGTCACCATCTAAATCAAATTTAAAAGTGACCATCTTGTGATTGTGTGTTTCTAGTTGGCATTCCACCATCTTATCCCCTGTATTGCATACCTGTAAAAAGAGCCAATTATTATATCTCACCCAATGAAATACTAGGTTAAAAACTAAGTAAAGGAGGTAATCTTACATTTAAAATGGTAAGCTTGGGCCTATTGGATTTTTCCTGGCGTGAACGAGCACGTGCTGATTTTTTATGTTTCTTTGAAGGTTTTCCTTCCTGTTTCCCACCTCCACTTATTCCTTCAAAACTGTCACTCATCTCTTTACCAGAAGCAACATCAGGACTCATATAACTTTGTGGCAAGATGACAAGGCAGGAATTAAAATAAAAAAAAAGACAAAACATTATTAGCATACAGACCTACTTAAAAAGTGCACAAAGAACGCAAACTAATCAGACATTAATCAGCAAAGATTGACCTGTATAATTTTACTACATGCATTTAAGACTCTGGGAATAATGGATTTTGTAAAGTAACATACATAAAATAAAGAAAATGTAATGGGCACAAATTTAATCAAACTTCTATGGAAAACTCTAATGTTAAGAATCTAAAAGAAACTGATTCAATTTCTCAGCATTCAAGATCTGTAGAAAAGGAAATAATGATTTCTCTCTATCTGAAATATCTCTGCTCTCTTTCATAAAAGTGTTCTAAAAAAAATAATGAGTGGAGATGTTGTAGCTGAGGGGTCTTCAAACTTGGCCCTTTTATGACTTGTGGACTTCAACTTCCAGAATTCTTCAGCCAGCTGGGAGTTGAAGTCCACAAGTCATAAAAGGGCCAAGTTTGAAGACCCCTGTTGGGGCTCATCCCTTTGTTGTTTGAAGTAACTACTGTGCAAAATATAGTTTCAATGCTCTTTACAGGTTGGCCCCAATCTCTCTTTCCACCACCTGCTCCATCAATGGGAAGCTCTTCTTTAAATTGTAATGTTTCTCCTAAAGTTTCTACCAAGTTTCAAACGCTCAGCTGTGTCTAGAATCTTTCATAGAAAGAAAGTCTGTTCCTTCCACAAGAGACTTTTGATCTAGCTGAGAAATTCAACTGGCAGAATGGGGAAATACATGTTTATAGATTCTTCCTTTCTGCTATGAGGTCTCTGTGCTCCAACACATTCTTTTAGAAATGGTGTTGGAATTTGTAGAAGGCTTCCAGGCTGTCTGAAAAACAGCTCCTCTGCTATTTTTTGTTTCCCATGCAAAAAGGAATATGCAGCCATGAAGGATGCTAATTATGCAATGCATAATATTCTTAATTTGAAGAGGAAATGACAGTATTCAGTCTTATAGTCATATACTCTATACCCTTCAGTCTAATTTTAGGTATCCATCAGCCTAATATTTTTATGATGGAATGGAGTAAAGTATTGTAAGGGGAGAAGAGGAAAAGAAAGAGATGGTGGTTGAAAGCAGAAGGGACAATAATATCCATTGTGGTATTTGTTCTCAAAATATTAATTCTTGATGAAGTAAGGCCGAGAACAATAATAACAACAAAGGTTCACTAAGATCTATAATTATTGAAAAGATAGACAAAAAGAAAAAAAGAAGACCATCAGCAAAATTGGCTGACTTGATCGCAATAACAGTGATGGGTTCATGTTGCAACGCCTGAAGGGCCTGGCTAAATAGATTCTGGGGGAAAAAAAATCTATCCATCACCATCACCTGAGCTTAAAAGAAAAGAGATATAATTAACATCACAAAATGAGTATGCGTTTTAGAAATTACTTAAGATTCTTTACTCTTTTACTAGATATTAACGTAATTTTGCAAGTGGTTTGACAACTTTGTGCCAGGTTATAGACAAATAGAAAAGGTACCTTTCGCAGCTCTGTGACAGTGACTGTTGTTTCTCTAGTACTGCTTGTTCCTACATTGTAAAGAAGAAATAATTAAACAAAATTTGTTACATTTTGAAGATTGATATCAGTGTGTAGTCTTTTTCACTTTATAAACAAATTGAGCCAGTTTGAGCACTAGATTTGAACGGTTTAGAATTAAGTGTTGGCCAACAGCCCAAATTAACTTTTGCAGCAGAATTTCTCTGAGCAAACTGCTAGATACATTAACCCTGGAGCTGTTTTCCCAATGAAAATTATCATGTACTGCCCCTGGTACAAAATGTTAGGTGGCGATATCTGGAGAATCAGGTTTTACCTAAAGTCTAACAAAATCTCAGGCCTTTTCATAAGTATAAATGTCCATGTTTTCTTTTTCTTCCTAGCATCTTTTTTTGCAAGTGCAGGGACCACTTTTCTTTTGATCAATTGAGTACTGATACATTGGTTGCAACAGGAATTGACTGCTTTTTTGTCAAGCCTGTGGACTTGAGTGACTGGCCCAAAGTCACCCAGCCAGCTTTCATGCCTAAGTCAGGACTAGAACACAGTCTCCCACTAGACCAAACTGGCTCTCACAAGTGTCCATATACTACAGTGCATGTATTATTGCTATCTGGCAAAACTGAAACGCTAAATAAACAAAAGGGCAAGAAAAGATGTGGAAAGAAAACAAATATATAAATGAAGAAATTGAATGATTTCAAGGTACTCAAGTTCGGAGATAGTGAAGTAAACAGAAAATAAAGTGAGTTTGGAGGATGTACCCTTGAATTTGGAATACAGCTCTTTTAACTTGATTAATGATTTTTGTTAGATATTGAAAACACATACCATCTCTTGAGGAGGTTCTGAAGCTAGTGGGGCAGCTGGACACGTAGTTTGAACCTGCTGGCCAGGAAGCTGGTGACTGTCTGACTGGGATTGCAGGTAAGCAGAACACTGAAGGGGCAGTCCGTGATCTGCCAGCATTGCTGAATTAGTTGTGCTAAGACTGCTTTGTGAAAGTCCATCTGAAGCAATACAGGGCAGCATTGTTTCAGACTGCACTTGCAATGGTGGTGATATAACGGCAGAAGCCTGCACCGGCAATGCAGGTATATGGGTTCCAATATCCACAGCATATTGAGGATGTCCAATAATCTGTTCAAAAAATCAAATGTGTAATTAGTCTAAATTCTGTTAAAGACTCATTAGATAAATCAACATTATTAAAATAGGTCCTTGTTATGCTGCAATGAAAAAGGAAGGGAGGGAGGGAAGGAGGGAGGATCACTCTGCATACACAAACTATGATTTCATGGATGTGTGAAATGCAAGCAAGTTACATTTGATCATCACAACAACTATCGATTATTAGGATCTGAAATTTTTTATCTCATTGGTATAAGTTAATACCTTATAATGAACATGTACATAACTGAATTGGCACATCAAGTTCCTAGACAGTTACAGTTACAATATGAAGCAGCAGCTATGAACCACGAGTGTATATTTAAATATACACCTAAATATCCATTAGGGTAAATTGAAATAACTACTTATTAAGAGAATATAAAAATTCATACAAAGGCTATATCTGAGAAGATTGTCTGTCCAAGAGAGTCTAAGTTAAATATAGCTTCATTTCAAGCTGTTATTTCAGTAAATCGAGGTAGTATTTAAATCAAACTGAGTACATGTGGATTGTAGGCAACTGGATTTGTCACATCCTAAAGACTAATGATATCATTCACACCTTCACAGAATGCTGGGAACTCCTTAAGCAGTCTGTTCCTTGGATTTTGGGCTTTTATGCGAAGAGATAGCTATTTGAGGGTATTTCAAATGTTTATCTGAGACCAAATAGAGCAATCCATCTATTTCACACTTATGATCATGGATTATGTCATGGTATTATCTATGCAATTAAACTTCAAATTAAATTAATCTTTCAGGCTTATCTGTATTAGTTTTTTTGCATATGTTTAGAACATGTTAATAATTTTTTGCCATAAAGACTATATATACGAAAGTACCGTTAGGATTACTTTTTTTATAAAAATGATAAATAAGATTTTTTTTCATTTATCTCTATCATTGTGGAGATTTTTATTCTTGCTCAAAAAAATCTATAGTTACTAAGTCAAGCTTTATCTGAAGAGGAAACTGAAGAAAAGATGAGATATAGAAACAAATAAAGAAGGCAACAGCACCAAAGGAAATCATAGAGGAAAAAGAAAATTTCTTTTAGTACTATATAAATTATTATTGTGCATATATTATATATTAGCTCTTGGCGATGTTTCGACGAAGTCCCATTCGTCATCTTCAGGCTGGTGTTTTCAGCTTCGTGCTTCGAGGAGCAAAGGCTGGTGTTATCAGCTTTGTGCTTCGAGCTTGCTCCTCGAAGCACGAAGCTGAAAACACTAGCCTGAAGATGATGAATGGGACTTCGTCAAAACGTCGCCAAGACACTTCCAATTTTACGCAGGAGAAAACCCGAACAACCAAAGACCTACATACAAACACCCGGTGTTTGTATGTAGGTCTTTGGTTGTTCAGGTTTTCTCCCGCGTCAAATTCGAAGTGTCTTGGCAATGTTTCGACGAAGTCCCATTCGTCATCTTCAGGCTGGTGTTTTTGGCTTCGTGCTTCAAGGAGCAATGTGTGATCTTAGCTGTTTCTTCCTTTTAACTGCCAGTGGGGGTATGAACTGATTGGATGGGACAATTAATTTTGGAGCCAGTGAGAATAGGTACATTGATTCATTGGACATCAGGCTAGGACCAGGTGAACACAAATTCTTCACAAACAATTTTTATGTACCAAATATATGGCTGAAAACAAAGATGTAATACAGTAAAGTTGGAAGTACAGAACAATAGTTTGAGATGGGATGTTCTGGACCTTAAAGTGGTAGATGACAAATGATAAAATGCTATGATTTCTTGTAACATTCCTGTTTTAAAGAAATCTTCAATCTTTTTATAAACTATTTTCTTCTCAATCCATACATGTTTTTGTTGCATTACCTTACCTTATAATCTTTTATAAATATTTAAAATTAGAAGCTTCTATTCTTCTAAACTTGAAAAAAAAGTACACTCTCTCTCATACACACATCTATACATCTATATACATATGGTATACAGATGAATATGTATCTTCAACCACTGTTTAAATTTGTAATTGTGAGAATGAAGAATTAAATATTTTTAAGTTCTTCTTTGTAAAATAAATACCTACTTTTAAAGAAACCAGCTATTCCAAAGAAATTACACTATTCTGTAAACTTACTTATATAAGTGATTTAGTTTCATTAAGAAATTATTATCATTTTATAGTCTGATTGCAGTGATATATTGGAAAACGCTAACTGTAACTGGACATTAAAAGTTTTTTTCACTCCTGAGAAGAATAATGTCACTTCCTGGGACAGAAGTGACTTAAGCATTTCTTTATCCTCTGACATAGCCTTTTCAGGCTGTCCTTCATGTTTAGTGTTTCACCATTCTAATCAATTCATTTTTAAGGATTCTGTTTCCTTATCCTATCTTGATGGGCATTAATCTCCAAATTTCTTTTAAAATTTGAACTATCTACAGAGCTGACACTTGGGGAACTACTCCTATGATCTAAACCCATGAAAATCCAGTGTCAAATAGATTACCTGATTACCAGCCCCAGATGTAGACATAGCCTGTTCTGAAGGATGAATTATGTTTGGCTGAAGTGACTGTGGAAGTGAAGGCAGCATCTGCTGCTGTTGTGAAACAGCTTGCATATTCTGAGTGTGGAGGGGAGAAGACACAGCTTCGTTCTGTATTATCTGCTGAAGGGTAGCCTGGTACATTTGTTGTTGTGAGAGCTGGGCTACCACATGATGTGTTGGTAAAGCTGACACTCCTGGTGGAGGCATAGAAAGTAATGGTACTGGAGCAGCCGGCATATTTGGCACAATTGTTTGGCAGGGTAAGACCAAAGAAGCCACAGTAGTATGAGGAAGGTTGACTGCTTGCATGGGGAGGGCAGGGGAATTTGATAACAGTGGCAGAGCTGAGTTCACAGGAAGGCTTGGTACTATCACAGCTGAAGGAAAATACTGAGAAGGAGCAGGGATGGGGGGCATATTTGCAGCAGGTATATCAGACAGGTTTGAAGGATGACTGTCAAGTCCTGCCAGAGGGGTAACTGCAGGAATAACGGGAAACTGAGGAATCTGGAAGAAAATATAATATTATATAAATTGCAAAAGCCCAGATGACATTAAATTAATTTATTTGCTTTTTATTAATAAAACAATTCCTCCTTTTTAAGCAACCCAAAGTATTTGGAGTAGGGTAGTGCCTAAATCGTATCAATCAATAAAATGAAAAATGATTTCCATTCATTTTTTCATGAGTCGTTCTAGAATATTTCATAAATTGCTCTAGAATAAGTGCAGGATAGGCTTTCAAAGCAACTGCATGTTAACAGACCAATCCAAAATTAATACAAATGAAATAGATAAAGCAAGCAGCAACCTATTAATAATCACTCACTGCATGTCTAGAAACATTTTAGGCAAATATCTGGCACGCACGAATAGTATCTGATTTGGTATGCAGGGAGCTTCTGTCTGTTCAGGCTCTTTCACTCAATTCAGTAGAGTATTATGTCCGTATGTTGCTGTTATCTCAACTGAAAGGAGAAATGACTACCCATGCATAGCACAAGCACTTTTTCTACACTAAAATTGCTATAGTTTCCAAGTTTCTATTAATTAATATATACATATATTACATGTTACTTAGTCTCTTCCTCCTAAATTGAACTCATGTGAGGATTTTGAATAATGCACTGGTGGACTAATATATGGTAAAATTCAGCAATATTCAGAATGCAGACTAAGTATGGCTTAGAATTAGTGCAAAAAATTCCCCAGTGCAGAGGATATCATGCTGCAGGAAGCAAGTATGTCAAGGATCAAGAGTGGGTAAGGACAACTTACAGTGGGGCAAAAAAGTATTTAGTCAGCCACCAGTTGTGCAAGTTCTCCCACTTAAAAAGATGAGAGAGGCATGTAATTGTCATCATAGGTAGACCTCAACTATGAGAGACAAAATGAGAAAACAAATCCAGACAATCACATTGTCTGATTTGGAAAGAATTTATTTGCAAATTATGGTGGAAAATAAGTATTTGGTCAATATCAAAAGTTCATCTCAATACTTTGTTATATATCCTTTGTTGGCAATGACAGAGGTCAAACGTTTTCTGTAAGTCTTCACAAGGTTGGCACACACTGTTGCTGGTATGTTGGCCCATTCCTCCATGCAGATCTCCTCTAGAGCAGTGATGTTTTGGGGCTGTCACTGGGCAACATGGACTTTCAACTCCCTCCAAAGGTTTTCTATGGGGTTGAGATCTGGAGACTGGCTAGGCCACTCCAGGACCTTGAAATGCTTCTTACGAAGCCACTCCTTCGTTGCCCGGGCGGTGTGTTTGGGATCACTGTCATGCTGAAAGACCCAGCCACATTTCATCTTCAATGCCCTTGCTGATGGAAGGAGGTTTGCACTCAAAATCTCACGATACAGGCGCCATTCATTCTTTCCTGTACATGGATCAGTCGTCCTGGTCCCTTTGCAGAGAAACAAAGAAATCTCTGAATTAAGTTTGATTTTATTGTATTCTGGAAACCTTAATCAGGACTCACTTTTGGAGCTATTTAGGCAATTATGACAGGAACTGGGGGCAGGAATAATTGATTCCAAAATATTTGTATGGTATCATTTCTATAATGCCTTGGTAAGACCACACCAGGAATGCTGCATCGAGTTTTGGTCTTCAGGGTGTAAAAAAGATGTTGAGACTCTAGAAAGAAGAAGAGCAACAAGGATGATCAGGGGACTGGAATATAAAGTACGATTGCTGGAATTCGGTATTTCTAGTTTAATGACAAGAACGACTAGGGGTGACATGATAACAGTCTTACTATATCTCAGGGGCTGCCACAAAGAAGAGGGAGTCAAGCTATTCTCCAAAAGCATCTGAGGGCAGGACAAGAAGCAATGGATGGAAACTTATCAAGGAGAGAAGCAACCTAGAACTAAGGAGAAATTTCCTGACAGTTAGAACAATTAATCAGTGGAACAACCTGCCTCCAGAAGTTGTGAATGCTCCAACACTGGAAGTTTTTAAGAAGAGACTGGACAAACATTTGTCTGAAATGGCATAGGGTTTCCTGCCTGAGCAGGGGATTGGACTAGATGACATCCAAGGTCCCTTCCAACTTTGTAATTCTGTTATCTTGGGATTGTCACTCTGGGTTTTTCTTATTATATGGAAGGACTTAACAAATAGGGATTGCAGAAGAAGAGGAATCACACATCCTGCTTTATCTCTTATTATTTATCTGATACCAGATTGCACTACAAGTCTATAATTAAACTGTTATAGCCTCATCTGCCAGCTATTGTTTTTCCTGAAAAACAAAAGAAGTAGAATTAAAACTGGAATAAATAGTAAAGGAAAATATATTAAAAAGAGAAGACTGAAGAAATAAGATAAAAGCATGAAGAAGCCCAAAAATGCATCAGATGGCAAGGTTGTTTAGGAAACTGGGTCAACTGAAATGGGCCACTTGAGTTCTATTTCCTTACACCAAGTAGTGGAGGAGATACTGGAAAACAAACAGAACCACCAAAGAGAAAAGATTGCTGGTTTTCTAAATGGGAGTCAAAGAAGTGGGGGGAAAAGAGCCCCTTTCCAGAATGAGAAAAAGAGGTAATGTGTTTATCACCTTCTGACGCAGCTAGGGGGAAGCCATGTAAAGATGGAAGGAAAGAGAACTGGGTTGAAGAGAGTCTGGGGAATGTAAAGCACGGGAATGCATGATTGCATCGGGTGCAGCTTCCATCTATTGTACTTGATTGCCTATGATGGTTATTTTGCACAATTGGAGTGTTTGGAGTAGGAGCTGAGGGCTATGATTCTCAAGCGTGGCACTTTTAAGATGTGCAGACTTCAGCTCCCAGAATTCCCTAACCAGCATGCCCACACATCTTAAAGTTGCTAAGGTTGAGATACTCTGACTAAGGGGGACAGAGATAGGGAAGAAAATCAGAAGGACCAAGCAGGGTAAAGTATAAAAGTTTGGGGGTGCGGGAAGAGACACCCCAGAAGAAAAGGGATCAGAAATTTGTACTTTCATGCTGAAATCATGACACATGAGCCAGACAAATGCATGGCTGGGCATTGTGGGCTCATATTGATGGTTCTAAATGTCAGCCGACAATAAATTTAGCCTCATATATGATTTAATTGAGAATGAGGGGACAGACCAGGCGTGTGCCACTGAAGAAGAAAATTCAGCACTGTTTAAAGAGATGCTGATCCATCCACTCCTTAAAAGGAAAGTTCTTTTTCCTTCTTTGGGAAGATTGTGGAAAAAGTGATGGGGCTGCAGTTAAAGAGAACACAAATTATCTGAAGCAATGTCAGTCTAGATCAGTGGTTCCTAATGCTGCGACCCCAACCATATGGTCGTAGGTTGAGGACTACCTGTATTTCTCTGCGGGCGGGGCAGGAGACGCGTACGCTCCGCCTCCTCTCCTGCAGCTGGAGCGCATGCTGGGCAGGCCAAGGGTGCACGCAGGCCATCGCCCAGCAACCACCTCGGCCCGGGAGTGCCGCGCATGCGTGGTGCCGCTCCCTGCGCCGGTCGAGGTGTAGCTGGCAAGCGGCAGCGACGGCGCAGGCCAACCACCGGCTGGGCCACCAAAGGAGGTAAGCCACCCGCCGGGTCCCATGCATGCCAGCAACCCTCCCTGCACCCGCTGCTGCCCCACTAGCCTTACCTTGGCCACCACACGTTCAGTGCAGCGGCAAGCAGGCCCAGGTGCTCCTGGGCGGCCATGGCACGCGGCAGTGAGAGCTCAGGGTGACCACCGGCTGGGCCACCAGCTGGCCCAGCCCAAGGGAGGTAAGGCACCCGCTGGGCCCCACAGGCTCCAGCAACCCTCCCTGTGCCCACCGCTGCCCCGCTAGCCTTACCTTGGCCACCGCACATTCGGTGCAGCGGCAGGCAGGCCCAGGCGCTCCTGGCAGCCATGGCACATGGCAGCGAGGGCGCAGGGCGACCACTGGCTGGGCCACCAGCTGGCCCAGCCCAAGAGAGGTAAGGCACCCCCCGGGCCCCACGCACGCCAGCAACCCTCCCTGCGCCCACCGGCCTCCCACCTCCCACCCCTGGCCCTCTTTTACTTACATTTAATAGTTGCTCAGCAGGGAGGGGTGGAAACGTCCAGAAAGCTTGCCTTAGCTGCAGACAACTTGCAGCACCGTTTGCAGACTGGGACTTTTGGCGGGCTCATCAGGGCAGAGACAGCCTGGACAATTCCTATTGGCTTTTGAAAGCCAATAGAACTAGACTCTATTCAAGAGAGTCTATTCTATTGGTTTTCAAAAGCCAATAGATTCTATTGGCTTTCGAACACCAATAGAATAGAGTCTCTTGAATAGAGTCTATTCTATTGGCTTTCAAAAGCCAATAGAATAAGAGGGAGTAGCACAGCTAAGGAAAAGGGGAAAAAAATGGCGGACTGCGTTGTTTGCTGACCCCCGAGAAATGGTCGTTTGACCCCAAATGGGGTCGCGACCCACAGGTTCAGAACCGCTGGTCTAGATTCAAGCTCCAGTCCTTGAATTCAAGATTCAAGCATGAAACAAAAAACACACTGGTTGCTGTCAGGGATAACTTGAGGTGGGATTTGGACGGAGCAAATCCAACTGTCATTGTTTTCCCAGATCTTTTAATAGCCTTGATATTGGGCAATATCTGGGCAGGACATGAATGTCAGAATTGTGGTGATAGATGGGGAAAGTTCTGGCTCTCAGATGTTTCATTACTGGGTACTGCAGGACATCTACATAAATCCCCTGAGAGAAATATCTATATATCTAGATATATCTAGTTTGGATAACATGATACAAAGTTGCACATCTTCCACCTGAGCAAAATGGATGAGCCAGATATTAGGTCCCGGGGTCTGGGCATGTGAGGATGTGAATAAGATGACCTTCTCTCAGTTTCAGATGGGGTTCCACTTGCGCACTTACCTGGCATAAAATGCATGGAGTAAAATGCAGTAATAAAATGCAATAATCTCATTTAGATTACTGAAAGCTATTTTATATGGGACTGTTTTTGAAGACCGCACAAAAACATCAACATTTTTAATGCTTGTGGATTAGTCTTGATACTACCACTGGATGTTGTTGCTGCACTACTTACCAGCATGTTTCTGAGTACAATTTAAAATACTAGCTTTAATGACTTGGGGTTGGGCTTTTAAAAGAATGCTTTTCCTGATAAAATTTGCCTGCCTGCCCTAGGCAGTCTTAGAATATCTACATGGGTATTCAGCCTACCTGATGTTAAGAAAGGAAGGGACTTAAAGGTAGATTTCTCTGTAGAGGCTCACCTTATATGCTTATCTTCCAAGGCAGGTATGAGGCCACTCTTAAGGCCATCCAGAAAGATACTGATGTTGGAGTCATTTTTATTTTATTATTAATTTTCTCTTTTTATGACCCTTATACCCTTAATCTGGGGTAGAGTCAGGGTGACTGGATGGAGCTGAGCATTTACTGGCTGGATGCCTTTCCTGATGCCTAGTTAAGAGTTCGCAGCAGATATTTTTTTCTTTGTGCCTTAGGAGGGAAACATCTGCTGCTACCTAGGACTGAACTCTCAAATTTCCAAGTGGGAGGCGAGTATCTTGATCATTAGGCCATCACATTGCTCATATTTTCATTATATTGTTATTTTTATAAGATATTATTATTACTAGTTTGGTATATGATTAATGCACCAGGCTATACAACAGGCAATTGTGAGTTCTAGTCCCGCCTTAGGCACAAAGCCAACTGGGTACCTTAGGATAGTTCTCCTTCTCTCAGGCCTAAGAAGGAGGCAATAGCAAGCCACTTCTGAGAAACTTTGCCAAGAAACCTGGAGGACTTGACCTGGTAGTCTCTGAGAATCTGACATGATTCAATGGCAAAAAAAATATTACTGTAGTATGTTATTGCTAGAATCCAGTTGAATTTAGATGCTATTTATATATCATAAACAATTGTTGTCATGAGACTGTGAGGCATTTTTGAAATATGGTCGAAATGTTTTATGGTCTTATAGTGTTTTTTTTATTGCATGAGAATTTGTTTTTTAAAAAATGTGGTAACCACCTAAATAAATGAATATATCATACTCCAAGCAAATTGTGTGAATATTCTGACAATGATTATAAGTGATAGTGCTAAATAAATAACTGTGATCTAGTTCAAATGAAATACTAGACCACTCATTTCACAATTTAACAATATGTTGAATGAGCTTATTATGCTTTTGTACTCAAATTATGATTTGAACCAAAGGCTGAAGTTTCCAATATCTTAAAAAATACATGTTTTGTTTATATAAGCACTAATTATACAGACAGAGAAATTTGCTATCTATCTACTTTATGTCAGCAGGGCATATTCTTTCCCCCTTTTAAAATTAAAATTTCTTTTTCTTTTCCATTTGTCATTTTTTAAAATGTTCATCAAATTACTATACTGTGTAAATGACACAGTTCTCATATTCATATGGCTGTCTTTTTGGTATTAACATGAGAAAGTCATACATGATATACTGGCGTAGGCCTTCATGGCTGGTATCAAAGAAGGAATGATGAGGTTTTCAGGCTGAATGGTCATGATCGAGTTTTATTTTGTTCTAGCATTTCGCCAGCAGCTGTGGCTAGCATCTTCAGAGCCTCGTTTGTGATGTACCTCTTAGCACTGAGGCAGATTTGGCTCATGTATCTAGCATGTATCTAGCAAGCTGTTCTCTGATTGGTCCACATCATAGAAGGCCAAGTAAGTTGGTTCTTGATTGGTTCCTCATCTCATTGGTCCATTTTGAAGAAATTCCAAGAGCTGGGCTGCTTTGAGCTAGTGGCACATTGATTAACTTTTCTGGATTTTTTATTTTATTTTTTAATTTATTATGGCACTAGGTAATAAATAGCTAGATTTTTTTTATAATTCAATGATACAACAAAAGTCAATTGATACATGAAAACACTTCCATGTTTCTAGCCCTATGGAGTCTTCACACCAAAATGAGGAACCTTATTGAGTGCAACAACAGACTTACTTGACCAGGTGGAACTGGAGGAAGCAACTGCACAGGGGGGACCTGCAGAGGTGCCAGTGGTGCACTGGTAGCTGCCATGTGAGAACTGGGGGTTTGAAACTGGGGCAACAGGTGAGGTGCAGGTTGTTGTACTGAGCACATGGGCTGGTTGCTGAGAATTTGCTGTAAAGAATCTGGGCTTGAGATGGATGGCTGATGAAATTTAAAAAAAGATCATATAAGTTTTTGAAATGCTATCAGCATAGGTTGGAGAAGCAGTCATAGGCGAACAAGAAACAAACAATAAACCTGCTTTTTAAAAATATAGTTAATAGATTGAAAATCTACAAAATGAACAGTCTAAAGCAGTGGTTCTCAACCTATGGGTCGGGACCCCATTTGGGGTCGAACGACCATTTCACGGGGGTCGCCAAACAAGGCTGTCCGCCATTTTTCCCCCTTTTCTTTGGCCACGCCTCTGGCACCCGGTGATGTATAAGTGGTTGGGGGTCACCACAACATGGGGAACTGTATTATGGGGTCGTGGCATTAGAAAGGTTGAGAACCACTGGTCTAAAGCCATGGTGAGAGGCTTTAAAGTAGAGTATATGTATGCAATTCCATTTTTTTGCTATATTCTGAAAAGATATTGTTTCCAGTTTTAATGCCTTTTGGATGACTATGTCTTGGTATAATAATAATTATGGTTCCCATTTCTGAATTGGCAAACTATGATTACCAATTTCACAAAAAAGCCAAACAAATCAACATCAAATTACAATCCAATATTCCAACTGTTTATTTTTTATTATTGTTATGTATTATATCTTACTTGCTTTTAGTGTGTTTGTAAGCTGTTGAGATTGGATGGCATACAAGTCAAATAAATGAATAAATAAATAAATTGTTCCAAAGTTGATTTGGATACATTTACTTATGCAAATGTATGCCCAAACTTAAACTAAATATTATCTGGAAATAATGATACACCCATGGCTAGATACTTCTCCCTTTCTCATGATGATTTTTAACTACTAGTGAAATTAGCCCAATAAATTTTATTTATTTATTTGTGTTTGTTTGTTTGAAGAAAGAATGGCAAAAGAAAACGATAAAGCTGTCCATTGTCAGGCCAAGAAAATATATATTAGAAATAACATTTGTAAAAGTCCAACTAATGAGGTCAATCTCTTCCACTCTGAGAAACAAACTTAAAAGAGGTCAAGAATTAATCTTGAGTTTGTTATAAGGTGAAGGAAGAAATTAAAGCTGTCTCTTTTTGTTGCAAAAGCATCCATAGGTGAGATTTTAAAAGTCCTGCTGGTGGTTGTGGCAACACAATCAAAGCTCTGCCCTTTGTGCATGTGTGTAATGTCAATTAAATACAAAAGGAGTAGGGCTTCAATTATGTTACCACAGCTGCCTTTTTGTTTTGATACTTCACTACAGATGCTACTGCTGTCCTACTTGTTAATTTACTCATTAATCTATTGCTGCACTTAGAATTTGCTAAGAAATCTTCCATTATAGTATAAAATGGACAATCAAACCTATAATGCAAGTTACATAATGGTTTTAAGCTTAATAGGAAAAAGAGAGCCAAATAAGGCAACAGGCTAGAAAACTGAAGAATGTGAGTTCTAGTCCTGCCTAAGACATGAAATTTCTGGTTCAGGGGTGTCAAACTCAATTTCATTGAGGGCCGCATCAGCATTGCAGTTGCCCTCGGGGGTGTGTGTGTGGATGGAGTGGGTGTGGCCTATTGAGTGGGCATGGCCAGCTCTACATCATTTGTGTCAAGGGTGCCTGTGGGTGCCTGGGCAGGAGTGGGACAGATCTGAGAGTCTCTGGCAGAAAGGGGTGGGACTGGGGCAAGCGCCAAGGCATGGTCCATTTCTTCATTTCTCACAAAGGGTGACATCTCCCCAGCATGCACCCAGGGGGCAGGGCCAAGGCGGCAGGGGCTGGTTCCTTGCTGTTTCTGGACAGCCTTGTGGAGCTAAGACTGAATGCATTTCAGCATAAATGGCCACCACAAAATTGTACATTGGCTCCCAGCTGGCCTGGGCCAAGGCCAAGGCAGCAGGGGCCGTTCCCTCACTGTTTCCAGGATGGCTTTGCGGGCCACATGAAACCACTTCGCGGGCCGCATCTGCCCCCCTGGCCTTGTGTTTGACATGTCTGCTCCAGTTGACCATGGACCAAACACTCTCTCTTAGCCCTAGGAATGAAGTAATGGCAAACTAGTTTTGAAAATCTTGCCAAAACCCTGCAGGACGGTTGCCATGAGTGTATTTTGCAGATATGGAGAGGAAGAGAAAGGCAGAATATGTCATTTCTTACCTGCTGGCTGACTAATACAGGTTGAGGTTGTCTCATCTGCACAGGGGCAACTGAGGTGGGAAATGGAATTGGAATTGCTGGTTCTGGATAAAGTTGTGGCCTCAGAGGCACAACAGCAGTTGGACCCTGAACCACTGAAAGTCCAGGCTGGGAAGGAAGGTAGGAAGACATTACTTTAGAAAACTATTGTCTATAAAAACTCTCAATAGCATACCTTATCATTCTGTCAGTATATAGCTGTTCAAGCTATTTAGTAAAGTAATTAATATTAATAATTCAGATTAACTGAGTAGATATATTGCTATGACAATAAGCATTAAAATAAAAATATCCAGGCAATAGATTGTCTGCCCCTTTTGCTTCATATTAAATAAAATAGTAAGTAAACAAACATAGGAGATAGGATATGTGACTCCCTTTATATGTACTATATGAACACGACTAAGAAAAATGGTTAGCTGTACAGACTTGAGGTTATGCAATTATTTAATCATTTTTTAAAATTCATATGTGAAAATTGAAGAAGACTATACTTACTATTGAGGATTGCTGGTAGGGCCCTATCTGCTGAAGACCATGTGGCAAAGTCTGGCTCTCACTGAGAGGTGGGCTATAAACACGCTGAACAGCTGGAGGTATTGCATCAGGAATAGACGAGTAGATCACACTTTGCTGGCTACTCTGGGAGTCTGAGTACACAGTTGATCCTTGACCACTGTCAAATGTGCTATCAGCTGAAACATTGTTAATATTGATTTTTTTAAAAAACTGAATGGTTTCATAAACTGAAAGCAATCAAAGTATTATTTGTATTGTGCAAAGGTTATCTGATCTTACTTGAGATCTTAATTTGGAGCTTTGGAAATAGCATATACTATAGTATAGTTCAGGGTACTCCAGAAGTCAGTCAATCTGAATCAATAATGAATCAGATCTGGTGCATGATGCGGGGGGGGGGTACCCTTATTTTTTTTACCATCAAAATTAGAGATTGATAGAGATTCAATATGGCTGCAGGAAGGAATTGGGATTTTGTGTAATTGAAACCACTTAGCAACCCTTGGAGTGGACTGGCAGGGGATTCACTTCACTTTCTGACCAGATTTAAAACCACAGGATATTTTTTTTCTGTTTAAGTGTTAAATTTCAAAGGTTGAAACAAAAGTACAGTAACTAAACCAAATCCATAAACTAGAAATGAGTTGTTCCCAATTATATCTAAATTGGGACGTGGGATGTGAGTCTGTGGGGAATATATAAAATGCAAACATGACTGACTGGAGAAATTTTGAAAAATTGGCTGTCTACATTTCTTTCTACAAATGTTCAAATTTTTGTAAGAATTTGTCACAGTCTGCAGTCTAACCAACAGTCTAAATTTTCATAGGTACAGTAAATGTAATATTGAGAGCCTGCTTGACGTAGGGGTTAAGGCAGCAGGCTGGAAACCAGAAGAAAATCTGTGAGTTGTAGTCCCACCTTAGGCACACAATCAGCTGGGTGACCTTGAGCCAGTCACTCTCTCTTATCTTAGGAAGAAGGCAAAGGCCATTTCCAAAAAACTGCAGGGATTTCATTGCCCAAAACCCTGCAGGGATTAGTTCAGACAGTCTCCAGGAGTTAACACTAACTCAAAGACATGTACACACAAAAAGTAACATTGCTGTACAGCAGGGGTCTTCAAACTTGGCCCTTTTATGACTTGTGGACTTCAACTCCCAGAATTCCTCAGTCAGTATGCCTGGCTGAGGAATTCTGAGAGTTGAAGTCCACAAGTCATAAAAGGGCCAAGTTTGAAGACCCCTGCTGTACAGGTAATCTTGACTTACAACAGCTTGACTTTTCGAAGTTGCAACAGCACTGAAAAAGTGACTTATTTTTTACACTTATGACTGTGGCAGCATCCCCATGGTCATGTGATTAATATTCAGATGCTTGGCAACTGGTTCATATTTATGATGGCCGCAGTGTCCTGGGGACATGTGATCCCCTTTTGCAATCTTCTGTCAAGCAAAGTCAATGGGGAAACAAGAATCACTTAACAACCGTGTTACTAATTTAACAACTGCAATGATTCACTTAACAAGTGTGGCAAGAAAAGTCGTAGAATGGGACAAAACTCACTTAACAAATTTCTCACTTAGCAACATAAATTCTGGGGTCAATTGAGCTTCTAAGTCGAGGACTATCTGTAATATGTCTACCAAATATTTGTTAGTGAGTTTCAAAGCGCTGTTCAGGCTGATATTGCCAACTCTTTATATTATAGTAGTAATCTGAGTTATTAATTTATTTTATTTATTTATTAGATTTGTTGGCCACCCATCAGAGCTACTCTGAGTGGCTTACGATATTAAAAGTCAATAAAACCACAAAAATAAATATTTCTAATAACAGTAAAAATTACAATTAAAAAGATGGGGAAGAAGGGAAAAGGATATTCAGAGAGACAGGTGGGATCTTCTCTTAATCCCTCAACCACCTCCAGCAGGATACTCCCCTTTGAGCAGGGGGTAGCAGTCAGCATGAATTAGTTGCGATTCTGTATAGTTTTGCTTTCCTTCCAGAGAGAATAATGAAGCACTGGAAATAACTCACATTAAAAAAAAATGCAACTAGACAATAATATCCAAGTTTGCTGAAGTATATAAATAAACTATTTTTTAATATTGTATACTTCTAGTAAGGTTAAATGATAAGTATATCCCCCAAATTATACCAAATGAAATAATTTAGACATACCTGTTTCTATACAATAACAAATGATGTCATAAAAATATAACTAGATGAATTTTCATCAGTGAAGGATTGGTTGAAAAATCCAAATATGAGGCTTTCGAACACAGATAAAATTAACTTTCCCAATATGTATGCAAAAATGCATACTGCTTCCTGCTGCTGTTATTGAAGAATATTAAAAATGTGTTGTGCGTGGGTTTTGTATACATATTGGGACAGTTAATTTTGCCTGTGTTTTTTTCAATCAATCTTTGCAGATGAAAATTTACCCGTCTTTCCAAATTTATAAAACAATAACTCCTTTCAATTTTACTTATCTAAGTTTATGGAGCTTTTTTGGATACTTAATAATGTAGAGACGTTTATAGAATAGGAAAATATAATCTAATTATAGGAATCATCTAACCACAAAAATGAAGACAACTCTACAAAGCTAAAGCAGCAGTTGGAAGCCAAACTTGGATTCTGTTATCATCTGTTGTACACAGATGCTAAATTATTTATGTACATTTCTGCTGTATTTGAATATCACCAGCAGCATCAAGGAAATTATTTATAGGGCTTTTAGACTTAAAAACATTGTGCAAGCATTGACACAACATATGATGCCAATAATTCACAGTACTGAAAGAACTAATTGAGAGTAGCAACTCAGAAAAAAGATTATTTTAAAAATGTTTCTGCACTGTGAAGGAGAGATTTTCATTCTTATCTAATGTAATTAAATATATGTATTTATTTATTTATTTATTTTCAATATTTATATGCCGCCCAATCCCAAAGGACTCAGGGCGGCGTACAAAGTTAAAACAATGATAAAAGAATAAAATAAAGCAGTCATACCGCGAGTCCGATCATATCCCGGCCCCCCGGGGACATCAGCCCCAGGCCTGCCGGAACAGGAGGGTTTTAACGGCCTTCTTAAAGGCCGGCAGGGTGGGAGTAGTTCGAACCTCGGGGGGAAGCTGATTCCACCAGGTCGGAGCCACCACAGAAAAGGCCCTTCCCCGAGGGCCCGCCAGCCGACATTGTCTGGCCGACGGGACCTGAAGGAGGCCCAATCTATGGGACCTCACCGGTCTCTGGGAGCTATGCGGCAGAATGCGGTCCTGTAAGTAACCTGGCCCTATGCCATGAAGGGCTTTAAAGGTGATAACCAACACCTTGAATTGCGTCCGGAGACCCACAGGAAGCCAGTGCAGCTCGCGGAGGATAGGTGACACCTGGGCGTACCTTGGCGCGCCCACAATCGCTCTCGCGGCTGCGTTCTGAACCAACTGCAGCCTCCGAACGCTCTTCAAGGGTAGCCCCATGTAGAGCGCATTACAGTAATCCAGTCTTGAGGTGACAAGGGCATGAGTGACTGTGAGTAAAGCCTCCCGGTCCAAATAAGGCCGCAACTGGTGCACTAGGCGAACCTGTGCAAAGGTCCCCCTGGCCACAGCCGATAGATGTTGTTCCAGATTTAGCTGTGAGTCCAGGAGGACACCCAAGTTGCGTGCCTGCATTGAGGGAGGTAAATTTGCCCCCCCAGGACTAAAGATGGACCATCCAGTTGGCCTTTGGGAGGCAAGACCCAGAGCCACTCGGTCTTGTCAGGGTTGAGTCTAAGCCTGTTCACCCCCATTCAGACCCTCACATCTTCCAGGCACCGGCACATCACGTCGACTGCTTCACTGAAAGGACACGGGGTGGAGATATATAATTGGGTATCATCCGCGTACTGATGATACCTCACCCCGTGTCGCCGAATGATCTCACCCAGCGGTTTCATGTAGATGTTAAAAAGGAGGGGGGACAGGACCGAGCCCTGAGGCACCCCATAATCGAGGCGCCTAGGGGTCGATCTCTGTCCGCCCGCCAACACCGACTGCGACCTGTCAGAGAGGTAGGAGGAGAACCACCGCAATACGGTGCCGCCCACCCCCACCTCTCCGAGACGACGCAGAAGGATACCATGGTCGATGGTATCGAAAGCCGCTGAGAGGTCAAGAAGCACCAGGATAGAGGAATGACCCCTATCCCGGGCTCGCCAGAGGTCATCGGTCAATGCGACCAAAGCAGTCTCAGTGCTGTAGCCGGGCCTGAAACCAGACTGAAAAGGGTCCAGATAATTGGTTTCATCCAAGGATCGCAAGAGTTGAGATGCCACCACCTTCTCTACAACCTTCCCACAAAGGGGAGGTTGGAGACGGGACGAAAGTTCTTCAAAACAGCTGGGTCCAGGGAAGGCTTCTTGAGGAGGGGCCTCACCACCGCTTCCTTTAAAGGTTGCGGGAAAGACCCCTCCATCAAGGAAGCATTGATTATCGCCTGGAGCCAGCCTCATGTCACCTCCCTACTGGCCGAAACCAGCCAGGAGGGGCACAGGTCCAATAAACAGGTGGCGGCATTCATTGCCCTCACGGCCTTGTCCACTTCATCAGGGGTCACAGGCTCAAACTCGCTCCAGATAACATGACTAAGACCAGCCCCTGGCAACTCGGCTGGCACTGCCCAGTCAGAGTCCAGGTCCCTCTGAATCTGAGCGATTTTGTCCGAAAGAAACTGAACAAACTCCTCAGCTCTCCCCTGCAAGGGTTCCTCCGCCTCCTCCACTTTAAGAAGGGAGCGGGTCACCCTAAACAAGGCGGCCGGGCGAGATTCTGCGGACGCAATAAGTGCGGAAAAGTGAACACGCTTTGCCTGCTCTTATCGTCACTAAATAAGTCCTAAGATAGGCTCTTAATAGTGATCGGTCAGATTCAGAGTTACTGGCCCTCCAACGTCGCTCTAGACATCTCTTGTGGCGCTTCATCTCCCGGAGCTCCTCAGTAAACCAAGGCACCCTCCGGGGACCACCACCACAGAGAGGTCGCAAAGGCGCAATTCGATCCAGGGCCCCGGACGCCGCCTCATTCCAGGCCGCAACCAGGGACCCGGACGAGTTGTGGACAAGGGAGTCAGGTATTTCCCCAAGCTCCTCCTGGAACCGATCTGGGTCCATTAGGCGCCTGGGGCGGAACCACCTAGTCGGTTCCCTCTCCCTGCGATGGGGGAGTGATGCTCTGAAGTCCAGCCTCAATAGGAAATGATCTGTCCATGACAAGGGCGAGATCTCTATTCCCCTTAATTCCAGATCATGTCTCCATTGCCCCGAGAGAAACACAAGGTCGAATGTGTGACCACCCCTATGGGTCGGATCCTGAATTACCTGGGTCAGGTCCATGGTTGCCATGGAAGCCATGAACTCCTGCGCCGCCTCTGAGCAATCGCCAAGTGATGGTAAGTTAAAGTCCCCCAGTACTATAAGTCTGGGGAACTCCACTGCCAACCCGGCTACTGACTCCAGCAACGCAGGCAGGACTGTTGCAACGCAGCTGGGAGGTAGGTACGTCAGCAGCAAGCCCAACTGAACCCATGAACCCAACTTCAATAGGAGGGACTCACACCCAACAACCTCCGGGGCAGGAATCCCACGAGGACTCAAGGACTTCCGAGCGATGACTGCCACTCCCCCACCCCTGCCCTGATGTCGAGGCTGATGAAGCACCACAAACCCGTCCGGGCACATCTCCGAGAGGGAAACACCCCCCTCAGGGCCCAGCCAGGTTTCGGTTATACATGCCAGGTCCGCCCCGCTGTCCAATATTAAATCACGGACAAGGGGGGCTTTGCTGACAACGGACCTGGCATTAAGCAACAGCAGCCTACAATTAGGGCCCTGTACTCCCCTGTCACCAGTACTACAGGATGAGCCTTTTGAGGGGCCGGAACAAGGAATCGCTCTAACATAGCGAGTCCTCGTTCCCCAAAGATGGCCTGCCCCTCGGCTCCCGCCATATCTGCCCATCCCAGTCATGACTGTAGGTCTTCAAGCAGCAGTTCCAGAATCTTTAAATATTTTCACTAATATAAGAAAATTGTAATTATTATCTTGACTAAACCTAGAACAGTATTTCCTGAGTCAAAGTACATGTTGACTCACATTCATATACTATGAGCAATCGTACCAACACTAGAGTGGGCATAATTAGCTTGTTTTAGAAGGAAAATTCAATACAGTTCAAAGGGATGGCTATATTAACTGTTAGAGCAGTGTTTCTCAACCTTGACAATTTTAAGGCATGTGGACTTCAACTCCCAGAATTCCACAGCCAGCAATGCTGGCTGTGGAATTCTGGGAGTTGAAGTCCACATGCCTTAAAATTGTCAAGGTTGAGAAACACTGTGTTAGAGAATGGTTGATGGTCTTTTTTAACCACCACATGAGGGCACTTCCTCTGTGTTCCCCTTCTTACAATGGTATGATCACATGGTTGCTATAAGAAGGGAGGAGAACCTTTACTTTGTAAACTGACAAGGTAAGGTAACATTTCCCTTAAATCCCAGGGGAATTCACTTCCTCCCTGCTTTAAATTTGTTCAACGATACAAATTCAATTATGTACAATCTTAATCATAGTAAGACGGAAACGGTTTATTGATAACTTAGTAGATATTTATTGTTCTTGCATATTTTTAGCATATATTTATTTGTTCTTGTCAAAGTCCATGCAACCAAAGTCCTGGCTGCATCAGTCCATCAGATTTAGAATTCTTAGAATTTTAACATAGTAAGAAGAAGCTTAGGCATGTTAAGTTCCAACTGGTTAGACCAATAAAAAGAGCAAACTAGGTATGGAATACTTCATGTTTGATAATTATCCTCTTCAGCCAGAGTAACAGGAGCTATTAAAGATTCTATGTTAACATACTTATTCCTGCTAAACCAGAATTCTGAAGAGTTTTGACTTACTGCAGTGCACAAACATGGCCAGTGACATCCATTCAGTGTATTTGTACTACATCCTTATATACCAACACAGAACACATACTAGACTTACATGCAAGTGAAGTGATGCTTGTGGGCAGATTTTGTTGAGAAAGATGCTGGTCCACTTCAGGCTCATCTGGTTCTGCTGGAATCTGATGACCAGCATGAGAAGTGTGTGTAATCTGAAGTGGTTGTGCTTGTGTGACCTTCATTTTTTCTAAGCTTTCAGGATCCCGATGATCTTCTGAATGCAACATGGGGCATATCCTCTCTCTTCTCCATTGTATTAAGGCTACTCTGTCACGTATTGATTTTGCAATTATTTTGACATCGCTTTCATGAAAGAATCCAGCATCAACCTGAAATAAAAGGTTTTCAACAACAAATCCATATTTGTCTGTGTTTTCACATCATGGAGCCCCACATACCCACTCCCTATTCTGGGGATGTCAAATTCGCCATGTCACGTGACGTATCACGATGTATCATAACTTTTTTCCCATTGCCAGAGCTGGGGTGGGCACGGTTTCAGCATGATGCATCCAGCCCACGGGCCGGCAGTTTGACACCCCTGTCTTATCATCCAGTTTTAGTAACTGAATAGAGAATTAGATTCTAAATCACCAGTCTGAGGTTTTGTATGTGTGTGGCTGATTAGTTTGCAGAAGTATCATTTAGAATTGCATATAATAGCTAGATGTCCAAGGTTTTCATTCATAAAATTATTTTCAAAAAGAGTACAAGTTGTATCTGAAACATTTTTTTTATAAAGCAGAGAAGCAGTTGCAAAACTATGATCAATTGTCATAAATATTTTTACTGATCATCATTGGCTATGAATGGCTATTGTCTATATCACTATTGGAGCTATTATAATTTAAATATTCATAGAACTTCATACAAAACAAATTTGTAGTGGGAATATTTTTTAATCCAACTGTAACAGATGGTAAAGGGAGGGGGGCATTTTTAGGAATAATTACAACGTCATAATTGGCATCAAAATCATATAATCTCATTGTCTGCTTCATGAATAAACCAAATAAGAAATTTCCCATTTGCAATACAATATGAGAAAAGTAATTTTTTAGGAAGAAGCTCCCATATTATATTTCAAGCATTTAAATTCAGTTTTCCAAAACGATAGGCAGCTAAATCCAAATACCCTGGCAGTATTGCAGGGCACAGCCTGGAGTTTGATTCTGACCAGCTCAAGGTTGACTCAGCCTTTCATTCTGCAGAGGTCGATAAAATGAGGACCCAGACTGTTGGGTGCAATATGCAGACTCTATGAACTGCCTAGACAGGGCTGTAAAGCACTATGGGGTGGTGTATAAGTCTATCTGCTATTGCTATCCATAGATTACTGGATGAAAGATCCTGTTTGTTAATTGGGCTGTAAGGTTCAATTGGATCTATTGCTATTGTACCAGCTTCTCTACTGCATAGCAACCTCCCTCTGAATTTCTTGACTCTGGCTGGGCTAGCTGCCACACACACACACACATACACACACACACACACACACACACACCCTGCAACACACAGAAACTTCCAATTTTGGTTCTGGAGGAAGTTGCCCAGCCTTAGTGCACCATCTAATCGTATTTCTGGACTTTCAACTCCTGCTCAAGAAGCAGATCAACAATGTTGCTAGCAGGATCTTTGCACAGCTTGGAGTTGTGTGTCAGTTGTGCCTGTTCTTGAATCAGAGGACCCTGTTCAGAGCCATCCCTTTTGATCTCCTCTTAGGACAACTGCAAGGGGCTCTATGTGAGACTCGCCCTGAAGAACATTCGGAAGTTAACGCTTGTACAGAATGTGAGAATGCAGGCATTAGCTATCTTGTGTGACATCACTACTCTGCAAGCTACACAAAGCCCTACATGGCACAGGGTAGGGTTACTTATAAAATTGTACAGATAGTCCTCAACCTATTTACAATAGTTCACTTAGTGACTGTTCAAAGTTACAACAGTGCTGAAAAAAGTAACTTATGTCCAGTTTTCACACTTACAATCCTTGCAGCATCCCCACGGTCACATGATCAAAATTTGGATGCTTGGCGACTAGTTCATATTTATGACAGTCCCAGTGTCCCGGGGTCAATGGGATTCACTTAGCAACCATGTTACTAACTTAACAACTGCAGTGATTCACTTAACCACTGTAGCAAGAAAGGTCGTAAAATGGGGCAAAATTCACTTAACAAATGTCTCACTTAGCAACATAAATTTTGGGCTCAATTGTGGTCGTAAGTTGAGGACTACCAGTATCTTCCCAATTGCTTCTATCCCCGCCCCCACTCCAATTCATTCTAGCAGCAGTGGCATGTTATGAATACTTTTGCCCAAGAAATGTCAGCTGGCAGTCCTCAAAGAAGAGCCTTTTATGCTGTGACATCTGCCCTGTGGAACATCATTCTTCCTGAGATTAGGTTGGCATTTATCTGGCTTGCCTTCTTCAATGCCTTCAGTATCTTGCTTGTGTCCCTGATCCAGGGCCCATGTGACAGAGCCCATGCCTTCGCTGTTTGGAAAACTTTTTATGATGCATTGATTTTTGGTTTATTACTAGAAATTGCATGTACTTTCATTGTAAAGTTGTGTCCCACCTAGAATGATGTGCTCGGATGACCTGGGGCAGTTGTCCTGCTATGTGAGAATGACCCTCAGAGACAGGGCGGGGGAAGAGATGCTGCCTAGCAAAAAATCAGATAAGACCGAGGGAGTGCAGTTGTCCCATAATGGATGTTTATAGGTATCTCTTCCCTTAAAGGAGGAAGTACTACAACTATGCCATGACCACAAAACAGCAGGGCATGGGGAGTTATTTTGAGTCAATCTCTGCTGAGCTGGCTGGATTATTGCAACTCCTAGAGAGCCAGTTGCAGTTCTGTGTTTTCTCTAGATTTCTTCACAGATCTTCCTCCAATGCAGGGTTATATTACCATATTTGTAGTATTGGATTTATTCACCAAACTGGTCTGTTTTATTACTTTTAAGGGCCTCCCAATCAGTGTTTGAATTCAGCCAGTTCGCACCAGTTTGGCAGAACCGGTAGCTAATTTTTTGTTGCCCAGACCCAGAATGGACTTCTGGAAGCAGCATCCACAGAGAGAACTGGTTGTTTACATATTTGAATCCCACCACTGCTCCCAATGGCCTAGGAAATAGCTCAACTCTTTTTGAACTACGTTTTTAAACATGATCTAAACTTTCTAGTTCTTTAAACACAGACAGACTATTCTGTTGTGGTAAAATATAATGACATCAATGTCAAAGAGAAATATTTTGCTTCATGTTCTGATTAATGTCCATTGTAGGCAGTAAATCCTAGTAGCCAAATCCAAACTACATAACATAAATTTTAAATAATGGCAACTTATTTATAACATTATTTCTGTCAGAGTAATAGTATACCCATGCAATCATAAAAGTAATAAGCTCTTAAAGCTAAGTGAAGAACGAATGAGAATTCCACAATCAGAAGACTTTAACAAAAAAGATATAATCTGCTTTGGTAGTCATTTTTAAAAGGCCTGTTTGTTGAATTGGTCCAAAAGAGAACAACACAGTAAACTAAATGAGTTCCACAAAATGGAATGATGGAACACAAATTATGTGGGATGAGATGGGGGTTTCCTGCATCTTAAAAACTGATTGATGTTTGATGAAGAAGGAAAAGAAAAAAAAGGATGTTAGTTTAATAAGCATTTATTCACTTTATAAAATTTAGCAGCAAACCTGGCAAAATGTTAAAAGACAATATATCTCATAAGAATGACACAGAATTAGTATTAAACTTTGTGTAGCCATCTTTTCTATGAGTTTTTAAAAAGTAAGTAATACTTTTAATTTATCTTACTGCACAAAAAAAGAAAAATGGTTCATACTGTATTCCAGATTCTTACATATATTGGAAACATAATTTGCAAAAATTTCCAGTTTAACAAGTGCCAATCAAAATTTGTTATCAGTTTCTGAAAGAATGTGTTTTGATGTTGTGGAACTAAAATATAAAAGTATACATAAGCAAGGTTCAGAACTTAAATGACTGTGCTTCATTTCGGTGGATCAGTTTATGATGTTTGGAGATACTTCATGCAGAGAGAGAGAGAGAGGAAAGAAAAAGAGAGAGAGAGAGAAGAGAGAGAAAAGAGAGTTCAAAGGAAGTTTTTATTTTACCATTTCTTGTGCAACATCATCAGGAGTTTCTTTCTCCAGTTCAAAAGTAAACTCAATGGCTCCGTTATCTTTGGATTTTCCTTTCAGCTTCTTAGCATCTTCAACCCAGAGTCTTAAGGCAATAGAGGACTTTCTACCATCGTCTTCTTCTGCAAGTTCCACTCTCACCCCTGTATCCTCAGCAAAGAAGGCATGGCTTAATAAATCTTTAATTTCATATCTCGGGGAAAAAAGAACACAAACACAATTTAAGTCCATTTTTCTCCTCTATACTTTAAGGACCAAATAGCTGTGTGTTATTTTAGCATAAACATACATATATGTATTAGAACTTCCTTGGCACTATATATCTTTCTAAGTTTTAATGAAAGCAAAATTTGCTTTCAATATCTATAATATTTAACACAAAGGGTTTTAAATCACTGTAGCAAAATAACAAGTGTTTCTATAGCAACTGCCAAATGTGTGACATAATAAGCACCACACCATTTGTTTATTTTTATTAGTTCTTTATTTCAATTTCAATGGCTGCCCATTTGCCACTTGTGGCTAACAGAGCGTTAAAATACTTACTACACCTTTTCAAGTTTCTGTGTTTGTTTTACACAATGCCCTTGAAAAAGGTATTTATCTGAACCATATCAGACCCAATTTATACTTTTTAGATACTTTGCTCCTCTCCTTTTTTCTCCTTAGTATACTTATACATATCATACATTTCTATTTTTATTGGTTCTACCCATCAATGGGAATAGATAAACAAGCCAAAAACCAGTCAGATGTAGTTTGTGCTATTTTTTTTAAAGATGAATCCCATGTAAATTCTTCTAGAATCCAAATGAAAAATAACTAAACCATGCACCTCTGCTGCCTGATCTGCTTTCTTTAGGAACATGTGCAGCGGGATGGTATACTCTTAGCTGCAGCTATTGCCTAACATTTAGGTGAAAGTCAAATCAAGAACATTAGAGCTGTCAGGCTGACTTTTAAAATGTCACGCGCCAGGCAAAACTGTCAGTAATGCAATATTTTCATTTGACTAGGCAATCCCTTAGTCAATACAGTCTGAGCTTTCACTTGTTAGTCTTCAATTAATCTTCTACAAATCCTAAGTATTGATTTAGGATTCCTACAATCTCTCTGAAATCTGATGGAAAAGAATAAAGCTGGATATCACCAACATAATGATGGCGTCAAGCATCTTTTATTGAATCTGTTGTGTAAAACTTGTAAAGGAAACTCACATATATATAATTTTGTGGGATTTTTCTTTTTCATATTTTTTCTTTTTCCATTAGGTTTAATTAAATAAACAAATCTAAGGTTTAAAATCTGTAGAAGGATTAAGACAGAGTCTTATGAGATACTGCATCCAACAGCTACTTGTCAAATATAAATCTCCGTGTACCATTTTCTGGAACTTACCTGGATTGAAAAGCCCTCCTTTTAGTCACTTTCTGTATGGATTGCTGCAATGTGCTGTACAATGTGCCACCCTTGAAGAGTATCTAGAAGCTGTAGTTGATGCAGCAGCATGGGCAGTTCTGGGCATCCCTAGGACTGTGCATGTAACACCTCTTTTATGTGAGCTGCATTGGGTGCCAATTTATTTCCTGGTCAAATTCAAGGTGTTGATTATTACTTTTAAAGCCCTTTGCAGTGTGGATCTGGTTACCTGAGGAACCATCCTGTCCCAATAATATCAACCTGTCCCATCAAATCAGGCAGAGGGTTTGTTGCAGACCCCATCAATTAAAGAATTTTGTCTGGCAGAGTCTACAATGAGAGTCTTCTTTACTGTTGTTCCTGCCCTATGAAACATCTTGTACCCAGAAGTGAGGGTACTCCAAGGGTGGTATGCAACCATGGCGATGGTTGGTGGCTAGAAAATACCCCCTTGCATTTTTGGCCTTTTAATCTTTATTTAAATTCTGTTTTTTAAAACTTTGCTTCTAACTCTTGTCTCTTTTTATATGACTTTTATTTGTAAATCACCCAGATTTCAAGTGAGATGGACGCTGTATAAATTTTATAAATAAGAATAAAAATATAAAATAAATACTTGAAGAAAGTCTCGTACTGCTCTGTTATAGATATAGTCCAGAGGGACATTCTGACTGAAAGTATTAAAATTTGCTGAGAAGCCCTCAAAATTCACAGGAATATAGTCACACTAACCAGATTCCAAATGGGTACTGATCCATGTCCGCATAGTAACCATATTAGTTTCTATCTGGCTAGTAACTCTCCTAAGAGATCTACATAATTAGATTATAGTAGGTCTATCAGTTTAAAATGGTACTGGCCAGCTCTTGACCGTTTTCTGCCTCCAGTCCAAGAAATTATTTTGAAATGTGCTCAGAGTTATGACATGTTTCACAAACAACAGAAATTTATTATTTGAAACAAACCTCTCCTCCTTATTTTTGCAAATACACTCTCCAATTATCTCCTTAATTTCAGGATCAGTAACTTTATCAAAACTTGCTGGTTTGACACCCTGCGGGAGGAAAAAAAAAACATAATTAAATTTCTCTGGCATTTTCATTCTACATCTACATAGCTTTGAGTTTAAAATAGGACTCTTATGTAATATAATATACAATAGACCATTATATATGCTATAACAAGGCTAAATTCAGCATTAACCTTTATTATGAATTTTAATATTAAAGGCATTGGAAGGGGAAAAATGAACTATCCTAGGCTTCTGGGATTCTGTTCCAGAAACCTAAAAGATCAACATCAAGGTTTTTTGCTTTTTCTTTTTTTAAAAAAAGTTTTCTTTAAACTGTAACAAATTAATTTTTCAGTTAATTATTTTTTATTTTAATTACACCTCAACTTCCAGAATTCAGAGCAGCTTTCCTAATTAACTAATAGGCTTTTATAATATTTTGATACTGTTCCGCTTTAAAATAAAGAATATTGTAAAATAATTAAAGCGTCTCCTGTGGTTTTGCTGCAAATTTAAAGACAATCCTTACGGATTATCTTTAAAAAGGGAAAAGAAAAAGGGAAAAGAAACTCTGTAAGGAAACCAAGTTTTCTTTTCAGAGTACACCTCTAATTGAAGTTTGTGAATGTCTTAGAAAAAGATTTTCACCTGCTGACAGTTACAAGATGTGAACTTTAAGGATTCTCAATAGCAAATGTTAAATCGCAAGAGGAAATAGATATTTAAGGCAACGTTTTTATGTATGATGAATATGGAAAAAAAAAACCTTTTCTAGTGAGGTAAAGAAATTGAAATAGAAAGCAGGCATGGAGGTGACTGCTGTTCAAGGTCTATTTGAGGCATCACTTGAGTTGGTGCTATCTACGCATAAGATTTCCTGTCTAAACGTACCACACAATACCTTGAAGTATGAGTGATTGAGGCATGGGAAAAAAATTGCACGAAATAGTTGCCAAAAAGATTGTCTCTGCCTTGCACTATTTTAGGTTAAATATATCTTATTTTACCAAAGAGGAACAATTCATTATGCTTTCAGCCAAGTTAAATTGCAGCTTGATTTAAAAAAAAAAAAATCCAAGAACTATGGCACCATTTTAACCTGAGCACCAATGGAAAAGAATTGTACAAATTATTCATTTAATGGAGTGTTAAGCAGCAAAAGGTAATCCATGCTACATAAATAATTGTGGGAAGATGTATTTATTTTAGATAAACTGATAAAGCCATGCAGAGAAGCTATACGATAGAGATTAGCATTTGGTTTTTCAGGGTATCTTCTACTGATGTATTTCTGGCAGTACAACAGACAGTACATTTGAGCAAATGTCATAAAGAAACTGAACAATGAGTTGGCCAATTACAGTAGATGTAATAGGAGGTCACTAAAAATGACAATTAAGGTCACAATTCTGGAAGAGGTTTTGAATCCTCTCTGTTGCTACAATAGGAAAGAAAAATGTTTACTTTTTGCTCAGTGTGGTTATAATTTTTTAATCCCCTCAATAAGACACCTATATTGAGCTTTTTATTTACTTGTGTTCAATTGTGTTTGATTCTCAGAAACTGCCTGGACAAGTCCTTGGAGTTTTCTTGGCAAGGTTTTTCAGAAATAGTTTGCCATTGTCATTTTTCTAAGGCTGAGAAAAGTGACTGGTCCAAGGTCACCCAGCTGGCTTTGTGCCCAGGTGAGCCTAGAACACATAGTCTCCTGGTTTATTTGGCTCTCATACTAACCTTTAGGAGGCATATGAATTGATTAAATTATTACTATAACTTAATTAATCAATTGGATAAGACATAAATTCTTTTTAATTAATCCGGTTAAACTCTTCCAGAAAACTTCATCATTCTGAACTGTCTATACCAGGGGTTCCCAACTGGGAGTATTCGCACCCCTGGGGGTGTGACACAATATTCCAGGGGGTGCGAAAACTTGGGTTTAGAAGTTTCAAAATTATTTTTTATGTTCACGTCATTCAAAATTTGTTTAAATGTGTTTAGTACTTTTGTAAGGGGTGTGAGAATATATCAAAAGTGTTCTAGGGAAACTGCTGATCTATACCAATCTTCTTAGTCTCCTTGATTACCTTTTTAAAGCAACTATAGTAATACATAAAAATGATGTAAATTAATATTTATACATATTAAGGATTTAACACAATTTCTTACAAAATAGTTGATGCAAACTGTGCTTATGTAACATGATTGGTCAGGTGGAGCTTTGTGCCTTTCCCCACTAACCTTGTAGGAAAGCAAAGCATGTACCTGCATGAACAGTTCTGATAATCAAGCTTTCGGAAATATGTACAATATCACATGATACTTTATTACATAAACTGACTTTAATAAAATAACAGTACTTTCCCCAAAGAACGCTGAATTTATGATTAAGAGTTTAGTGCATGAAAGGACAGGCATAGGATAGTTATTTTAAACTTGAAAAGCTTATTTGTTTCCTGGGGATTTAATCATTTAATGAAAGAGTTCCATTCTAGGCTATTTACAAGAGAAATTAAATAAGAATCAGGCACAAACATAACTAAAAACTATTAACAAAATGTACCAACTAGACAAAGACTTTGTTGAAAAAGAAACAGAATAATTGGAATGTTTGTAGTACATTCTTCTAAGGACAATGGCCAATTTTTTTTTGTAAGGGACATAGAAAGCAAGATTTTTTCTTCTTGTTCTGCAGCTTGTCTCTATAATCTCCTTGACAAGGTCCCTCAAATTTGCAAAGCAATGTTGAAGTTGTGCCTGAACTTTAGAGAGAAGAGGATTGTGTTCTGCTGCTGCAAATAAATAAGAGCCTCTTGGGGAAAAGGGGAAAGGTGTCCAAAAAGTTTTAATGCAATTACGAGTTCAAAGCCTTGTGCCTGCTTTAGACGCATCTTGACATTTTTTAATTCCCTCTGAATGCTGCTAAATGGGTTTCTTCTGAATGAATTAGTAATCCATTTCTTCGGTAACCCTTACATTAGACTGGTATGACAAACAAATATTATTATCACTTTATTTCAGATGTGGATAAGCTAAAAGATCCAATTAAGTGTTTGTGGAAAGATATCTATGACAGTCTCCTTATGTCCTTTTTTTTTAAAGGAAAAAAAAGGAAAAGCAATAAATAGCTATTTTTCCTTTTTTTTTAAAAAAAAGGAAAAGCAATAAATAGCTATAATTGTATTTTACAAAGTTTAGAAGTTCTTAACCTCTTCCACTGAGGCCATTTTCTGTCCCAAACAGCCTCTGAAAGACGTTTTCTCATGCACTTTGCTATGTCAACATCCAAAAACAAATGACCCAATAAATATGTAATCTGTGACAAATATAATCTTAGCATAAATAAAAACAAAAAACTGAGCTGTAAGAGCTTGTACTTTAAATGGTGTATGAACCTGTGTTCACATAAGTTTCAGTTTTCCACTGACTGAAAAATATACAGATTCCACAACTGACAGTACAGTTTAGTTCCAATATTTCCTTTTCCCTCTGAAAACAAAGTAAAAAGATCTGTGTATATATACAGAAGCACACAGTATTCTTTGCAGAATAATCTATATGAATTTTTCCACCACTCTTTATATATTTGTGTTTAATATAATAGAGTTGATCCCAAATAAGTTAGTTCCACTAAAATCAGTGGGAAAATCAATTCTGATTTCATGAGCTAAAAATAGCCTGAATACAACTCATTCAGTTTAATATCAAGAACACATCAAGATAAAAGAACAAAGTCAGCCCCCTGAGTTCTCATGCCAGATCAATATCAAAGATGCTTAGTGACAACTGTAGCTGAACAAAAGAAAATAGATGGGTCAATGTTATGTGGAACTAGAATAATGCACAGAGCTGTAAGTGATATTATAGGCAAAAGCAAATTGACAGGCATTCATACAAATGCATAGAGCCAGTTTGGTCTGGAGGTTAAGCTACCAGGCTAGAAAACAGGAGACTTTGAGTTCTAGTCCTGCCTCAAGCATAGTCTCTCTCTCTCTCTCTCTTTCAGCCCAACTCACCTCACAGAGTTATAGTTGTTGGGAAAATAAGAGGAAAAAGGAGCATATAAAAATAAATAAATGCATGCAACCATATCCATTAATTATTGTAAGTATACGTACAAGTAAGCTTCCATAAGAAATAATATATAAAATAGACACAAATCATACATGTACACAATCTTCTAGTGACAAACTAAGAAGGAATTGCTCTATCTTTATATCATATTGAGCTTATTGGGTATATCTCAATATATTTTTAGGAAATGCCAAAGTTCTGTACAGTATTCACAGAGGAATAAAATTAGTGCCTGGAGGACAGAATTTGTTCTGCATCATAGATGGTCCCTCACCCTCCATTTTTTTTTCAAATATAATATATAATCAGTTTGTGCCACATTCTTAACTATTAGAAATGTTATTATGTAGTTTGAAATTTTAAAAATATACAAAAATAAATATTAAAGAAGGAAGTAGAAACAGCTTGCATGTAGAATTTTCATAAATTAGCATTGAAACAAGTAACAAAACATGTTATTAGTAAAATGAGAAACTGAGCAAATCTGAAAAACATTGATGTCATTTCTACATTTTGATGAAACTGGCTGGGATGGGGTATGACAAAGGAGAGGATATGTAGAATTACCACAACCCTAGTCTTAATAAGAAATAATTTCTTCTTGCCAGAAAATATAAAGACCTAAGTAAGAATGAGGTATTCAACATGATGTTGAGAATTTAACAATTATTCAACAATACTTTTATTAAAGTTATATGGTGTGTTATATAATAGTATAACAGTGTTAGTGTTAAAATAAGAAAAACAGTGTATATGAAGGAGCAAAATGATTATATTAAAAATATTACTTACAGAGGTTACTTTCCTATAAATTTGAGCAGCATTCTGGCATTCTGAATATGGATATTCTGAGGTAGCCATTTCCAACATACACATTCCAAAAGCATATACATCCACTGATTCATCATAGTGTTCTTCATACATTTCTGGGGCCATAAATTCTGGAGTACCTGAACAGAACAAAAGGAATCCATCTTAGAAAATGTGCATATAGAGTGATGGCGAACCTTTTAGAGACCGAGTGCCCAAAAAATGCCCGGGCCGGCCTGCCCCCACTCCGCCCCTGCCCTGCTCCACGCCCACTCGCAGGGCCACCCATCACCTCCGTGGCCCACTGCAGCAATTGCCCAGGAGGCCCTGCAGCACCATGATGGCCACGCCCTCCACCCACACCCCGCAGCATCATCTGCACGCAATGGGGTGTGAAGGTGGAGTCTTGTCCCTGCTGCCCAGCTGCCATGTCCTTGGCTTTGCTGCTCCGCATGGGCCGCACCCAGGGGCAACTCTCCTCCAGGGGGCTGGTGGTGAGGAGGGGGCCACGAGGCTGGGGCGATGCCATGCGTGCCCACAGAGAGGGCTCTGAGTGCCGCTTCTGGCACTCGTGCCATAGGTTCGCCACCAGTGGCATATAGCATCAAGCCAGAGAAAAGTAAATTTAAAGGAGAATGTAGAAAACATACTTGTACGTAGAGCATCAAGCCAAAGAAAAGTAAATTTAAAGGAAAACATTCTATGCATGAATATAAAACTCAAAGGAACTTCTGTATTTTAAATTGAAATTAGTAAGACAGATAGCTAGATATTGGATTGAACCCAAAGGAATCATTCTGTACGCAGAAAAATTCAATTCACAGAAAGGTAGTCTTCCACAATCTTGTCCCCCCCCCCACTATATTTCAAATAATACTTTGAAGCCCAATAAACAATTAGACTAAGAATTCAAAATATTTTCAGGTCCTAGACACTTATTGCACAATTTTCCGCGATGGCATAGGAATCTCTATATCTGGAATTTGGCAAGTTCATCAAATATCCCATGAAGTTGATTTCACTTCATATTTTGTATGATCTAATGTAAGAATGCCACAGTCTTATATTTGAAATCTCAAGAGATATTTCTAAACTTTTAAGCCATGTTTATAAGTTAACAGATGCCCTATTGCTAATTTATGCTTTGTGGCAGATCCCTGAACTATAGCTTTCCATAAGAAATGTGAAAGTTAGAATTCAAGATGGTATGTGTGAATGTAGACTTTGCTTTGGGAAAGCAAAGGGAACAGTGCACTCCTAGGGGAAGAGGATAAGGTTTATTTATGTATACATTACATCCACTGAAAGCATAAACTTCTAAACAAAAATAAATTATAATTCATGTTTATATATGTATAATAGTCAATACATTATAAAATTAAGAAAACAAATAACATTGTTGAAATGTTACTAATTTGGGAAGAATGTATGAGGCAAGGATTTGACGTTGCCAATGAAAACAAAATACGTGCTCATTATTTTGAGGATCTATATTATTCATCCATTTTCAATAAGGATACACGAAGTAAATGAAATGTGGAGATTTTTAAGAAGAGACTGAACAGCCATTTGTTTGAAATGGTATATGGCAGGGGTAGGCAACCTTGGCTCTTTTATGACTCGTGGACTTCAACTGATGTACCATAGCTGGCTCAGGAATTCTGGGAGTTGAAGTCCACGAGTCATAAAAGAGCCAAGGTTGCCTACCCCGATATATGGCTTCCTGCTTAAGCGGGGGGTTGCACTAGACTAGAAGACCTTCCAATTCTGTTATTATGTCATGTCATGTTATGCTTACCTATGACACTTTTGGCAAATGAAGTTCTCTTAAGTGTTGCCAGACCCAAATCTCCTATCTTCACAGATCCAGTTGGCCCAGTTATAAAAATATTGTCACATTTTAAATCTCTATGAATAATTGGTGGTGTCCGAGTGTGCAGAAAAAGAAGACCTTTTAGGATTTGCCGACACCAGCTACGAAGGACTTTTGGTTTCATCACTTTAAATCTCTTCAAATAGCTAAAATAAAAACATGTGAGATGGAATAAAATTATTTTATAGAAAAACAGATGCACTGAGATTCTTCTTGAGGACAATGTCTGCCTTTCTGCAGCACAGTGAACCCCTGACACATGCACGACACTTTCCAGGTCAGTTTGACTATTTTGTAAGTGATCTACCTCTTACAATTAGACTTATCTGATTCAGCCTTCAGCTGAGTACATCCAAGTACATTTCTAATTTAAGAGGAAGATAGTTTGGAAGGTAGATTATAAATAAATTCATTAAAATGCTAATGTATTAAAATCTATGAATTAAAATTCTACTGAGATCCTTGTTTATGCAAAACTCTATATATGCCCTGATGCTGTATGTATATTGGCATACAGTTGATCAACAGTGCTTCAGATCTGAAACTTGAAGCAATGTTATTATTCCTCATGAAGTGGAAAAAAATGTACAGAGAATTCTTACAAATATTGAAAAAGATTATTTTACCCCTGGTAATATTAAATTCAGTAAGATAATAAAGTATGATGATTCAGATTAATTATTCAAGCATGTGAATTTGAATCAAGTGTTCTCCTTCTCACTGGTGGAAGTTTATTTGATTATAGCTTAATAATGTTATCTATTTTGGGAAAGGTTAACCCAGAAGTTCAAAATGACCCAAGTAAAACAAAGAAAGGGAAAGAAAATGCAGGCAGGACTGTGGGTAGTCACAGAAGAAAACAATAGAGAATATAACAGAATTGAAACTTACTTTCATTTGACTTAATTGGAAATACAGTCAGGCAAGCTATTTTAAAGAAGGAAGGTAGATTTCCATTCTTAACAGGGTTAGGGATGAAGCAAGAATTTTGTCCATACAGATGTTCTACTTAACTAATTATCCATGTCATGACATAACTAGAACTTACGTTTTCAGAGTTCCGGAGGTCATCAGTTCTGTTACCAGCACAATACACTTTTTTCCTTTTAAACACGACTCCCAAAAATCATAAAACCTGACAATATTTGGGTGCTGAAGACCTTTCAACATTTCTGCTTCTTCTTTAAACCTTTGCCGTTCCATTTTTGTCAGCTTGCGATCCTGCAGTTCAGAAAATATTTCTTGTCAGAAGACAGCTTGGGAACACGCCTTGCATTAAGAGGGCTGCTACACTTCAGCTCAAATGAAGAGGGCCATAAAAATGATGGCCATATTTTTTTTTCTGCTCTATAGAGGATGTTAAAATGTTGGTTTCAGGGTGCAGGAGAATTCAAACAAAAGATAAAGTATTTCTCTTGCAGGTGGAATTATTATAAAGGAGGATCTTTAGATCTAAGCCACAGCAATAACTCAGTTTCACAAATATTTTAGGTATGTATCAAATAAGATTACAAAATTATGGGTTGATAAATCACAAAGGGTTAACAACAACAATCAAAACAGAATAAAGTTATCATTAAGAGTTTCATTATAGTTACAATATTTTTTCATTTTTTGCATAGTTTTTTTCACCATAGTTCTGCAGATCATCCCCTTTGATCTATTGCAGTGCACTCTATTTGGGGCTGCTCTTGAAGACCACTCAGAAGGTTACTTGAAGGACTGCTTTCTTCTCCCATGGTCATCTGCCCACACAGTATGATCCAACAGAGAGAGCATCTCCAAGTTTCTTCTTTTAAATCTTGTCATCTCCCTTTTTGTATGACAACAAAGACGTGATAAGGCATGATAAGTAATTGGAGAAAATTTGAATTCTGTTTAATGAACTTGAATGAATTAAGGTTTAATATTATTTTGTTATTTTAAAGAGATGGATTGATTGTGGGATTTTATATGTATAGGGTTGATTAATACTTTATTGCTATTAGGATATTTACTGTGTTGTGGAAGAAGAAACAAATGAGATTGGTGATAAAATGAGGGATGTGAGAGATTAAGAATTAGAATTGATAATTGGTTGTTTTAAAGCTAAACTATGGTAATTGTAAACTGATAAAGTTATAAAACAGGTTGAGCAGTTATAGAAATTTAAAATAGAAATGGAATATTTTAAATGTGTTATGTTATTCGAGGGAAATAGAGAGGGGATAGCAAAATGTATTGTGCTGAGCTGTTTATATATGTCTTTACTTTTGAATGTTTGACCACCCAAACACCACGGTGGGTCTTGAGTACTTTTTCTTAAGAAATTAAAAAACTAATAAAATGTGTTTAAAAAAAATATCTTGTCATCTTATGGGATGTAGGAAGTGTGCATTTTCTCTCGTTATCTCTATTTTCTGTAATTACAAGCTCCAATTCTGCCTGCCTTTAAGAAAGCCACTTAAGATCCATAGATTCCTTGGTGCTCTCTGACCTTGGTTATTTGCTTGCACATATTTTATCCAATTAGGTAACATAATCAGTGCTAGTGAGTGTGGGATTTGCCTCCTGGTTTACATTGGGGAATAACTGTCAAAGTTGTGAGGCTTGGCACTACTGCCCATGAGGATAAAGGTTTACTTCTGAACCCTATGTGCCTTAATGTGCTAGGCTCTATGATTGATTCCTGCTTGGCTCAGATTGAATTAAGCAAAACTGACTGAAACTGGTGTTTACAGGAGGCTTCAAGCAACTGGAAGAAATCTTTCCTGATGTAGATGGGGGAGATTCTTCCGTTGAAGAATCAGGTGCACGATTTGGTGATTATCTTTGACCTGTATTGGCCTTCAGCCCTTAGGTCTATCCTTTAGTACAGAGGTCCCCAACCTTTTGGGCACCAGGGACCGGTTCCATGGAGAGAGGTTTATCTGCGGACCAGAGTGCGTGGTTTTGTGTGCTGCCTGCATCTCGTGGATGGGGCTTTGCTTGTTTGTGTGGACTGGTTGCTGGCATGCCTTGGCCCAGTACTGGTCTACGGATCGGGGGTTGGAGACCCCTGCTTTAGTACTTAGGTCTACATAGTGGTAAGTACCTTTTTCCAACTCTACGTTCTCTACTGGGTACATAATTTCCTGAAGAAGACCAATTCAACTACTCTGATCCATATGCTAGTTATCTGTAACTTTTATTTTGTAATATTCTGTATATATGATGCCTCTGAAAGAGATTCAGAAATTGCAGCAGGTCCAAATTGTGGTAACTAACTCTTAGTTTCAGGTTAACCAAAGGATCATCCTTTGGAACCTGTCCACGTACTGAAACCCTTCTGGAAGCCTTACTGTTGCTGAAGTAGCCTGTAGAATTCTCTCACAAGTAATAATCATCTACAAATAGTCCTTGATTTAGGACCATGATTGAGCCCCAAATTGCTGTTGCTAAGCAAGGCAGTTGTTAAGTGAGTTTCCCCCCTTTTACAACCTTTTTACCACAATTGTTAAGCAAATTGCTGCAGTTGTTAAGTGGATAATGAGGTCATTAAACAAATCTAGCTTGTTGGAAGCCAGCTGGGAAGGTTCAAATGGTGATCACATGACCTCAGAACAGTGTAACTGTCATAAATACATGCCAGTTGCCAAGCGCCTGAGTTCTGATCACATGACCATGGGAATGCTGAAAATGTCATTAAGTATGAAAACTGGCCATAAATCTCTTTTTTTCAATATGATTGTAACTTCAAATTGTCACTAAATAAATGATTGTAAGTTGAGGACTGCCTTTATTGTGCTTTCAATTGTGTGATTTTAATTTTCAGGTTGTTTTTTGTTGTTGTACACTGCCTTGAGGAACATTCTTTGAATTGGGAAGATGAACACTTGAAATGTGGCTAAGAAATACATGATTATAAAAACAAACTCTCAATATACTCTGAGATAAGTTTTTTTTTCTTTTTTCATTCACCAGCATAAAAAGCATATATCAATTCTGGCTCAGTGCCCTTAGCTAAGGTTTATATTAAGGGTGCACAAACACTCCAAGGATGAATATGACTCTAAAAGTTTGGCCAAAACACACCTCATACTTGAGAAGCTTAAGAATTTAACTTCTATGTAACATAAAACAGCTCCACCTAGTTCAGTGGTTCTCAACCTTTTTAATGCCGCGACCCCCAACCGGTCGTAAGTCGAGGACTACTCAACCGGTCGTAAGTCGAGGACTACTCAATTGGTGCAGCACCATTTGCAGAATGGGACTTTTGGCGGGCTCAGCAGGGCAGAGACAGCCTGGACAATTCCTATTGGCTTTTGAAAGCCAATAGAATTAGACTCTATTCAAGAGAGTCTATTCTACTGGCTTTCAAAAGCCAATGGAATAAAAGGGAGTAGCACAACTAAGGAAAAAGGGGAAAAAAATGGCGGACTGTGTTGTTTGGCGACCCCTGTGAAATGGTCGTTCGACCCCAAATGGGGTCCCGACCCACAGGTTGAGAACCACTGACCTAGTTGTAGTTAATACCTGAGAGATTCACTACAAAGAGCAAGCCAAAATAACCACAAAGAATAAGGCAGCATGACCACAAGCTATAACCTTTGCTACTTTAACAGATGTTCATAAATCATGCAGCCACATGAAGCAACTACTTGAAAAGAGGGGTCCTATGGTACATCAGATGGTTATATGTCATATATGTAGCCCAAAGAATTTAATGCTGCCACTTGGAGTTAGGAGAATTATAATTAACAATGTTGAGCATATAAACCAGTAACTGAAGAAACTAAGAAGTTTGTAAATTATTTCATTCTTTGTTTCTCAATGGAAATCTTTCAAGATAAATATTGAAAAAGGCACTGAACAAAATAAGGCAGCAGTATCAAGAACCAGGACAGCATCCCCACATGAGTTCTTCAAAATATTTTACACTGGCATTCCCATTATCTATGACAAATTGCTGACTAGCGTTGAGTTTTAATTCAGAATATCTGGTGGGACTCAGTTTGAAGAACAGGCTTCGTCATTTTCCCTAAGAGCCTTCAGTATAAAACTGCTGCATACCTTCTGACAGTCGAATCGTGTCCAAGTGGAATCTGCCCAGCCCACATGCATGTATGGAAAAAGTCTTGTGTTCCTGTCCCTAAGTCAGATCAGGGAAATGTAGACCTGAAGTCAGTCCTTCTCTGCAGTGGCCCATCTACTTTGGAACACTCCAGTGGAAGAGCTATGCCTTGCACTGTTTTTACTGGTATTTTGCAAGGCGAGGGAATCTGTATTATTTAACTGGGCATTGTGTGGATGACTTCTATGGTTTTCAGTGATTTGTGTGAATGGGCAGGCATGGTTTTATTATCATATTTGTTGTTGAATTTTGGTTTTGAAATGGCTGATTTCCAGATTTTTAATCCTATTACTATGAGCTATATATTATAAGTAGCTGCCACCAGGTGAGGGAGTGTATGGGAGGCATCATGCATGTCAGAGAGGGTTCATGAGCGTGCAAGGGGATGCACAAGACACATTGTGTGGATCATGAAAGATGAACAGAGCTGCATGAGGGGTGCCACATGGGAAAGGGGGCACAATAGTAAGGTATGGATTGCAGAGGGTGCATGGAGAGTGGGTTCATAAGGGCAAGTGGGTGCATGAGGGAGTTGTGGCAAAAGTGCACAGTGTTACGTGAGAGGCAAAGTGAGAGTTGGGAGGCTGCATGGGTGTGTTTAAGAGGTGCCACATGGATGGGGAGCCTGTATTGTGATGTGGTGAGGATCTCAAATGCATTGACTTAAAGAGTAAGTTCAAAATTCAGTACCTATTACTCTGATATGATTTAAATTTCAAGGATCCTCACAGTAGTTGTATTCACAAAGTTGCGGCTACTACAGCACTGCTACAGTCATGCAATTGTGCTTTCCGGTGCTCCCTGCCAGCTTCCCACCAACAAAGTCAAAGTAAAAGTAAGTAGTAAATTGGAAGCTGTCTTGCTCCCACTGCTTTTTTGTTCACCTACAGTCATTCTGTTTCTCTGTTTAGGTAAGGAAATAACTCTGAGATAATGACTCAGCACATCATGAGTTATCTACAATTCTCATTGTGTGTCTGTATGTACCCTCAGGTTAGCCTAAATTCTGCATTATACCACAACAATTTTTGAATCAAGGTAACTCAAATGGTCAGACCCGTTTTATTTGCACAGTTGTGGTTGTTACAGCATCCCCATGATTATATCTCAGGGGCTGCCATAAAGAAGAGGGAATTAAGCTATTCTCCAAAGCACCTGAAGGCAGGACAAGAAGCAAGGGGTGGAAACTAATCAAGGAGAGAAGCAACCTAGAACTAAGGAGAAACTTCCTGACAGTTAGAACAATTAATCAGTGGAACAACCTGCCTCCAGAAGCAGTAAATGCTCCAACACTGGAAGTTTTTAAGAAGAGACTGGACAGCCATTTGTCCGAAATGGTGTAGGGTTTCCTGCCCGAGCAGGGGGTTGGACTAGATGACCTCCAAGGTCCCTTCCAACTTTACTACTATTATTATTATAAAGTTGGAAGCTGCTCCCACTCCCACTGCTTTTGTTTTCCCACCCATGGGCATCTATTTAAGTAAATATTCACTTATTATTGAAGTTCATTTGCCACTACAATTATTTTTCTATGTATGATATATATTCTCCTTAGATAATCACAGGTCATCCCAGCATTGGAGTAAAAAAAAAAACATGGTCTGCATAAAATTTAATATTCATACTGGTCACATCAGATTCTCTGAAAGGATGTCCCAATGGGTCATAGGATTCTTTGTTTTTTCTCTTAAGGTAGTCCTCAACTTATGACCATTCATTTAGGAATCATTCCAAATTACAACATTTCAAATTACAACAGCACTGAAAAAAAAATGACTTATGGATACACTTACGACTGTTGTAGGATCCCCACAGTCACATGATCATGTTTTGGGCACTTGGCAATAGGAATGTATTACAGCATCCTGGGGTCTCATGATCACCCCTTGGCTTCCGACAGACAAAGGGGAAACCAGTAGGGAAAGTCACAAATGGCGATCCCATGTCTTGCTTAACGACCACAACAAAAATGATCATAAAATCTGGCATTGTCACATGACTCATTTAATGATCAAACAATTTAACAACAATTTTTCCAGTCCCTATTGTGGTTGTAAGTCAAGGACTATCTGTACGTCTTTGCAATTACATCATCCATTCAAATACACTGAATGTCACCCAGAACGGGATTATAGGATTTGCTAAGTAACTTTCCCAATCAGCTGACAGAAGTCTGACCGAGGGGTCAATCCATTTCTAAATCATACTGAAGTAGTTGCATATACTTGTTTAATTTAATGTATAGAGGATAACAGTCCCATCAAGGTCACACAATTCATCCATTTTCATGTTTTCAAAATGCCAGGGCAAACTTCGAATTTGTTCACCAGAACTATATACAGGAACTTGCATCAGTAACTATTTGCACAATTGGGACAAGCATAAAAATCAGTCAGCTCCTTTTTCTAGATATCACAAATGACCATTCTTTGTGAGTGATGCAGATTCAGGCTTCATTTATTGGGGGGAATAAATGGGTTCTAAACTGCAAATAATTCACTTGCTGAAATTCTTGTAATCTAACCCTCTGAAATCTATTTAAGAAAGATTCTGGAAGAATTAGTTTAACTGAGTTAATTGCTAAGAACCTGACATATATCTTTATCAGCTTGTGTGTGTATTTGCTCTATATGAAGTTATCCTTTAAGGTGATTGGAAGCTCCAGCCGGTATAAGATGCAGCCATCCAACTGCTAATTGAATAACCTACTGAAAAGCTTTTGGATTCAATTCAAGGAGCTACTTATTGCCTGCAAAGTCCCTTATGTCTTTGAGCCTCAGTAGCTTCATTATTTCCTGCTCAAGGCAGAATCTGTTCACCCAATACATCCTGCCAGAAAGTGTGTGGATTTACCCTCTAAGATGTCAAAGGACCCAGGCCTGCAAGCAAGCCTTCATGGTCACAAGTTCCCTGGATTTTGAAAAGCCAGGTTACCATGAACCTTTTTTTATGTCGTTTCAAAAAAGCAGTAAAAGCAGCGCTTTTCCAGAAAGCCCTTGGTAAGGCAAAATAATAGGACTATTGTCATCTGTGAATCGGTGGGCTGCAGTAAATAATCAGGAATGCTATTGTAGTTTGTATGGATTTATGGGTTTATTTTGTTTAGTCTTTTTATGATAAGATTCATTTAATGAAGTGTCATGCAGACATGGTCAAAAACATAAAGTGGAGGAATTTTATACTCTAAGGCAGTCTTGTATTTTTAGTATCCACTGCAACATCCAGCTCTTCCATGGCTTAAAAAGTACTTGTTCTACTAACTGTAATTTACTAAATGCCAGAAAAATTAACCTTTCTTTTTACCATTTAGTTCACTGCATAGCTTTAATGCTACACATATTGCACTCAGCTGTTCTAAAAAGGGGAGAAAAAACTTCTATGATGTCCCTTGATATAAACATAAATGTTACATAAACAGTTGCATTTTTTCATTCTCCTTATAAGGCAGCTCAGTTTTTAGCTATTTTTTTAGCTTGAGCTTTATCTTTACTGGGTCATGGAATCTTGGCACTTGGACAGACACCATATAATTTCTACCAAAATAAATGAAAGCTTTTTGTATCTAATCCAGCCAGCCAGTCGGTTTAAAATAAATACTAAACTTCAAAACTTCCTAATGTTGCATAAGGATAATTAATCAAAATAACTTGATGAGAATACGTGTAGCAAGGATCAGCAAGAAATTTATCCAATTTTGGATCTCTAATTCAATAGGTGAAACTGTCAATGTATTGGCCCCAGTATTTGGAGGCTCTCTCAGCTGAGATGAGGAAGAACAGACTTCTGCTTGATCCTAACAAGGTGGAGTGGCTGTGGCTTTTGGGACCCCTGGGTTGGTGATGATATTATCTTTGGTCTTGGATGAGGTTGCACTTCCTCAAGCAAGACTGGTCCCACAACTTCTGGATTGCAGCTATTGCTGAAAGAGCAGATAGCTGCTGTGGCCAGAGAGATTTTGCATAGGTTCATCCTGTGTGCCAGGAGGACCTATAAACAATTACTATTGCCCTAGTCACCTCACAATTGGATTATTGCAATGGTCTCTATATGAGGCTGCCCTTTAAAGCCACTTGGAAGCTGCAGCTGGTTCAAAATGTAGCAGATTGAACAGTAATGGGCATCTCTTGGTGTGCCCATGTATCAATACTACAAGCCAAGCTTCACTGGTTGCCAGTTGGCTTCTGAGTGCAATTCAAGTGCTGGTTATTGGCTATTAAGCCTGTATGGCATAGGTAACGAATAACAGAGAGATTGCTCATCTCCAACTGTTTCTGCCCAACCAGTACATTACAGCAGAATGGGTGTATTCCAAATCCCCTCCGTTAAACACTGCCATCTTTTAGGACCTAGGAAACATGTCTTTTCTGTTGCAGCCCCCACCTGCTGGAAGGTGCCCTTTATCCTGGGATCTGAAAGGATGGTGCCCTTTATCCTGGGATCTGAAAGGATGGTGCCCTTTATCCTGGGATCTGAAAAATTTTGAGAGTTTTGAAAATGTGACTTTGGTCCCAGGCTTGGAGCTGATGTTTATTATTTGTTCAATGGCCCCTGTTTTGTTTGGATGCTTGGCAACTGGCATGTATTTATGTCCTGAAGTCATGTGATTGACTTTTGTAACCTTCTGATAATCAAAGTCAATGGGGAAACCAGATTCAATTAACTACTATGTTACTAGCTTAACAATTGCAGCGATTCAGTTAACAACTATGGCAAGAAAGATCATAAAATGGGTCAAAACTCTTGTAACAACTGTCTTGCTTACCAACGGAAATTTGGGGTCATACGTCTTGTACTTGTAAGAAGGATCTGAGCATCTTCTATGCTGCACTGGTCAGACCACATTGGATACTGTGTCAACAAGTTCAATAACATAAGAATGTTATTGAAGAACCAGAAAAAGTGCAGAGAACAGAGTAAAGATAAAGAAGGGCTTGGAGATAACTCCTATAAATAATAGTCAAAGGAATTGGCTTTGTATAGCCTAAAGAAGAGAAAGCTAAGTGGATATTATAACAGCTGTCTTCAAATTTACAGTATGAAGAGCTGCGACAGAAAACAGGATGTCTGTTTATATTCCATAGCTTCCAGAGTAAGAAAAGACGAAGATCCACACTCAAAATAAGAAGAAATTTCCCAATCAAAAATGTTATTCACCCGTGGAACAGCCTGCCTCCTGGAATTGTGAGGGCTCCATCGCTGGAGGTTTTCAAGCAAAGGTCAGATGGGATGGTCAGAGAATCCCTGCCCTCGGCAGAGACTAGAAGACCTCCAAGATTCCTTCTAACCCAATGATTCTAGGTACATTAGTCTACCCCAGGGGTAGGCAACCTTGGCTATGCTGGCTCAGGAATTCTGGGAGTTGAAGTCCACGAGTCATAAAAGAGCCAATGTTGCCTACCCTTGCCATATACCATTTCAAACAAATGGCTCTTGGGTCTCTTCTTAAAAATCTCCACATTGTTAATTATAAATCATCTGATTTTTAATGTTTTGCAATATTTCCTCATAGGTTTACATTATGGTAATGTTTAACAGTTGTATTAAAATAAATATAAAATAAAAATTATATACCCAGATCTGTTTGATATTAATATAAGCATGTGTATGTATGTGTATATGTATGTGTGTGTGTATTTATGTGATAGATATATAGATAGAGAGCTTCATTGTTAGTCAATGTACAAATATAATAAATTCATAAGAATAAAGTGTATTTTTGCTTTGGGCAGCTGATAGTTCCTTCAAAAACCTCAGCAGTACCAAATACATTAATACTGCATAATCTGTAAAATAGATGAACATGCTAATGAAATCTTTCCTATGTAATATGGGAACAATTTTGAGGTTTGAGAAGTACAGCATTGCAAATAATTTACATTTACCTTGCTCCATTCAGTTGTAAGTAGTACATTCTCAATGCATATTTAAAATATAGTTGAAGCTACAGTACTGCCATAAAGATTGTAACTACTAAATGGAGGAAACGAAATATCTACAGGCAGTCCCTGACTTATAACAGTTCATTTAGTGACCATTCAAAATTACAATGGTACCGGAAAAAGTGACTTGTGACCGTTTTTCATACTTATGACCATTGCAGCATCCCCATGGTCACGTGATCAAAATTCACACGCTTGGCAACCAACTCATATTTATGACGGCTGCAGTGTCCCGGGGTCAGGTGATCAACTTTTGTGACATTCTGACAAGCAAAGTCAATGGAGGAGCCAGATTCACTTAACAAACGTGCTATTAACTGCAGTGATTAATATAACAACTGTGGCAAGAAAGGTCATAAAGTGGGGCAAAACTCACTTAACAACTGTCTCACTTAGCAACAGAAATTGTGGGCTCAATTGTGGACATCAATTGAGGACTCACTGTGCAGTATTTGTCTGCACTTCAAAGTTTAGTTATGCGGTGGGGTTCTTCATTTAAGATATGCTGAGAATGATAGCAACCAATTATCACCTTCATATTTTAGAATTGGTCACTATCAAATACAATTTTATTTGTGTAATACAATGAAAATGATTAAATAAAAAATATGGCATCTTATTTACATGAATCATAGCAAGGAATTGTTTCTGTAGGATTAGGTTCCTCATGTGGTGCAACTGTATTTTCTAATTCGACAGTTCCAGTTATCACAATAATGTTATTATCTGCTCCAGATTTAACACTGAGAATATCATCCGTAAGTTCAGATTTAAGAAAGCACTTTTTCCCAAATGAAAATATAGTTTGTATGCATCAGGCACATTGCTTACTCTGAGACACATGAAGAATATAATTACATAATGTGTGAAGTAGTAACAATTGTAGCCATTTTTTAAAATATTGCTACATTTGAATATAAAACAACTTTCTCAACAGTTAAAACAAAGTGCATGAAAAACTAATTAGTTTCTCCTTGATTTCTTGAAAGAGCAGAAACAGCAAGTAAATAACTAATAATCTAGTTGGATGAGTCTGACGGGAATATCAGAAACATTGTAACAGTGAAACAACAAGTAGGGGACATCAAAACTTTCACATTGAAAAAGTATTCAAGTAATGAATGGCTAAAAGACTTTAGCTTAATAATAGTAATAATAATAGTAGTAGTAGTAGTAGTAGTAGTAGTAGTAGTAGTAGTAGTAGTAGTAGTAGTAGTAAAGTTGGAAGGGACCTTGGAGGTCATTTAGTCCAACCCCCTGCTCAGGCAGGAAACCTTACACCATTTCGGACAAATGGCTGTCCAGTCTCTTCTTAAAAATTTCCAGTGTTGGAGCATTTACTGCTTCTGGAGGCAGGCTTCTTTTTTGTGAGAGGAATAAATGCACACTCCCCAAAGATCAGGAGAGGATTTCCCACAATGCTTTGTTCAGACATTGGAAGTAATATTGCAAAGGTGTTAGCACTGGCTGTAGGCGCAACTAAATGTGATTTGTGATCAAGATCTCAAGGTCTGTCAAATGAGGCTGCTAATTAGATCAAAGAAATAGTGCTGGCAGAGGAAATGAATTAACTCTTACTTACTTGCAATTTACCTGATGTAACTTTGGGCAGTTCCAGACCATCACTGTTTTCCTGTCTTGAACTGTCACAAGCAGTTTTTGACAGTTCAGTTCTTCTGATGCAGTGCTAACCTACTCTTAAGAGCACACACAAAAAAAATCTCACCCTCTTGCCATAGAAAAGAAATAAAGAAAACAATCTATTGGAGCTTTTAGTGACGTTTTCTGTGGTACTGAAGAAGGGGAGGAAACTGATTAAAAATGTCACCAGTTTTATCTCTCTTTATTTTGTTTAGGAACTGAATGGGAAGGCAGGGCTGCAAAACCTTCAAGGTAGCACTTTCGTTAAAGCAGGGGTCCCCAACCCCTGATCCGTGGACTAGCAGCAGTCCACAGCATGCCAGAAACTGGGCCACGCAGACAAGTGAAGCCCCATTCGCAGGATGCAGGCAGCATGCGAAACCACGCCCCTTCCGGTCCACAAAAAAACCTCTTTCCACAGAACCAGTCCCTGGTAGCCAAAAGATTGGGGGCCACTGCCTTAAAGGACTTAAAGACATAAGAGCAAGAGCACCCTCTAGAGGAGAAATGAAACCATACATTTATCATATTAGAGATGATTTCAGTTATACTGCAATTGAGCAGTATAGGTTAGCCCAGTGCTTCTCAAATAGTGGGGCGCGCCCCCCAGGGGGGGCGCGAGGCTCCGTAAAGGGGGGCTCGTTTGACCTCGGCAAATACTGTCATATTGGATTTCTAGATCGGATCATCCGACTCACTCGCAAGCGGCAGCCCGATGCGGAGGACAACATGACCGCCAACGCACGTGACACATGCAAAGGACCCGATTGGATAGACATGATCTCTATCCTGATTGGCCAAACCCGCCCGTGTGACTTTTAGACCCGGAAATCGGTCCTCTGTACAGAAAAAATTTTTTTACAGTCACGCGGGGGGCGCGAAATGTTTTCTTCTTCCTAGGGGGGCATGACAGAAAATAATTGAGAAGCACTGGGTTAGCCCTTAACCTTCCATTCTAATAAAAGACTCTTAAACAGTTGTGGTGGCGCAGTGGTTAGAATGCGGTACTACAGGCTAACTCACTGCTCACTCCAGGAGTTTGATTCTGAGCAGCTCAAGGTTGACTCAGCCTTCCATCCTTCCAAGATCGGTAAAATGAGGAGCCAGATTGTTGGGGCCAATAGGCTGACCCTGTACACTGCTTAGACAGGGCTGTAAAGCACTGTGAAGTGATATATAAGTCTGTTGCTTTTGCTATAGAGCTGCTTGAAAATTGAAGCAGATCTTGGTGGAATTGCCCCTTTTTTGTCCTGATGGTGAAATATGGGCAATTGAAAAACATCACCTGACATTCATTAGGGAAATATCATAGAAACAAATACTAAACACTTCCTCTCTCAGCACCATTTTGTTTTAAACAATTGAATAAGATTCTGATTATTGACCTCTCACTTTGCTTTTAGCTGAGTGATGGCATTCTGGCTTTTTATGAACAAACTCAATTTTTTAATTACAACTAGAACTCAAGACAAGATAGAAAGTAGAATGTTTCAGAACACATGGTAGAATAATAAAGCAGGCATGGACCGACTGTAAAATAACCCTGACATATAAGGTCTTTTATACTATGTCTTTCAGCAAAGTTGCAAAACAGTGATCCTATCCACGTTACTGGTAATACTAAAAAAGAAAAAAAAAGTGAGAGTTTTAAACAGGTATTTACTTTAATGTAGATTCATTAACTAAGTACCTCTATGTTAATTTAAACTTTCCATGCAGTCAGATATTTCCTTTTCCAAGATTCTTGATTGAACAGAAGTCTGTTCATTTCCTGTTCACTCCTCAATTCTGAGTTAGCAGATAGGAAATGAGAGAAAGTAGCATCCCTGCATGCATTATCCTACATCGGTTCATGTAACCTGTTTGGCCATAATGTCCGTAACAGAGCTTTCATGCTATCACAATGCCTTTATGAGATTGTTGGATTAGTACGCTAAAAAAGGAAATGCTAAACACACTCTTATTCGTCTTAAGTCTATTATCTGCTCCCATGGATACACAGAAAATAAAAATTGATGCTGACAGCAAATTATTCTCCACAGAAATAATTTGGGAGAAGTGGAGCCGATTGCCCACCAGGAACCTTGTCATGGTTCTGATGGATGAGACCAGTAAAAGCAGAACTCCAAGGCAAGACGCTTCCTTAAAGAACATGTTTATTGGCTACAAAGTATCGGTATAGTCAAAAGTGAAATCAAGTCTGGCGTTCCCTCCCAAGCATTACAATGTTACAAAGTTGAACTTCCCACCCCAGCACTATGTAATTATCCACGTTCCCCAATAGAATACTTTGGCAGACTTTCTAATGGAAGGCTCAGACCACCAGAGATCAGGCAGCAATGACCTTGGTTTACAAATTATAGTTTAGTCTAACATTAGACTAAACAAATTATAGTTTAGTCTAACATTAAAATCACTCATCCCCCCTCCCAGTACTGTGGCAACTGAAAACGAAGAGAAAATGGCTTCAGCCAAGATCATTGCAGTCGGATCCCCTAGAGAGAAAACAAATCCTGCAGATGAAGAAAAGTTAGAGTTAGGAATCTCCCCGAGGTTATGAGGGTGCTTATCAAAAAATCTACATATTAGCCTATTTGCCTTGACATCAGTACTTTTTACCCAAGTAGCTTCTGACAGTGGGTATCCCTTCCACTGCATTAAATACTCTAATTTTCCCTTGTACAACCTAGAATCAAGAATTTGTTTTATTTCATAATGGGTCTCTCCCTCTACCAAAAGGAGACCAGATGCTTTTTTTGGGAACGGGTCTTAAGGAGGACTCCCTGACAGGTTTTAGTAAACTGCAGTGGAAAAGGGGCGTTGGTCTTACCTGAATGCCTTTTCTCAGTACGGAGATGGATAATCCACCGATGGGTTTTCTCTGTCTGCCTGCTCTTGAGACCAAGTAGCCAAAACTTGACACGCCCCCACTTCCTGTGGGAGTCCATTCTTAACGAGGGCGAATTGGCTGATGATTGACGAGGTATTGGCTCTCAGCTCCCTACTAGCGGCCTGCTGGCCTTGGGGTGGGTGTGGATTATCCATCTCCATACTGAGAAAAGGCGTTCAGGTAAGACCAACGCCCCTTCTCCAGTACAGGAGATGGATAATCCACCGATGGGACGTACCAAAGCCTCACTGTCCCAAGGGGTGGGAAACAGATAAGGCCGGTAGATTGATCTCTGAGACAACTTGCTGGAGGACCCTCCTACCAAAGGAGGCGTCCGCCGATGCAAAGCGGTCTATCTTGTAGTGTCGTATAAACGGGGAAGGCGAGGACCATGTCGCGGCCCTGCAAACTTCCTCGATTGACACCTGGGTAGCCCATGCTGCCGAAGTTGCAGCGCTTCGGGTGGAATGGGCCGTGAGATGACTTGGGGGCGGCAGGGATGATACATTGTAAGCTTCTGCGATACAGCTTCGGATCCACTTTCCAATGGTGCCCGTGGAAACTTTCCGCCCCAAGGTGCCCGCTTGGAAGGACACAAATAGGGCCTCCGACTTGTGGAAGGGTTCTGTACGCTTTATATAACGCCGCAAGGCTCTGCGGCTGTCCAATGTATGCCACTGCCGCTCCCGGTCATGTGTTGGATTTGGACAGAAGTTTGGGAGAATTACTTCCTGTGTCCTGTGAAAGAGTGAATTCACCTTTGGTATGAAGGCAGGATCTAACCTAAGGACCACCCTGTCCTTGTGGAAAATGCATAGGTCGTTTCTGACTGACAGTGCGGCCAGTTCCGAAATTCGTCTGGCCGATGTGATGGCAATCAGGAACGCCACCTTTAGCGACAGGTGTCGCAAGGAAACGGTCGCCAATGGTTCAAATGGTGACCGAATGAGTGCATGAAGGACTCGCGGTAGTTCCCAGGACAGGTACCTGTGAACTACTGGAGGTCTGGTGTTATAGGCGCCCTTGATAAAGGCGCGGATCCTGGGGTGGTGAGCTAAGGGAACCAAATCCGTGCAGGTGAGGAGGGTGGACAAGGCCGCCACTTGCCTGCGGATGGTTGTGGGGGCGAGGCCTCTGTCTAGTCCCTCCAAGAGGTAATCTACTATCTGAGGAATGTAGAGTTTGTGTAAGTCAAACTGCCGTTCCCTGCACTAAAGGCAAAATTTTTTCCAAGTGGAGTCGTAAATGCGATTTGTTGCTGGACGGCGTGAAGCTTGAATTATGGTAATGGCCCCGGGAGAGAATAGTTCCTGTGCCATTATCCGGCGCTCAAGTGCCAGGCGGTCAGTTGTAACCATTGGGGTTCCGGGTGACTGATGGTTCCCTGGTGTAGGGACACTTGATGAGGGGGAATGTTCCATGGGGGCGACTGAGACAGGTTTATCAGGTCGGCGAACCACGGTCTCTGTGGCCAATATGGTGCTACTAGGATCACTTCTGCCCGCTCGTGAATCAGCTTGCGGATGACCGCCGGTATGAGTGGGAGTGGGGGAAAGGCATAAAGCAGACCCTGAGGCCACTGAGTTCTCAGGGCGTCCGTCCCCTCTGCTCGCGGGTTGAAGTAACGAGAGTAAAATCTGGGGAGCTGGGCATTGTCTGATGATGCAAACAGATCGAGGATCGGGTAGCCGAACCTGCGGGAGATGTCTAGGAACAAGTTCGGGTGTAGCCCCCACTCCGAAGGGTCCACTGTGGTGCGACTTAGGAAGTCCGCTTGCTGATTGTTGACCCCCAATATGTGTTCCGCTTTTAGTGACTTCAGATTGGGCTCTACCCAGCTGAATAGGAGTCGTGCCTCTGTCATCAGGGTTTTTGATCTGGTCCCCCCCTGCCGATTAATGTGCGCCTTGGCTGCTACGTTGTCTGTTAGGACTAGAACGTGGCGGCCTCTGATTCTGTCTTTGAATTGTTGCAAGGCTAGGTGGATAGCCCTGAGTTCTAGCCAGTTGATGTTGTTTCTCAGATCCGCGGCGGACCAGATGGGCTCCCCAACCGTACAGACTGGCGTCTGTAGTGATGGTAACTCTGACTGGTTCCTTGAAGGGTGACCCCTTGGTCATGGCCCGAGAGCACCACCAACGTAGTGCCCTGCGGATTTGTGGCGTGACCCTGACTAGGTGGTTGGATGCGCTGGTGTTCTGCCATTGGTATGGGAGCAGAAACCACTGTAGTTCCCGTAGGTGAAGCCTGGCCCAGGGTACAATGGCTATGGCCGATACCATCTTGCCCAATAATTGGGAAAGTGTTAGTATCGGGACTGAACGCTGCCTGTGAACCCAGCAAGCCAGTTCCCTGATGCCGGCCACCCGCTCCTGGGAGAGATAGACCATACAGTTGGTTGTGTCTACCGTGGCCCCCAGATACAGCAGCCTGGACGAGGGAACTGTCTGGCTCTTCTGAAAGTTTACTGAGAATCCGTGTAATTGGAGGACGCGAATGACGGTCCTTACGTCCGACTGAGCTGTCTGTAGGGATGTTGCTTGGATTAGTATGTTGTCTAGGTAACATTGGACGCGTATTGGGATTTTTCTCAGTTTGGCGGCTACCACTGCTAGTATCTTGGTAAATACCCTGGGTGCCGAAGATAGACCGAAGGGGAGAGCTCTGTATTGGAAGTGTTTTCCCCCATAACAGAAACGTAGGAACCGGCGGTGGTTTGGGTGGATGGGGATGTGAAGGTAGGCTTCCGTGAGGTCTATCGATGCCAGGAAGTCTCCTTCTCTGATGCTTCCCAGGATGGACTGAAGGGATTGCATCTTGAATTTTTTGTATGTGATGTAGCGGTTGAGGTTTTTGAGGTCCAGGATTGCCCTCCATCCTCCTGAAGTCTTTGGAACCACGAAGAGGATGGAGTAAAATCCTCTGCCTCTGTATTCCGCTGGGACCGGTTCTATGGCTTGAATGTCCAACAGGTGTTGGATGGCCTCCTGCATGAGTTTGGTTTGGTGGGGTTCCTGGAGACCGAGCAGTTGATGAGTCAGTCTGGGGGTGTGACCAGGAACTCCAGGGACAGGCCGGACTGGATGGTTTGTAGTACCCAGTTGTCCGTGGAGGTCTGCTCCCACTGGTGGAAGAAGTGAGCTAGTCTTCCTCCAATGGGTAGGTCTATTTAGGAGTCATTTTGTCTTCTGAAAGGGTCGTCTCGACTGGTTTTGTTGTTTGGGCTGGAACCCTGGTCTGTCGTAGGGGCGGCCGTATGGTTTGTTCTGCCTGGGAGTGAATGGCTTGGGTGCCTGACTGATAGGCGTGGTTGTCGGTTGGCGAAAGGACTGCCTATGAAAGTAAGGTGTGGTATGTTTGTCTGATCTTTTGTTCAAGTGTGCTATGACCTTCCGCTTGTCTTTGTTCTCTACAAGATATGGGTCCAAGGCCTCCCCAAACAGACCGTTGCTTGAGTAAGGGGCGGTTGCTAGCCGCCACTTAGCCTTGGTGTCAGCTTGCCAGTGTTTTAGCCATAGCATTCTCCTGGCAATTATGTTGGATGCTATGGATCTGGATGAAAAAATGGCCGATTGGAGTGTTCGTCTGCAGCGTATTCCGTGGCTGCTACCATCTTAGCCAGGTCCTGGTATGTTCGTATGTCATCCATAGGAACTATGGTTTGTAGTTGTTGCAATCAGATAAGGTGGCCCGGACAAAAAAGGAGGCCGAGGTGGCTGCTTTGATGGCCCATGCCGCTGTCTGGTGGGTTTTGCGAAAGGCTTGTTCCCACTTTTTGTCGTCTGCCTTAAGGGCCTCCACTAGGTCCCCAGCCATGGCTGTCTGGGAGACCAAGAGGGTCCAGGCTTCATCTACTTTAGGTATTTCTAAGGCCTCATTGAGATCTGCGGCAGTGCTGTATAATTTTTTGTCCGTACCACTCACTGATGGGAAGGAAGCGGGAGAGTCCCATGGCTTCTTGATCCCTTTCAGGAAAATGGCGGGGCAAGGTATATGGTGCTGCGTTGTCACCTTTTCTACGAATACGGGTCTGGATGTGGTGGCCGGTGTCGCTTGCGGCTGAGAAAACTGATCCATCCCCATGTCCGCAATGGCTGTGGCCTTGCGCAGTATCGTGAGGAAGCGGTTGTGATTAAATAATCTCCCTGAGGGGGGCTCAGGGGGAAGTTCCTCATCCTCTGACATAGAGATCTCAGGTTGATCCTCCTCTTGTGGTGAAGAATAACCACTCATGGAGGACTGGGCCGGGGAGGCGGGTTCCTGAATGCCTGAGGACTCTGAGGGGAGTTCCGAGTGTGGCATGGCTGAGGTGGAGGGCCCCTGGTCGTGGTGGGCGGAGCGCTGTGCTAGGGCTCAGTCCACCACTTTGGTTAATAGGGCCTCTAGCCGTCCATCTGCCCAGATGTCCCCTATGTCATTACCTTTGGGTGTGGTGACCACAGGTGGAGAGGTGGACTCAGTGGTTGTGCCTGCCGCCGTGGTTGTTTGTTGGACCGATGTTGATGGCGAATCCAGTGGTTGCGGTGTTCCTGGAATGGACCACATGCTCTGGGTTGATGTGGATGGACCCAATGGTAATTCCATCTCGGTCCAATTGGGCCTGCCTCTGCGCTGTGGAGAACTCCTTCTCCAGGACCTGGTGCCTATGGCTGGCTTGCTTTTCCGCCAACTTGGAGGGCCTCTTGAGCGAGTGTTTTGTCTTCGCTTTGCACTTGCCTGCCGCCTTCTGGTCAGAAGGTGTGTTGCAGCCATAATTGGGAGATGGAGGGGTTGTGCTCATGGATTGAGGCAACGAGGGTCCCTCCATTCCGCTTGAGCAGTCCCAGAAAAACTGAGAAGACGCTCAGGCAGGCAAGTATTGGCTGCCTATTGGAACAAGTACCAGGACTGTTCCCCTGATCACCCGACCACAACAAAAATATTCTCTCTGGGCTAAGGTCACGGTAGCTGAGGGAGGTACCGAAGGCACGTTTGGAGCCACTCTTTGGGTTCCGCCCGGAGGCCTTAGGTGACCAGGCAACGTGCACCAGTAGAAAAAAGAAAAGGGAGGCAAAAAATATCAGTGGCGACCTCAAAAGGGTCTGTAGGTCTGACCTAATCCACAACAAGGTATCAAATGGCGGTCACCAAGAGCGGAATTTACTCTTATTAATATTATTACTATTATAATAGTAATAGGAACAATAATAATAATAAAATAATAATAATAACAACAACAACAATGATGATGATGATAATATTGTGTGTTCTGCCTTTAGGCCTGTTGGCCTTGCAGTAGCTTAATTTTTAGCTTTATTTTTTTAATTATTTATTTTTATTATTATTATATTTTATTCTATTATTATATAAGTATATCGGGGGTGGAGCGCTGGCTGTGCGTTCCTATTCCACCGCTATCAGGGCTTCCAGGTATGTTGTGGAGCTTCCTTAATCTCCGTTTGCCTTCCTCTGGTAGGAAATGGCGGCCGCTACTCATTTCTCTCCGAAAACGAGCTCCGCGGTCCCCAGGAAGGTTCTCTAGCCTCCGGTTCTTAGTTGGGGCTTACTCCCTTCCCTTCGGCTTTTTTTTTTAAAAGGAGGGTGGCCGCGGCTCGTTTCCCTTTGAAAATGAGCTCCGCGGCCTCCCAGAAGCTGCTTGTGCCCGGGGATTTAAATTTAGCGCGCTGGTGACGTTTTAGGGGAATCCCAGCCGGGGATTGCCTTTGTTGCCTGAAAGCGGCAACTAAAATGGTGCCCGCGGTTGCCCTGGGCTGCTAGGTAATCTCCGACGATCTGAATTCAAGTTTGAATCCGGACCTGGAGATTGTTATTTTTTCCCCAAATTGAGGAAAAAAACAAAATCCCTTGGAAGGTTGGGGAGAAAAGCTCAGCAAGTGGTCTCTGCTGATGCCTTCTTCCCCCCTTTTCCACCTCCAGAGCCCTGGGGCTGGCTGGGATCCGTGGGGAGTTTTCCCTCCCCACACCCCCTTTTTTAATTTTAGATATGAGATCAGGGATGATCCCAAGGAAAAATTAGTGGTCTCTGCTGATACCTTCTCCCCCCCCCTTTCCACCCCCAGAGCACTGGGGCTGGCTGATATCTGTGGGGAAGTTACCCCCCCCCATCAATCCCCTTTTAAGTTTTAGGTTTGAGATCAGAACTGATCTCCAGAAATTTTTTTGGTTAAACTCCTATAGGTGGCAATTTTTTGGAAGGGGAAGCCAATTATTAAGGGATAATCAATCAATGGATTTCTTTGTCTAACCTGATAAGCTGAGAGCCACGCCAAAACGAGTCTTCTCGAGCAGAGACCAAGTTAAGAATGGACTCCACAGGAAGTGGGGGCATGTCAAGTTTTGGCTATTTGGTCTCAAGAGCAGGCAGATAGAGAAAACCCATCAGTGGATTATCCATCTCCTGTACTGGAGAACAGGGTGGACTTTTCCCAAGAGACAAGGGAGTTTTAATTCTACTGTAACAGGGTTTATAATTCGAACTATGGGGAAGGGGCCGAGGAATTTTGGTCCTAATTTTTTACTAGGCAATTTGAGTCTTAAATACTTTGTAGAGAGACACTTTCTCCCCCACATGAAACAGCTTCTGAGGAGCCCGTTTCTTGTCTGCCTGCTCTTTGTAAATTTTTGAGGCTTTCACTAAAGCCTTTTTTTTTTTTTGCATTGTCCCAAACAGTTTTCCAGGAGGTCACCCACTGATCTAAAGTTTGATAGCTGCGAGGCTCCTGCAGGCACTTCAGCGCAGCCATGATATCAAACAGGCTGGTCACTTTGGGTTTCTAAAGACTTTACATCTGGTCGGAAGGCAATTTTGGTGGCCAGTTATGAAAAAGGATGTTGTAAGTTATGGAAAGAGCTGTGCAACTTGTCCAGCCATGATTTATATATCTGTTAAATATTATCATAAACATTATCTGATTACACAAGAGGCACAAAAGCCCATTTTTGGTTAAAGAAACATTTATGTTCAATGATCTAAGTTTGTCTTCTCTTAACAGTCAAACATACTATGAAAACATTTATTTGGAACTGGCATTTTATGAAATATTCTTTAAAATGGAAAGTAATACAAGACAAGAGATACACTCTAGCACTCAAAATGTAGTTTTACATTTGGAATAGGTCTATGATATAATTTCATTCATTCCAATGGAAGATTTATGGTAAGACCTCTACATTATCAACTAAGAGCGGCTATGATCTATTATGTATATAATATACATTATTTTATCTTCCAATAAAACAATAGCTTGAATTAAAACACACCTATAGTTCAGAAAGGAAAATAAGATCAGATATTGTGATTTTAGGAGAACTCAAATCATAATAAAACAAGCCTTAAAGAACTTTAAAATTTCCAGGCAAGAAACTTACGAAACAAGTTATATTCACGTATGAAACAAAGTTGTATCACTGCAAACCAAGAATCATGCCTCTAAATTGGGCTTAGAGGTAATAGTTTAGAAAAGTAAACACTGAACTGTTAAGTTATAAGATCAGAGATTTCATTTCATACGTGCTTCTAAAGATATTCAAAACTATTGGGATATCCTGCCATCTGCTCAGCAAATACTTATTCCAATTCTGGATATTTTTAATTGCTTTATTTTCCAAGTAGCGATGGTCTAACACAGGGGTAGGCAACCCAAAACACTCAAAGAGCCACTTGGACCCATTTCCCACCAAAAACAAAACACCGGGAGCCGCAAAACCCTTTTGATATCTAAAATGAAGATAACACTGCATATATCCTTTTTTACCTTTATTATAGGGGTGTGTGTGTGTGTGTGTGTGTTTGTGTATGTGTGTGTGTGTGTGTATGTATACACACACACACACATTAAAAATGAAAGTAAAAATATGACTCTTGGGAATATCCATACTATTAAAACAATGATCACCAAGAGAATGCTTTAAGAGAATAAAATTACATACACACACAGGTAAAAAAAGGATATATGCAGTGTTATCTTCATTTTAGATGTCAAAAGGGTCTCTCTCTCTCTGTCTCTCTCCCTCCCTCCCTCTCTATCTGCCCTTGGTCTACCACTCTTCTTCCCCCCCCACACACACACTCTCTCTCCCTCCCTCCCTCTCTCTCCCTCCCTCTCTCTTTCTCCCCCCTCTCCTATCTGCTGCTCACCTGGCAAGCTTCAAGCTGTTGTCCAACAAGCTCAGGGGTAGAAAACCTCGTCTCTTTTATGACTCACGGACTTCAACTCCCAGAATTCCTGAGTCAGCCTAGCTGGGCTAGCTAGCTCTCTCCTGCTCTTCCTGCTTCCTGTTTCCTGCAGAGACGCAGGAAAGGGAGGAGCTCCGTCCAGAAAGCTTTTCAGCTCCTCAGAGAACACTGTGAGTGCACTCTCTTTTACACACACACACACACAAACACATACACACACACACAAACACACACACACACACAGAGAGAGAGAGAGAGAGAGAGAGAGAGAGAGAGAGAGAAAAGCAGGGAATCACAATTGCCTCTCTCTGTCTCTGTCTCTCTCTGCAAAGGCAGAGGAGGCTGGGAGCCACATGGGAAGGCTCAAAGAGCCGCATGCGGCTCCGGAGCCGCAGGTTGCCGACCCGTGGTCTAACACTATGCACACATTGTAATTATTTCTTTTATTACCATTTAGTATAAATAGGTTCAATCATTTTGAAATACATTAAAAGCACATCCAGCACTAAAGCTATCTACTACCTAGCAGCTGTACCAGTCTTAAATTTGAACAATCCCTGAAGAACATGTCTGATCTTCAGTGACATGACTGCTGAAACAATGTATTTCTCTTGTTCCGCTTCCTGATTAGGAAAATATTGTTCTAAATATGACAGATTTTAATCTTTCATGGAAAGATTTAGCATTGTAATCATTGCCTGCATATTGTGAATGCATAACTTGTCATGCTTCTACAAAAGCTTCATATTCATTTAATGGAAACCATTAGTCTTGACATACAAAGTCAGAGCTTTAATTTAGAAGGTTCTATATTAGTTGTTAAAAGAAAGTTGGGTTTTCTTGGCTCTAATCATTACTTGTATGCATCAGCCACAGCAGCAGCAACATTAGATAAATTATTTTCACTGATTAGTTACGTTCCATAATGAAAAGTTTCACATAATTTATCTATAAATCTATTAAACCATTTTAATCTGTATTGTTATTGTGAACAATGTCCAAGACAAAAGGGCTGAAGCTGGTAAAAATTGACAGATTTTTATAATTAAGATATGATATTTCAATATTTGTAATAACAATATAAAATCTACCATGAATATTAATAGTTAATTTTGGTAAAAACGTGTCCTTCAAAAGATGCTAAACATTAAGAGCTCCATAAAGATATGAAAGTGTTTAGTTTTAAGAGCTCCATAATAAATGCTTTATTTTCTGCTTCAGGAATACATTATAATACACATATATTTTAAAGGTCATGGAATGTCCTATGTGTCTCTAATAATTAAAGTCCTCTTATATGTAAAGGGAGCAATTTGAAAAATGCCCACCACAAAAGGTAATTCATATATGTCTTCATAGACTCTGTTTACTGTGCTTCAATATAAGCCAAAATATGTAACGGTTACGCCAGTTATATTAGTTGGGTTATATATGTAGTATATAACTAGTATATAACTGAAGGCATAACAAGAAACAATGGATGGAAACTAATCAAGGAGAGACCCAACCTAGAACTAAGGAGAAATTTTCTGACAGTTAGAACAATTAACCAGTGGAACAACTTGCTTTCAGAAGCTGAAATTGGGTATGTCTAGTTTAATGAAGAGAAGACGAGGGGGGACATGATAGCAGTGTTCCAATATCTGAGGGGCTGCCACAAAGAAGAGGGAGTTAAGCTATTTTCCAAAGCGCCTGAAGGCAGGACAAGAAGCAACGAGTGGAAACTAACCAAAGAGAGAAGCAACCTAGAACTAAGGAAAAACTTCCTGACAGTTAGAACAATTAACCAGTGGAACAACCTGCCTCCAGAAGAGGTGAATGCTCCAACACTGGAAGTTTTTAAGAAGAAACTGGACAGCCATTTGTCCGAAATGGTATAGGGTTTCCTGCCTGAGCAGGGGATTGGACTAGATGACCTCCAAGGTCCCTTCCAACTCTGTTATTCTGTTGTATTCTCAAATACTAAAAAAATGAAGCATTTTATCAAACATAATAATGTTATTGGAAATGAAATGAAGTAATTAGGTTCTCATCCAAACTTCCTAGTTGATGGTAACAAAAAGAGGCCCTCCAGGATGGCTGTAATCTAAGGACAGGTTAATGAAAGAAGTGCCCTTATAGGTATCTTACATGATTTAGTTTTAAGCCTTTTATATTTAAATACCAGCACTCTGCATGAATACAAATGAATTAGAAATCAATGCAGTTGGTATAATATAATTTGCAGAGTATTCAGAGGTCTGGACATTTACAGTTTTAACAAAACAGTTTCCAAGCACTTTTAATGGACAGTCCTACCCATACCTCATTGCAGTTATAAAAACTTAAAAGTGATCCAAAATATGTACCACTACAACCAGGTAACTCGATAAAAATAAAGCAGAACCAATTAAAGCTGAACAAAGGCCAAAAGCAGTATCTAATCCTAGACCACAAACTTGGTCCTTTAGCTTGTATCATTACTTATGTACCAGTACCAAATCTCCCATCACAGATTAGTTTTCATTACTACATCTGTCTAGTTTGGTCTGGTTTGAGCTATAATACAGTATGTTAACTCACATCCACTCCATGATTATATTCAGAAAATGCAGAGATTGCAACCATTAATCAGGGATGGAGTAAGAGATAATGATATGAGTGACATCATTATGGAAATGCTATGAGTTATATATTTCAGTTGGACACTGTAAGGGAACTATATAAATGTAACATTTAGATAATGATATCATGCTCATGCTAACATTTTGTCACTATCAAGATTTGTCATAGGCTCTAATGAGAACTTGTAGTATAGTTAAACAGTATCAACGTTATTTATGTCTAATTCAAAAATTCCATTCAATTCATTCAATTACAGAACAATATTTTATTGAAGAAATGGTCCTCATTTAGTGACCACAACTGGGACTGGCACCTGGAATGTTGTGAAGTGGCTGCTAAGTGAAACTGTGATCTCACTTCAGCTTTCCTTGCTTTTCACATTTGCAAAGATCATAAATGTAATGAGTAGCCACAAAGTTACTTTTTTAGGACAGTCATAACTGCAGATTACTCATACTACATAAATGGATGCAGTGAAACTTAGGAACTATGACTAATAAAGATAGATTTGAGCATATGCATTAAGCTAGGAAGAAAATTGGATAGTAAATAAACTCAGAGCAATAATATTATGTATGAGAACACTGTGTACTTGGTTTAAATAGTTTCTAAAGTACTTGAGAAAGATAAAGTCAAATGCAACAGTTTATTGATGGGAGTGATGATGGGCTAGGACTAGGGCACTTCAAATTTGCTTAAAGCAAAAATTATCTTCTTTTGTTGTAAATTGAAAAACATAGGAACTGAAATCTTATTTTTCTAAGCTTTTCAAAAATTTTAAAAAATGCAGATTTCAGTGAATGAAAATTTGAAAAAATAAGTTTCATAACAACTTACTGCGATCAGCTTCAAACATTTAGAGCCAAAATAAATGTTCAGGAATAGATGTGGCATGGTTTCCCTGTTTAAATTATATATTAAATGTGCCTCTGTTTCAGAAACACACTAGATATTTTGTCTGTGGAAAGAATGGGTTAACTTGATGTAATAAATTGCAACAAAGAGCTTTTAAATGTTGCTATGTGACACAAAGTCCCAAATTAAAAAAAAGAAAAAAAAAGATTTTTCAGGAAAGCATATAATATCTAGAGATAAATGACAGGTATGCTAAACATGTCAGTGATAGAATTTAGGAACTGCAAAGCAATTATTCCTTTTGGGCAACTATCATAAACTCCAAAACCCATTGCTATATGACAAAATCAAATACAATAAAATAGAAAGGATTTATGTTTTGCTCTCTGTTTGATAAAACTTGAACATTGCAACTTATCTAACACTTCATAAAAGGCCATAAATGCTTCAAAAATGTTCTAAACTAAAAGATATTTTAATTAGTGCATCAGTTGCCGGCTCCACTAACATTAAAATATGTCTTTGAGTAAATGCAATAAAAATATGGCTGCATAAAAAGGTCTTTGCAACTTACATTAATAAATACACAAAAATCATAAGATCAAGATGGATCTTTTTTCATACTGAGACTAGAAATGAACCTTAGCTGATTTGTTCCACCCATTATTCCAAATGGTAGGAGTAATAGCAATAACATTTAGACTTATATACCACTTCACAATGCTTTTTCAGCCCTCTCTAAGCAGTTTACAGAGTTAGCATATTGCCCCCAACAATCTGGGTCCTCATTTTACCAACCTTGGAAGGATGTAATCAACCTTGAGTCAGTGAGAATGGAACCTCTGGCATTCAGCAGAATTACCGTAACCTGCAATACTGCATTCTTTTTTTTTAATTTTTATTTTTCCTTTTTCACTTTATAAGAAACAAAATATAAAATACATTTTTCCTTAGCAGTACTGTGTCATATATCTCTTACATTTATTTACAATTATTTACATTACTTCTCATACATTTTTATTGCTCTGTTCTAACCAATTGTAATACTTGTCCCATATCTCATAAGATTCTGTTGTTTCCTTGTCTTTTATTTCTAGAGTAAGTTTGTACATCTCGTGTATAATCATGTCGTTTGTTGGTATATTTTCACATTTCCAACACTGTGCATATGCAATGCATGCCGCTGTTATTATGTGTACAATGATGTATTGAAGATGTTTTTTCATCTTTGGATTAATTATACCTAATAAGAATAATTCAGGTTTAAGTTCAATTCGTTCTTTTGTTATCTCCTATATCTATCTCCTTATCTGCTCCCAATAATTCCTTGCTTTAGGGCATTGCCACCACATATGATAAAATGTTCCCTCCTTGTTTTTGCACTTCCAACAGTCTGGATTCATATTTTTATATATCTTAGCCAATCTTGCCAGTGTTAAATGCCATCTATAGAACATTTTATATTGGTTTTCTTTATATGCAGTTGACAGTGTTAGTTTGCAATTTTTGTTCCATACTCTTTCCCATTCTTCTAATTCTATATTTCGGCCTATATTTTGTGCCCATGTTATCATTGAACCTTTTACTATTTCTTCTTCCAATTCTACCTCTAGTAAATGTTTGTAGGTTTTTGTTAAAAATTTTCCTTCCTTGCCTGTCAATATTTTGTCCAATTGCTGTGATACCCGATTTATTCCATATTCTTCCATATCTTTGCTATATTTTGATTGTATCTGTAAGTATGCCACCAATCTATAATTATTCCCTGTCCATTTAATTCTTCCCTTGATCTGAGATTTCCTTGATTATCTAATAATTCTTTATATCTTGTCATCTTTTTTTGTCCAGTGTGTTTGGATGAATCATTGCTTCCATCGGTGAGGTCCAATTTGGTATTTTCGTATAGTATTTCTTTTTAACCTTTTCCCACATCCAAATCAGTGCATCTCTTATCTGGTGTCAGTAAAAATATGTGTGTGACTTCTTATATTTTCCCCATAGGAAAGCATGCCAACCAGCCTGTAAATCATGTCCTTGAATCGTTAAAACCCTTTTATTATCTAAATTTATCCAATCCCTAATCCAAAGTAACCCCGCTGCTTGGTAGTAAGTTTCCCATTTTGGGAGCCCAAGGCCACCTCTACTTCTACTATCCTATAACGCTTTAACATTTATTCGTGCTTTTTTACCTAACCAAATAAAGTTATTATTTTTTTTAATTCCTCAAAAAATACTGCATTCTAACCACTGCGCCAACCACTCGAAGAATTTTCTTTCTTTTCTTTTGAGCTCCAAGATGGTGATGATGATGTTATCCATTCAGTTGTCTTTGACTCTTGGAGATTCTATGGGCCAGATCTCTCCACATTTTCCAATATTGCATTATTTTGAGTTCTTCTATGCTCTGGTAGAGAATAACTAGTTCTTCTTCCAACCATTGCAGAAGCTCCTACCTATGTCTACGCTTTACTTTTAATGCCCTCCTCCATTTATTTTTCTTCCTTCATTCCTATAGAGATTACCACAGTCTCTAAAGGCCCAGAAAATCCATCATTTCTCCTGGACACAATGAGAGTTTTTAGTATGTTCCCTCTCACTTCAATACCATGTAGGAGATAACAAGAGCCAATCTCATTGCTTCTATTTCTTTCATACCAAAACTTGAACAAAGAAAAACAAAACCTCTTGATTCAAACAAGTAGACAAAGCAACAGTAGATGCAGCAGCCCAGAAGTTACACTTTCTCCACTGTGCCTCACACAGCAATGACCATATCAAGACTGAATAGTAACAAAGCAGCCACTCAACCTACTGTATGCTGTCCCCTTTTCGTCACAGATACCTTGGTGCTTAAGTATTATACAGCCATGCCTCAAAACTCCAAGATGTAATTCATAATTAGCTCATTTCATTTTCAGATGTTTTAAGGTATCATGGGACTTCCAGATGTTTCAAGACATCAACCAGCTGATTACCAAGTGGGTCCATATAAACAGTGCCACTGCTACAAATATTTTCAAAATGACATAGAATTTCATGGGGAATCTGGATTTCTAAAGGTTCATCTAAATCATTCAATATTTCCATTATATGGACCCCAGCCTTCTTTCTATACTCTCTTCACTCATTGGTCTGATTAGCATATCAGCATCTCTTTCAAGTGTGTATACATGTACCTATTGTCCCGTCTTATCCAAATTTTTAAAAACACAAATACTTGGCTCACTACTCCCAATATGCTGTCTTTTTCTTTTTTCCGGTATTAGTCCCAGAAAATTCAGAAAAATTCTTCTGGTTTTCATAGTGGCCCACTGCAAATAAATAGTACAAATAGTACAATAAATAGCTATATGATCTTGTTACATATCCTTCCTTTCAACAGAGTAAATGAAACATCAGTCAAATAATCCAGTTATATATGCTTCTGCATCAACCATGAGCAAAGTCTGCGCTTTTCCAGTCACACTGTGCAGTCCCCAGTATCTGGGAATATAGCAAGTATGTCTTCCCTATCAGATATGAACAAACAGAAGTCAAAAGAATTAATTACAGGCTAAAAATGATCAGATTTAGTAATACTGGTTTGCACTAACAGGGAGTAATCTCAACCATGGATAAGATACAATGGGTCTGGGTGCATTCACAGAAGCTGCTACCTAACTTTCAAAGTAAATAGTGATGGAGATGAGGCATAATTCCATAGGCTCCACTACTGAAATAGTCCTTCAAATAGTGCAGGCACAAGCTTATCAAAAATTATTCCCATCTCAAGGACCATCAAGTAGCATTTTGGGGGCTATAAGTCCTCTTTAATGCTTGTATAGCCAAGGGATGTTTAACTGACTTCAAGCACAGGATGAATTTACTAGAGGTAAATTCAAGGTAATCAGAGTAGCACTCTACAAATTTGAGAAATCATTTCAATGTCATTCAGGCTGCACAAAACTTTCGAGACAAACTTCAGATAGTTAAATAATCTAGTAGATTAGGAACAGATTAATAGAAGCAGGAAGCTGTTTTGAAGCAGGAAACTGAATCAGGTGGCTTGAAGTACTTTGTTCTTTTTCAAAATCCTGTGCAGATTTGCTTAAGGGGTTTTGCTGATTTTAGTTTTATAGTATTGTAACTTTGTTTTTGTATGTGGGAAATACTGAGAGGAGTCGAGTGGCCTAATGGACTCTCTGCCACTAATAGAACTCATAAAACTTTCTACCATGAGAATTCTTTTTGGGGTAGTAACATTGATATAGGCTTTATTCACTTTTTTTAGCATTTAAGATCCTGAATGGTCTTTTTTCCCGTTTTTACTAATGGGGTTTTATAATCTTTGAAGGTCCTGTGAACATAAGTAGGGGTCATGTACAGTCTTGAGTATGGTTTGAAGCTTGGCTAGTTCAATATGCATTCTTAAATATAAAATATCCTGAGAGAGGGTTCTTTACAGAGAGACAGCTTATCAATGAGTTCCAATTGTCAACATCACATAACAGCAAGTCAATGATTGTTGTTCTGAGCACTGGTCAGAAAAATTCAAATGTGGTCTCTCCAGCCAATTACTCTACTGCAGCTAGTGATAAGGGGTCTTCCTAGGAGGGGCCAAGTTTGCCAATCAGCTAACCAGTCTTCCTGGCATCCCAGAAAGCCCTGTGAGCAGATGCAAAGAAACCCAAGCCATTTCACAAATGCAATGCTAACTCTTCAGCGTCATGTCAAGTTGAACACTGCAAACAAAAAAAAGCAGCATGTAGGAGTATTACAGCTCTCTTTTCACTAACTAAGCTATTACCTTAGTCACTTTTTCAACCATTGCTTTGTTGAACTACATATACAGGGCTGTAACAGAATCTTTACTCTCTTCCTTCATGAAGGATTACAAGCTTAATTCAATTGTCTTGGTGGTATTTCAGCAGAAATGTTCTGCAATATATAGAATCTCTTGTTTGCAATTTTGCTAAGAAATGCAATGCAGAAATAAATTGGCAACCAGTGCAGCTAGCAAAGCAGAGGTATAACCTGGGCATACAAGGCACATTTTGAGTGACTAGGCACTTTCTGATCTGAGCAACTTGTCACGATTCAAATACAGTTGGTTTTGAAAACAGACAAAATATCCCATATAAAACTTGGAAAACTGTCAGCTACTATTAAATATTTTCCAATTCCCTTTTAAAAGAATTTTTCCTTTGAGAGTAGCAATCTACTGCTAAGTTGCTATGTATTTTCTAATGGTTTTGGAATTCAGAAATTCATTGAAACTGCCTTGTAAAAATTAAGAACTTTAGTCAGACATTTTGTTACAGTATTGTTATCAATCCTTTCTATCCTGTTGCAGCTTTGAAGGTCATACTGGTGGATATTATTTCAGAAGATTATTAATTCTCACGAATGAAGACAAATTTATGTGTCCCAGGATAATGATGCAAAGTCAAATCTGGGTCGGTCATTGGGACCAGAAATTTAGTCTTCCAAGTTTTTGGATCATGCCAGAACCCATCATCAGTATGTGCTTTGGGCTACTCTGCAAGTTGTGTTTATGTGGTACTTAGAAACCGAGGGCTTATCAGCACAAGGAAACAATAGTCGATTGCCAGCCATCAACACACCAATCAGACAATGGGAAGGCACACATAAACACTAGTTACAGAATAACCCAAAGCATATATTCCAGGAGATAGAAGTTTCCTGAAAATGGGCTCCAGCAAGCATCTGAAAGCTGGGATGAGTAAATCTCTGGTCCCTGTGACCAAACCAGATTCAACCTTGCATTATTACCTTTGTTTAATCTCTTAGCTTCTAGTACATAATGAGTAGCTTGTAGATGGCAGATGAGAGCTACATTCAATTTTATGTGTTATTCCAAAAACCATCTACAAAAAGTGAGTAAGTAGACAATGCAGCAAATGAAAATATGATTCCTGGCTAACCTGTTGGAAAGAAAAGAGCTTGAGGATAGAATGGAACTGTGGTAGTGTTTCCTTCATATCACATTTAAGTAGCCTAGCTTTATCCTTCACCACTTTCCTGATAACTGCAAAGAAGGAAAAAAGAGTATCTTTTCTTTTTTTTACTACACAACTTTATGGAAGACAATCAAGACTAAACTATATAAGAATTCTATTTGGTAAAGTTCAATGAACATAGTATTCACAATAAATCCTACTCTTTGTAAGCAACAGCCAAGTAGAGTATTTTCACATTCTAAATAAAAAAACACAATGAACTACATTCTCTTTTTGACATTTCAAACTCCCACATGTAACCTATTTTACTAAGTTCAGAAATTCACATCTTTGTTCTATAAGTGCCTACACCACCATTCACAAGACATCTCAATAAATTAACTGAACCTCAATATCCCACTCTAACTTGTGGCAAATAATAACATAAAGGGATACATCTAATTCTAATACTTTGGCAACATTCTACCAAGCATTCTCCCAAATTATTTCCAAACGTTCTATTGAATACACATAGCTCTATTCTAGAAAATATTAGCAGTAAACTTGGATTTATTTTAGAACTGGGTCATTACAGGCTTCACAACGATGAGATAGCAGAATAGTGTAAACACAATTATAGAAAACAGCACTTGGGCACAAGCTTGCACAAACAGAATCCAATTATTGAATCTGATATTTGCAAAGAATGAAAACAGAGCTTACACAAGTCAAAGGAGGCCTGGACTCACAGAATGACTTAAGCTACAAAACTGATGACTGTTTTATATTTATACAAAAGTAGTGATTATTTTATTTATATAAAACATAAAATCTCGCAGTGTTTGTGCACAAACACAGGTAGTTAAATAATGAAAATATGCAATAACATTTCGGAAGGAAAGGTTTTTTAAGAAAAACTCTACAAGTGTAATGGATTGGATAGGTCAGATAAATTAAGGGCATCTCATTAAAATTACACATTTATGCTTTCCTGCCTAAACAACATTTTTACTAAATAATGATTCACTATGGGAGTGCACTGCCAACCTAACCTTCTGGGATGGCAGCCAATTAATCTGGTGGAAATACCAAACTTCACAAACATAGGACTCATCTTCGCATCCTGCTTGCCACGGCATTTCATTAATGCTTTTTTCAGGGCATGTCCACTGAATGTCACCTCCATCTCATTGTCAGCACACAGTCCAAGAGCATATGTAATTTTTCTCTCAGAACAAGACTTTACATGGAGACAATCTGGGGAAACTTAAGATAAACTTAAGCCACCCAGAGTTGCTTGCTAGTGTGATGTGCACCTATAAATTTAATAAACAAATAAATAAAATAAACTTGAAGAAATAGGTGTCAGAAGAAAAAAGAAAATAAAGCTAAAGGCACAATGGTATATAGGGAGTCCTCTGGCTCAGGTTTCTTTTGCTCCCCATTGAGGCATACATTTTGGTGGGAGGTATGGATTTATAGAGGTATATATCAATCTTTTATTTTTTTGACAGGACTATCAACCTCCCAGAAGATTGATATCTTATAAAATGAAATCATGGATATTGCCTTCTAAAGGTCATTGCACAAAAGCAGCATATATTAAAAATAAAAGTTATTTATGTTTTATACGTGTAAGCTTTTAAAATCTGTGTGTACTGTATGTAGCATATATCCTTCCATTCGATGCTTGTGCTGACTCTCTTCATTTCTACAACTTCCCTTTTGTTTGGGAGAAACTAATGATTAAACTTCAAAACCCTCCTTCCTTGGGCTACACTACCCTGCTAATCAAAGCCAATGCAGGAATTTGTGGTTGGTTTTTTTTAAATATTGGGATCTTAACACAGATACCAACAATACTCCTGGATGACATGCACACTTCCTTTCTTACTAAACTAATCCTATGCAGGCTTCCTCAGAGCCACCTAACACCATTCTATGTAGCACAGAGACTTAACACAGGATAAGGATAGGTGTTTTCCCTATGCAGAAAAAGCATCCTAGCTATCATCTGCTTAGGTTAACATACATCTTTTTAATAAAGTATATGTCAAAAAGTAATACATGAATGTTATTACTGAGATTATTCCTGAATATTCCTATCCAGATTCATGACTTATTTTCCTCTGTCTATCTCTGGGCCTTGTAAATTCCCTTACCTCCTGGATGTTCTTCTCATTTCCTACTTTTTTTTAACTATTTGCCAAATAAAATACCTACCTTTTTATCTTGTTTTTGTCTAGACACTAGATTTTAATTTCTTTCACTAAACTGCTCTAACAATCAAGACTGTCCACAAGAGACCACGTAATTAGCTGACGTGACCAGATTTTGGATTTAATGTTCTTCATAATGTTTTCCACATAATCTTCTGAAAGTTTATTGTCTATAAATAATACATTAAAATGAAAGTTCTTATTAACACATTAAATACACTTCGAGCCAGAATTAGAGTTTTGTTTTTCAGCTAGCTCGTCACAAATTCTATGTAGCACTTATGTCCACAATCACTTTTGTTAATTATGTAATCACCCTACCAGTTCCTCTACGATTTCTCAATGGCCTTCAATACCATCAACCATGGTATTCTTCCAGATAATCTGTGATGGTTGAGAATTGGGTACACTTCACTGGTTTGCTTCCTTCTGAAATGGATGGTTCCAGTTGATTGCTTGGGAGAGGAGATAAGCAAGTCCACTCCAACATCTCCCTCACTTTATCTAGTATCTATATGAAGCTACTTGGCAGAAAGCCATGGCCAAGAAGGACTTTACCCCCTGTCAGCCACAGCAGAAGGTATGGCAGCAGTCTGTCATTAGCTCATCATCTCATAGTGAACTATTAGAATATGCCCTACATAGGACTGTCCTTGAAAGCCACAAAGTTAAAATGTAGCGCTCCATATGTTAATCATGACAACCCATGGAACTGCATTGGTTGCTAATGTTTCAGGTGCAATTCAAGATGCTTTAAAGCCCTCCATGACTTAAGACTGGCTAATACAGGCGGAAGCTGCGCCCACCCCATTGCCGGCAATGGCAAAACCGTCCCGATATGTTGTGCGACGTCACGTGACATCGTGAGTTGACATGTCTGGGCTAATATATGAGGCTTTCTCCAAAAAGAGTCTGTCTGTGCAAGAGCTGTCACTACAGAGTTCTTGCTGAAAGACCCCACTCCCCGTATGTGCAATGAGAAATGATTTGGAGGCAAGCTTTCTCCTCATACTAAGAGAGCACCATCAATTTTTAACATTTAAGGTGGTTTTAAAACAGGGCTTTTTCAACACTTATTTAGGAACCTTTAGAAGTTCCTGTGCACGAGATGTATTTTTGACTTAGTGACATATTGGATTACGGCTTCTATGATTATAATTGGTTTTCAACATTGTTTAATTACATATTTGTTTTCTGAGGATTGTAGGCTATTTAAAGTCTAAAGACAAGACATAGCATGAAATCAGTTTTATAAGTACATAAATCTTGCATAAAACAAATATTAAGGATACTCTAATCCTGAGTGAATATCAATAGAAGTAAAGGAAAAAAAATTGAAAATAAGAAGATTTCGGATGTGACAAGAAGGAAAATGCTATTAAGATATGAAAATAAGTAAAATGCAGGAAAGGAAGGAAGAGAGATAAGACATATCAGAAATGGAAATAATTAGCTAGAATGTGTAGCAGTAAAAATGAATTAGAAAACAAGAATTCAGAATGAGAAATCACAAGCCAAATCACAATAGTTACAATAATCAAATCCAGTCAACTTGAGAAATTAAGCAGATTCTTTTGTGATATTAATCAACAGAAAGGAAAATTAAAGATACTTGACAGACTCAAGAAGCAATGAAACATAAACTTCAGAATCAAATAATAAAGAATATTTACAGAAAAATAGACATATTTTAAAGTAGTGTTAGATAAATTCAGGGAGACAGGAAGAAATACTTTTAATTACACATTAACTGTGACTGCACAGTTAATGCAGGTAGTCCTCAACATATGACCACAATTGAGCCCAAAATTAATGTTGCTAAATGAGACATTTGTTAAGTGAGTTTTGCCCCATTTTACGACCTTTCTTGCCACAGTTGTTAAGTGAATCATTGCAGTTGTTAAGTTAATAACAATGCTATTTGGTGAGTCTGGCTTACCCATTGACTTTGCTTGTCAGATCACAAAAGATCCCCACATGATCCCTGGACAGCGCAACCATCATAAATATGAGTCAATTGCCAAGTATCTGAATTTTGATCAAGGGACCATGGGGATGCTGCAACGGTCGTAAGTGTGAAAAATGGTCATAAGTCACTTTTTCAATTATGTTGTAACTTTCAACAGTCACCAAATGAACTGCAGTTTGACACCCTTCATTTATAGTGTTCAAAAGTATTATTCTCCTCTAGAAAAACTGCTCCTTTATGTCCTGTTCTTTTTTTAGAAAAAAATAGCACTACAACTACTAACAGTAAATAATTTACAGTAATTACTATAAAAGCAGATAATACTGCTTTTTACTAAGCAAATACATTTAAAAATCAGAAAACAGAAGCTATATCATGTTCTGCTGTGATTCAAAAGGGAGCCATTCCAGTTATCAGGTTAGGCTTGTTTAACTATCTGCTCTATCAAGCTGATTATTTTTTAATACCTTTCCTATTATGAAAATGCTGACATTTTGACTTTCTCCATTTGTTTTCTAAAACCTATTCACCATTATCTTATATCTTTTACAGAAATAGTTGTCTTTGATAAAAGTTACTTTTTTGTTTACTTTTAAACCTTGCCTAAAGAAACTAATTTAAATTATGCATAGCAAAAAATGTTCCACAAAGAATCATTTGTTGAACCAAAACCAGGGAGTATACTACTGAGACTGTCCTCACAGAATCCTTTGAAAATGTTTCATATTCAATTGCAACTTCTGTATTTCCTTCTAAGGCTTCCTATTATTCATTTAGGACAGAAACATTTTACTTCGATAATTCAAGCACTTGATATATTATCATATTAAACCACAGCTGTGCTGACCAAAGACATTTTTCTTCCTGAAGCAGAACCAAAATGGCATCCTTTCTTTGAGCAAGGGCCAATGCATTAAAATATATAAATATATCATCTAGGCAACAATTCTCAACTTCATATCTCCCCTTAAATTTTTCCATCTGCATTTTAACTCAATTAAAGTTAATTTAATTTTAATTGTTTTGCGGTAAAATCAATACAACTCTGATGAGAAAATGCATTTATAGACATAGCTTTATATTTCAAAGCTCATATTCTCTGGAACTCAGAGCAGTTCTGAAACATGCATGAGATGCCTGTATTGTTTTAACAGCTCTGATTTGTAATGTAAAAATAGGTGTTTACGATGTTTTAATCTCTCTTCTATACATCTTTGGCAAACAGAGAGCCAGTTTGGTCTAGCGATTAAGGCATCAGGCTAGAAAGCAGGAAACTGAGTCAGGCCTTAGGCAGGAAAGACAGTTGGGTGACTTCGGACCAATCACTCTCTCTCTCTCAGCCCAATCTACCTCACAAGGTTGTTGTGTTATCATGGGGAAAATATGAGGAAGGAGGAGTATTAAGTATGTTTGCCACTTTGAGTTACTTATAGAAATAAAGATAGTATAAATAAAACAAAGCAACCATAAAACTGCTGAAACTGCTATAGGAACCTTGGATGCACCTCCTTTTATCTCTAGATAAAGAATTGTAATTTTGGTGCAGCTTCTTGATACATAGCCTTATCTATAGCCATGCATGTTTGTTAGCTTCTTTCATATGTTGCTGGGGTATTGGGGGGAGACCTATATACATATATGTATACCCATATACATATCACGATTGCATCAATAATTATATCATAACGAATACTGATGGCACTAATGTTAATTTGTGTTGCAAAATAATACCCAATCTGGCTGCATCATAAGGAACAAATCCCATAGCTGTTTTCTTCACAGATAGTACAAAACTAGTATTTCCATTATCAGAAAGCCTGATTCCATTGTCAGCACCTTGACCTGACAATCTCAGCATACTCTTCTTGCTGCTGTCTTTAAAAACTTTCCAAAAGTTTGTGTAAAATGTAAAATTGGTGCAAAATAATGGGATCTCATGAAATCTATATGGAAATGACTGCGATGGTTAATAGACAGCACCCAAAATGGCAAAACAGAATTGCTCAAATTTGTTGTTTACCATTCTATAGGATGAAAGAAGCTATCTTACACTGCATCAGATCACTGTTCTATCTAGCTCAGTATTGCCTTATTTTGATTGGCAGTGGGTCTCCAGGATTCCAGGCTGAGGCTCATTCCAGTTTTACCTGGAAATTCAAAGGAATAGAAGAGAGAGGGCTTTCTGTACAATAAATGCACTATAAATGAACATAGCTTCCTTCCTTTTGATTGCAAAGATAACAAACGTGAACTAACCCTATTGTAATATCCACACAATTATAAATAGAACTTATAAAACAAAAAATTTGTATCACTGTAGCTTGATAGAATCAAGTACTTTCTTTTTTTAAAAAAACAATAATGTATATGGATATTTAAATTTCCTATTATGAAGAAACCTCCCTGATGAATGGAAAACTGACATATAAAGCAAAGCAGAAGATCAGTAACCACAGTAGATTAATAGGGTACAGACCTGAAATATTTTCATCTGCTTAACATTATGCTTTCAAAAACTGGGAAGATTTTTGATTCCTAAACTCTGGGGAATGCATTTGTCATTTTCATCTTATAACAAAAAATTATTACAAATAGTTTAATTTCACATTTCAAAAAAAAGATCCCTCTCTATTCTTTATCAATCTAATCCTTTGATTGTATTCAGGATAGGTCTATTTTATTAAAATATTTCACTTTAAGCTCACCTTACTATCCTTCAGAGTTCCAATTTCTTATGACAGAAACAGATGCACCACCTTATGCTTTGCTTGATTTATTCCTAAATATGGACATCAGTGTTCCAGCCAAATGACTACTTGCCTCCTGTCCTAAATATCTGCTGCTACTCAACATTAGCCCTTTGCAATGCCATTAAGTATAACTATTTGGATTTCTCTGGTGTCCCTGCAATGTTTACAAGAGTGGTAGAGCAATGTTATTATTCAAGGGAAACGTGAGCAATGTTACTATTCAAGGGAGATGTGAGTTGAAGTCTTTTCCTCAGGTTACCATATTTGGGCTACAAAAATCCAGATGACTGGTTGTTAAAAACAAAAGGATACAGAAAGCTTTCTTCGCCATCATCTAGTGCAGTGGTTCTCAACCTGTGGGTCGGGACCCCATTTGGGGTCGAATGACCATTTCATGGGGGTCGCCAAACAACGCAGTCCACCATTTTTCCCCCTTTTTTCTTAGCTGTGCTACTCCCTTTTATTCTATTGGCTTTTGAAAGCCAATAGAATAGACTCTCTTGAATAGAGTCTAATTCTATTGGCTTTCAAAAGCCAATAGGAATTGTCCAGGCTGTCTCTACCCTGCTGAGCCCGCCAAAAGTCCCATTCTACAAAAGGCACTGCACCAGTTGAGTAGTCCTCGACTTACGACCAGTTGAGTAATCCTCGACTTACGACCGGTTGGGGATTGCGACATTAAAAAGGTTGAGAACCACTGATCTAGTGATTATCTGGATTGGTTGCAACCTGGATATAGTAGTGCTAATTTGGGGGGAGGGGACACAAATTTCTCTTGTTTCACTCCACCCACAGTATTAAGCTAACTCCACAGCTGATGGACTAACAAGAAGATTATACTGTGATTATCCAATGCTACATTTTTTGCTTTCCAAATTCAAAATACCAAAGGATTTCATTCCTGCAAACAGGAAGATTTGAAAGATTTTTTCCCCTAAAGATAAATATATTATTCTGATCAAGTTATCAGCCCCAAGTGTATCTTCCCAAAGACCACAGGATCTTATTTTCAGAAAGTATTACTATATTGTAATGAATACACAATCAAGTCATTCAATTCTTGGTGAAGTGAAGCCAGATTGATCACTGGAAGTATTACTAATAAGGCTAAAGGTTAAATATCTTGGACATATTGTATATAATGCAAAGATAAGATCAGGAGAAGACATGACAATCTAAAAAAATAAGATACTTTTTAAAAAGAGTGGTTGAAATGTTTATGGCTGGATAAAATCACTTGAACTCAAAAGAAGCAGGTACTGACAGAGAAATTATGTCAATACATTAAATCACAAAACTTCAGAAATAGATAAATGGGTGAATAACGTATTATACCTTGCTTTCAAAGAGTTTTGGTATATTATAAAAATAACATTTTACAGTAACCACATAAACAGTTTCATAAGGTAAAATCTTTGTTCTTAAATAACTTCAGTATCTTCAATTAAATATCTCTATAATGAAAGGCAATTGGCTTTGTATTTTTTTAACAAAAATTATCAACAGATATATTCTCAAAAAAGTCATGTAAGATGCATCTGAAAATATTCTATTCTGAAGAAAGAATAGAGAAAAGGAATATAGTTCTTTTTACAATCATATTCCTGAACATTCCCTTAATATTTAATATCTCAGCTATACACAAAATCTAAATATAAGCTCCTAGATATTTGCTTATTTTAAACTAAACACTGAACCTATATTGAGACATAATGTATTCAAACCAGAACACACATTTACTGTAGCAATATTGTTTTACCAATTACATTTCGTTAGGCAACAGAAATCTAAACACAACTTCACACATTACATTTTTGGGGGAATATCTATTTCATACAAGTCAGTAAAATTATGTGACTACATGCATACAAAGATTATTCATAACAACACATTTGAAGCTTATTACACACTATCTCCACCCAACTTATAGATATCAAAATTCAATGATGAAGCCAATAAAATTATATCTTCTTGCCTCAGTCAAATCTTACGCACAGGAAAGTATCATATTGTCAGCTCCATGTATTCCTAAGACACACAAAAGTTTACCAATGAAATTGGTCAGCGTAAATTCACCCCCACCCCAAAAGACATACTGCTGAAGTCTTCCCAGCCTCAACGCTGAGTCTCCTCCAGCACAGCCACTGTTCTGCCAGCTGCAGAACAGCAAGCCTCCTCTAATGTATAAGACCATGGAGAGTCCTTCTGCATTATCTGCATACAGCAGAGAGAAAAATGGGTCCATATTTTATGACGGTAGAGAGATGGGCCTTGTGACTCTTGTAATATTCTCTGGCATGTTAAAATGAAGTTGGAAACTTCACTGTTAAGGATAAAAGTGACTTTCATTATTTCCAGGTACTTCCAGAGCAGTGGTTCTCAACCTTTTTAATGCCGCGACCCCCAACCGGTCGTAAGTTGAGAACTATCCAACCGGTCATAAGTCGAGGACTTTCCTGCCTGGGAGCGCTGCGCATGCGTGGTGCCGTCCCCTGCGCCGGCTGAGGCATAGCTGGCAAGCAGCAGAGATGGAGCAGGCCGACCATTTGTCATCTTCAGGCTGGTGTTTTCAGCTTCGTGCTTCGAGGAGCAATGTGTGGTCTTAGCTGTTTCTTCTTTCTTGCTCCTCGAAGCACGAAGCTGAAAACACCAGCTTGAAGATGACGAATGGGACTTCGTCGAAACGTTGCCAAGACACTTCCAATTTTACGTGGGAGAAAACCCGAATAACCAAAGACCTACATACAAACACCCGTGAAAACCTCAAATATATATACACACGCATACACATATACACACATATACACACGTGCTTGCATAAACATGCAATATTTCACTGGCTCTAACTATAGAGATCCAGTCACATTAGGCAAAATTCTGGCTCTCTGAAAAAGTCTTTAATGTTAGGAAAGATGGAAGGAAAGAGAAGAGGATGACTAGCAGCAAGGTGGGTGGATTCACTTACAGCAGTGATGAGTGCATCACTGGGAGATCTGAAAGAACAGATTAGAGACAGATTGCCCGTGGAGATATCTGTGTGATCTCTAGGAGTCAAAAATAAAAACTACAGAAATTATATAAACCAAAATTATATAAGAACAAGCCCAAATAAATTGGAAAGTCACATATTTCCTTTTCTTCCATCTTCCCATCTTCATAATGCAGTTTATGAGATATCCAGCACTAATACTAACCTTATCATCAATAAAATGCATCTGAATTTTTTGAATCAATATGTTGAAGATGGTGAAGTACAAGAGGGTGCACAATCTATCCAAGTTATTCCTCATACTATTAAACTATGTTTTATTATTACATCCAAACAGGGTCAGAAAATTATAAGGATAATCTGCAGCATGGCCATGATCTGATTTCCAAAGGAGATGCTTTAGAGACAAAGATTTTGTCTGTAAATCAGCTAATGCAAGGGCTGAACTTTGTAGCTTTGGGGCCATCCAAATTAGTTTTGAAATTGGTCTTTTCAAGTGTTCTAATTACAAAAAGTACATGGGGCAGGAAAAGAATAATTATCTATAAGGACAGGAAATTTATTTGCAATTACTACTTAGATAGGAATTTATCAGGCAGGAAGGATGCCTATTGTGTTGGAAGAAACAGCAGTTGTGAGACAATCCCCCAAGGATGCTTTTACTGTCTCTTGGAAATGTGATTAATCCAGCCTGTTTTCATGATAATCTTGGGACCAGTTCATAATTATAGGTAGATGGGATAGAAAAACAGCTGACAAGCAATTTCTTCATCACATACACATATTGCCACCAAAGTATATCAAATTCTCATCGTGCTAAAGAAAACATTGTCTAGATCAGTGGTTCTCAACCTGTGGGTCGGGACCCCATTTGGGGTCGAACGACCATTTCACAGGGGTCGCCAAACAAGGCTGTCCATCATTTTTTTCCCCTTTTCTTTGGCCACGTCCCTGGCACCTGGTGATTTTTAAGTGGTTGGGGGTCACCACAACATGGGGAACTGTATTATGGGGTCGCGGCATTAGAAAGGTTGAGAACCACTGGTCTAGATTAACACACCAGAGTTTCAAAAAGAAAAATGATGCTTAAGTAATCACCTGGTCATGTTTTCATAGAATTTAATATAAGCATTAGCCACAGCTTTGTGATTTCAGCAAATAAAACATCAGCCAGCATTTCTGTAGAAGTTTAACAAGGAATCATTCCTTTTCCTAACTAAGTAAAGAAGCTTTTAACAAGAGAAAGTGGCACTCTTATGTCTAAAACAGAAATGATAAACCAGTCCCTTTATATACATGATTAGTTCCAGAAACATCAACATTCAATTTTCTTCATTCATTCAGGTTATTTTACAGCTGAATTCATTCAAGTCTAAACAAACCAATGATTTTTTTCCCCATTATTATTCCATTACTCTCACTCAAGTATGTAATCTTACTCACCTCCATAGGACTTCTGAATAAGCATGTACAAGCCTGTCATCCTATATGTAGCACATTCTACAATTAAAATAATACAGCCTGCAGTAGCTGTATAAAGAATAGGATTTATCACTTTGAAAATATCACATACTAGGCAACCCATGATCTGTTGGGTCATTCTTTCAGAAATATTTCCTCATTTAAACGGAACAGCAGAATGACCACAGGAAGCAGATAAGCAGTGGGATCAGGAGCAATTTCTAATTTCCTACTGGCTTCCCCACCGACTTTGCTTGTGGGAAACTGGCAGGGACTATTGGAAATCATTTGTCCTCCTTGGCTGACCTGCAGAATTGCCTGCCACTTTGCTTGGAGAGGGTAAGTAATGGAATGGCCATGGGTGGGCAAAAGAGTAGTGTTAATAAACTTCTGATTTCCTGCTGGCTCCCAAATTGATATTATTTGAGGGAAGCTGGCACAAAAATCACTCCTCTTCCTTCTCAGTTGCCCTGCAGAACTGCCTGCAACTTTGCTGGAATGAGGGGAACAAAGGGAACTATAAGTAAAACTATACCCTACTCTCCATCCTGGCATGTCCCCAGGGGCCCCTCACTACAAGGAAAGAGAGAGCTCACCCACTGACTGCTGGTGCCCTCCAGCCAGCCCAACTCACCAGCAAACAGCGGAGTTGCTCCCTCAACCTTACCCCATTGCCACTGCCATTAAGAGATTTCAAATTTCAACCTTGGTTCCAAAGTAGCGACCTTTATTGTGCCACAGACAGGATGCTAGTAAACATTGCTCTTTTTAGTTGGGATTGTTATCTCAAACTTCCATTTCCCCCAGTTGAAGGTTACAAATAAACAGATCCAAGTAAAAGTTTAATTTAAAAACGCCAAGCTTTCGCCGTCACCTGCCGGCATCATCAAGGGCTGGGCCGCCAGGGTGAGAGAGTCATTTTTATAGGCAAGCCGAAGTCTGCATTCGGCTCCTCGATCTCGTCACCGGACCCAGATCGAGGAGCCGAGTGCAGATATCTCAGCATGGCATTATAAATAGTGTTTTACTTCTCTGAAATAATTACTTTTCTGTGTTGCCCTGCTAAATTTAGTAGAATTGAGTTCAGAATAGTATATAGAACAGCAGCACAAAATAAGGCCTATTCAAAGGCCCTATGATTTGGCAGACCTCCTAAAATTTGCTGATATCAAACACAGAATAAGGATTATATGTATTTGTTTTAAGCCCTGTAGCCCAGACAAGTAGCTTGCCCTTTGTAAAGCCCAGAACATAAGGGGTTAAGCCTAGGGGGAGTGTGTCTGTGCATAACGGGGAGGGGGGGGGAGAGAGGAAGGATGGAACCAATGAAAACACTGAGCTATAGTTAGCTCCGGGAGGATAAACTCTGGAGATTGTTCCAGCAAGGCTTTCATAGATGACATATGCACTTTGTCCCCAGCGCCTACTGCATTTAAGCCCAGCCCAGCCCAGACATTTGACGCGGCTTACCTGAAGTTCGCACCAAGCAACCTCAACCCACGTTTCCGTGTCGAGCCCCTTATAGACCGTTTTGAAAGATCCTCTGCCAAGTTCAATATCAAACTTTAGAAACCTGCCGTCGGGGGAGGTGGCCACCGCTTTCATATCGGCCTCCTCCTCCTCTTCTTCGGCCTCCTCTTTCTTGGACTTGCTCTGATCCTTGGAAGATTCGGGCACCTCTTTTTTCCCGGCATCCTCCTTGCCGCCGCCACCGCTGCCTTCCTTCGCCTGGTCACCTGCCGGGAGCCTCTCGGCGGCCGCCTCCTTCACCTGGCCGGCCGGCTCCTCTACCGGCCGCGTCTCTTCCACCACTACGGGCCTCTGCCCTGCTTTCACCCTCTCCGCGATTATCCGCTTGGTTTTGGAGAGGAAGAGGACCTTCTTCGGCGGCGGCTGCTGCTGCTGCTCCGGCTCGGCGGGCTCAAAGGGGATTTCCTCCTGATCGGAATCCACCACACTCCTCCGCAGAAAGCGCTGGTGGGCTGTTTTGGGATCTTTGGCGTAAGGCACACGGGGAAAGGGGGCGGGGGCCGCCGCTCTGCCTCCTTTCGGCACTGCAGCAGGATCCACGCCGCCGCCGCCTCGACTAGCGCTGCCTGGCCCTTCATCCATATTCATGTCCTTTCCCCCCGCAGGAGCCGGTGGGCGAGCGGCGGCTTCTGCTACACCAGCAGTTGGTAACTCGCCGCTGCTGCCGCCGCCTTCCCTCCGCGAAGGGGCTGTGCTGGCATCGCCCCCAGTTTCCATTACAACCGAGCTTTCGGCGGCTGCTGGAAAAGATGGTGCCGCTCGCGCCTCCCGAGATGCTGTCCCCGCTTTGTGGCAGTCATCACGGTGCATCCTCGTGCGGAAACTCAGCCGAGGCAGCTGCGAGGCAAAACAAAAGCAAAAAGGCGCTCGGATCTGACGTTGCTGCCCGACTCACCTGGCCAAGAAGGCGGCGGCCGTCACCTGCCCGGGAGCTTCTGCCCGCTCCTCCCTTCCTCTCCCGCTAAACCACCCCGGGGAGCGGGATCCTTGCCCGGTCCCGTCAGCCTCCTAATGCCCTCTCCGCCTCTCCTCTCCACCCGCCCCGCCCCGCGGGGAACGGAGAGCTAAAATACAAGCCCTTCGGCGCCTGGTTCTCCTCGAGTGTTGGCGAGACTGAGGGCTAGGAAGCCTCTTATGGAGCGGTGAGGTGAGCGTCTTCAAGAGAAACCGAGTGACTGCAGTTCCACCCCCAGGATGAATTGTCCGACTCAAATGCAGGTCGCCCCGCCTTTCTAAGAGCCTTCACTCCCCCCCCCCCCAAAAAAAACAAAATCCCAGGCACCGGCCGCCGAGGCTCACCCCACAGAAGCCCAGCCTCTCGAGGGTCTTTCCAACGCGTCCCCGCCCCTCTCCGGCTATCCCTCAAGTCTCCCTTTTCTCCCAGTCCTTTTCACAGGGAAACCCGGTTCCCCCAGCCTGTTTTCCCGCTCCCGGCGGCCTCCCTCCCGCAGAACACACCCTCGCCCGAAAGCCCCCAGACGCTCACGCGCTCGGTCCTGCTCGGCCCGCTTCCAGCCACCCTGGGCGGCCGCCTCCCCCGCCCCTTTTGCCCACTTCAGTCATACTGCAGCTCCTCGCCGGAAAGCCATATTGTGATGGAAAGCCGGGAAGGCGGATATGGCTAATAAAGCCCGAACGAGGCACCTTCGGCTTTTGCTCACACCAGCCCCAAAGCGCAACATTAAGGCTCAGAACTGGGGCTTAAGAATTGCGATCTTTTGCCCCGCCCGGCTCGGGGCGCCTTTTTCTCCTTCCGAAATCTCTGCCTTAGATAAGCGCCAGCCACGCAAGTGGCGAGGCCGGCAATCGCAGCCACGGAGGCGAGAGGCTGCGCTGCCGCGTCTCCCGCAGCAAAAGAGAAAGGAGCGGGCGTCGGCCGATCCGCAGCCGCCGCCGCCGCCGAAGGAGTTGTTGGCCGGAGGGCTCCGCGGGCGGCTCGCCCAAGCCCGGCGGGTTCACGTGCTGCCCGGCCACACAATGGAGGCGCTCACCTGCGGCCCGGCAAAGGGGCGGGAGGAGATGCGCCAGCCCAGCCCCGCCGACAGTTACTTACGCGGAGGAGAGGAGCCAGCCATGTTCAGAGCCGGCGGTGGAGGCTGGAGGCCGGGGGCTGGCAAAGCAGCGGATGAACCCTGCCGTCCTTGCCAATCATGGAGCCTTCCTCCTCCACCCTCCGAGGCCAGGCTCCCACCTCCCCAGCGCCTGTGCGTCTAGCTCCGGCCTTTCAGTCGTGCGGGGCGCCTCTTCCCCGCGCAGCTCCGCGCGACGTCCGCTGTCCTCCAGGCAGGAGCGGGGGCGCCGTCGGTGAGGTAGCGGTAAATAACGCGCCCGTTGAACCCCTTCCAAAGGTTAGCTTGCCGGCCCGCGTTCTCCACCAGCACTTTTCACCTACACACTTTCCGAAATCGGGCTTGTTTTTCTAATGATGCCCCATTTAACGGACCGACCGGGAGGCACGGGAATCTCTGAGCAACCAATGAGAAGGCCTCGGAGGAGGTGGCCCTTGTTAGATCCGCCTGCGTCGCAAGGGAACCAAGAACAAGTCGGTTCCCCCTTCTCAGTTGCTAAGAGTGCGTCCCCTTCCTCCCTCCGCGTTTCTGCAAGTCGAGGGTGTGTGTGAGTGAGAGAGAGAGAGAGAGAGAGAGAGAGAGAGACTGCTTTGCTTCCAGCTGAAGCCAAATGTTGTGCATGTCTTCCATCGGAGCTGCAGCCCACATCCTTCTGTGGCTAAAAAGCTAGGAAGGAATAGGAGCACGGGGGATGCTAGGAGATGAAAGATGCACAGAAGGAGCTGGAACCAGCCCTGGCAAGATATTGAAACGAGGAGGTGTGTCTGGAGGCGAAGGGCAATGCCCACTTCAACAGAAAGAAGAAATCTTCTGTGACCTGGTTCCCTCAGCATGTTTCGATTGCAGCTCCAACTATGGTCGTACTGGGTGTGTATTGTAGTTGTGGTCCATTACAACCAGTGGACACATCAGAGTTACCATACTGGCTATGGGAACAGAGTGAGAAAGGGAGAAAGAGAGAAGAAGGAAGGGGGGTGTTTTTCCCCTTCTGGAGGCCTCTATGACTGCTGAGCGTAGTTTCCATGTAAGCAAATGCTGGCTGTCCTCCAGGGAGTTTGCTAGGCAGAATCTTGTTTATACATTTTTTCTGCGGAAACTTCCTCCCCAAATAAATATTTTAAAACACCTGCAGCTTCTCTGGATCGTCTTCATTCATTTTTTTTCATTCTTTTCGCCTGTACTTTCAGACCTGCACATAGTATGAAAAGATAAACAGGCAAGGTGCTGAAAACTATCAGATCCTCCGGGAATAGTCTGTGATCTCCCATGTATTGCAGAGTTTGGTTTCTGAGGATGGAGATGGAAAAGGAAACTGTTCCAGATATCATCTGCAATGTTTTTTATAGTTAGGAAGAATGCATTCCCAGAACTTTCAAACAATTTTTTGTGGTTTTCTTGTGTCTACATGTCTACATACCCATCACACTATTCTTTTATGGGTTAAAGAACCTGCTGCAGAGTGCAGAAAAAGAGTAAGAAACAGTAAGGCAAAGAATTAAAGGCAGGAGAAAGAAAAACAAAGAAAGAAAGAAAGAAAGAAAGAAAGAAAGAAAGAAAGAAAGAAAGAAAGAAAGAAAGAAAGAAAGAAAATTGCATCCAATTTTGGTCGCCAGGTTTTAAAAAAGATGTTGAGGAAAAAGTGCAGAGAAGAGCAACAGATGATTAGGGGACTGGAGACTAAAATATATAAACAGTGGTTGCAGGAATTGGTTAAATCTAGTTTAATGAAAAGAAGGACTAGGGGTGAGATGATAGCAGTGTTCCAATATCTCAGAGGTTGCCACAAAGAAGAGGGAATCAAGGTATTCTCCAAAGCACCTGAGGGCAGAACAAGAAGCAGTGGATGAAAACTAATCAAGGAGAGAATCAATCTAGAAATAAAGAGAAATTTCCTGACAGAAAAATTAATCAGTGTAACCATTTGTCTGAAATGGTATAGGGTTTCCTACTTGAGAGGGGGGGTGGACTAGAACAGGGATTTTCAACTGGTGGTACCACTTGTGATACATTAATGAGTGGCAGGTGGTACGCAGCCCTGCCTAGCCAAGTGTAGTGGGGGAGGGAAAGAGCCAGTGCAGGCAAGGACTTACTGTGAGAGAGTCCTCTGGAGCTGCAGAGTGGCTGGGGGGAGACAAAGGGCCCAGGCTCACTTCTGGCTCACCCTCCCCTATGAGAAAGAAGGAGGAGCCCCCCCCCACAGGAGAGGCTATAAAAGGAGGCAGTTTGGGCAGAAAAGAGAGAGAGAGAAAGCAGCAACCTTGGGAGGAGGTGGAGTCATCTCTAGCTGCACCGAAGGGAAAGAAGAAGGAGGAGGAGGAGGGTGGGGGGAGAGGAGAGGAGATCAAGCAGGCCGGCTGTGAGCTGATCTACAACTGCTGTGGCAGCCACCTGTGCTGGCAGCAGCAAACAGGCAAGAAATGCAATGGGGGAGGGGTCGCTCTCCAAGAGGAATGAAAAAAGGCAGCAATGGCTGGAGGTGCTACATTTTGTTTCTTCCTTAAGTGCCAGCTGTGCCTCTTAAGGTTCCTTTCTAGTCAGTAGCTAATTCTTAAAGGGGAATGTGCCTTTTTAAGCTAGTTCACTCAGCAGTTTGTCTTTTCTGCCTCTGGAGGCTTTTCCTTGTTTGATGAATATATGGAAGAGAGAAAATATGGGGGTGGTTCAAATTCTTCTTTCAGAAGGAGGTGGACATAAGAAAGAGGGAGGCAGGGAAGAAGGGAGGGGGGGGGAGTCCAGCCTTAACACTTGGCCACCAGCAGCCCTGCCATTGACTTTGCTTGTCAAAAGGTTGCAAAAAGGGATCACATGACCCTGGGACACTATGACCATCAGAAATATGAATCAGTTGCCAAGCATCTAAATATAAATCACATGACCCTGGGCATGCTGCAAGGGCCATAAGTGTGAAAAATGGTCATAAGTCATTTCAGTGCAATTACAACTTTGAACAGCTTTTGGGGGGGGGGTCATCCAGTTTTTGATGCCTTGCTAGGTGGTACTCGAATATTGCCATATCCTGAAAGTGGTACAATCAGTGAAAAGGTTGAAAAGCCCTGGACTAGAAGACCTCTAAGGTTGCTTCCAACTCTGTTATTCTGAGATGAAGCTTAAATTAGGTTACACTAATGCCATTCACTCAGCCTTTGCTTACTTTTCTATCCTTATAAATCATCTTTGTTTCTACCACATACCTACCTACATAGAGTCATGCATTCCCTTTTGTCCTTTAAATTTGTCACATCCCTCTTTTTCCCTAAGTTTGCAACTCCATGCAAGAAGAATCTTTCCTTTACTCTCAACCTGTTCTCTCTTCCTTCGTGTTGTTTTGCCATTCAATCCACATTATTGTCTCTATAAGAATAAATCACCGTTTATACTTCTTTCATACTGAATGCTTATTTTTGTACTCAGTACATTTTCATTGATCACTCATTCAATTTTTGATTCTATCTCCTTTTTCTGACCCCCAGACTTCTTACATATCCAATAGACCAATTAGGTCTAGTGTGGGAGGCACCAGGCTGGTGACTGTGAGTTTGAGTCCAGTCTTAATCAGCCAAGCCCACCTCACAGGGTTGTTCTTGTGAGGAAAATAGGAAGAGGAAGGAGAATTGGGTATGTTCATTGCCTTGAGTTACATATAAAAATAATAAAAATAGGATTTTAAAAAAATAAATAAAAATGCCTACTGAATTTTTGCCCCTTTATGGATTACTGCCTTGTCGTGGCGAAGGGGCTTGCATAACCAAATGAAGCTATAAGCTATGCCGTGCAGGGCCACCCAAGACGGACAGGTTATAGCAGAGAGTTCTGACAAAATGTGATCCACTGGAGAAGGAAATGGCAAACCACTCCAGTATCTTTGCCATGAAAACCCCATGGACAGTACTAAAAGGCAAAAAGATATGACGCTGGAAGATGAGCCCCTCAGGTCGGAAGGTGTCCAATATGCTACTGGGGAAGAGCAGAGGGCTAGTACTAGTAGCGCCAGAAAGAATGAAGCGACTGGGCCAAAGCCGAAAGGACGCTCAGCTGTGGATATATCTGGTGGTGAAAGGAAAGTCCGATGCTGTAAAGATTTTTTCTCCATAGGAACCTGGAATGTAAGATCCATGAATCAAGGCAAGCTAGACATAGTCAAAAAAGAGATGACAAGACTGAACATCGACATCTTAGGAATCAGCGAACTAAAATGGACAGGAATGGGTGAATTTAACTCAGATGACCATCAGGTATACTACTGTGGGCAAGAATCCCTCAGAAGAAATGGAGTAGCCTTCATAGTCAATAAAAGAATAGGAAAAGCAATACTGGGATACAATCCTCAAAATGACAGAATGATCTCAATTCGAATCCAAGGTAAACCATTCAATATCACAGTAGTCCAAATCTATGCCCCAACCACTGGTGCTGAAGAGGATGAAATTGACCGGTTCTATGAAGCCCTACAGCACATTATAGAATTAACACCAAAAAATGATGTCCTTATCATCATGGGGGATTGGAATGCTAAGGTAGGAAGCCAAAAGATAACCGGAATAACAGGCAAGTTTGGCCTTGGAGTACAAAATGAAGCAGGGCACAGGCTAATAGAATTTTGTCAAGAGAATACGATGGTCATAACAAACACTCTTTTCCAACAACCCAAGAGACGGCTCTACACATGGACATCACCAGACGGTCAACATAGAAATCAGATTGACTATGTGCTCTGCAGCCAAAGATGGAGAAGCTCTATACAGTCAGTAAAAACAAGACCAGGAGCTGACTGTGGCTCAGATCATGAGCTTCTCGTTGCAAAATTTAGGCTTAAATTGAAAAAAGTAGGGAAAAGCACTAGGCCACTCAGGTATGAACTAAATCATATTCCTGATGAATATACAGTAGAGGTGACAAATAGATTTAAGGAACTGGATCTGATAGACAGAGTGCCTGAAGAACTATGGATGGAAGTTCGCAACATTGTACAAGAGGTAGCAACTAAAACCATCCCAAAGAAAAAGAAATGCAAGAAAGCAAAATGGCTGTCTGAGGAAGCTTTGCAAATAGCTGAGGAAAGAAGGGAAGCGAAAGGCAAAGGAGAAAGAGAAAGATACACCCAATTGAATGCAGAATTCCAGAGAGTAGCTAGAAGAGATAAGAATGCCTTCTTAAATGAACAGTGCAAAGAAATAGAAGAAAACAACAGAATAGGGAGGACCAGAGATCTCTTCAAGAAAATTGGAGATATGAAGGGAACGTTTCATGCAAAGATGGGCATGATAAAGGACCAAAATGGCAGAGACCTAACAGAGGCAGAAGAGATTAAGAAGAGATGGCAAAACTACACAGAAGAACTATACAAGAATGAGCTTAACATCCCAGATAACCACAATGAGATGGTCATTGACCTCGAACCAGACATCCTAGAATGTGAAGTGAAATGGGCCTTAGAAAATCTGAGCAACAACAAAGCTAGTGGAAGGTGACAGTATTCCAGCTGAGCTATTCAAAATCTTAAAAGACGATGCAGTAAAAGTGCTACACTCAATTTGCCAGCAAATTTGGAAAACTCAACAGTGGCCACAGGATTGGAAAAGGTCAGTTTACATTCCAATTCCAAAGAAAGGCAATGCCAAAGAATGTTCAAACTATCACACCATTGCACTCATTTCACATGCTAGTAAAGTTATGCTTAAAATCCTACAAGCTAGACTCCAGCAGTATGTGGATCGAGAACTACCAGAAGTACAGGCAGGATTTCGAAGAGGCAGAGGAACTAGAGATCAAATTGCCAACATACGCTGGATCATGGAGAAAGCTAGGGAGTTCCAGAAAAACATCTACTTCTGCTTCATTGACTATGCAAAAGCCTTTGATTGTGTGGATCACAACAAATTGTGGCAAGTTCTTAAAGAGATGGGAGTACCAGACCATCTCATTTGTCTCTTGAGAAACTATATGCGGGTCAAGAAGCAACAGTGAGAACCGAACACGGAACCACTGATTGGTTCAAAATTGGACAAGGAGTCCGGCAAGGCTATATACTGTCGCCCTGCCTATTTAACTTATATGCAGAGCACATCATGAGAAAGGCAGGGCTAGATGAATCAAAAGTTGGAATTAAGATTGCCAGGAGAAATATCAACAACCTAAGATATGCAGATGATACCACACTAATGGCAGAAAGTGAAAAGGAACTAAAGAGCCTCTTGATGAGGGTGAAGAAGGAGAGTGGAAAAGTTGGCATGAAACTCAACATTAAGAAAACCAAAATCATGGCATCCGGCCCTCTCAATTCCTGGCAAATAGATGGGGAAGAAATGGAGGTAGTGACAGATTTTATTTTCCTGGGCTCCAAGATCACCTCAGATTGGGACTGCAGCCAAGAAATTAAAAGACGCTTGCTCCTGGGGAGGAAAGCTATGGCAAATCTAGACAGCATACTAAAAAGCAGAGACATCACCCTGCCAACAAAAGTGCGTATAGTCCAGGCCATGGTTTTCCCAGTTGCAATGTATTGCTGTGAAAGTTGGACCATAAGAAAGGCTGAGCGCAAAAGAATTGAGGCCTTTGAACTATGGTGCTGGAGAAGACTCCTGCGAGTCCCTTGGACTGCAAGGCGTTCAAACCGGTCAGTCCTAGAAGAGATCAACCCCGACTGCTCTTTAGAAGGCCAGATTCTGAAGTTGAAACTCAAGTACTTTGGCCACCTAATGAGAAGGAAGGACTCCCTGGAGAAGAGCCTGATGCTGAGAAAGATTGAGGGCAATAGAAGAAAGGGACGACAGAGAATGAGATGGCTGGATGGAGTCACTGAAGCAATAGGTGTGAATTTAAATGGACTCCAGAAGATGGCAGAGGACAGGAAGACCTGGAGGAACGTTGTCCATGGGGTCGCGATGGGTCGGACACGACTTCGCAACTAACAACAACAACAACAACTGCATTTTTGAGTGGGGGGGTGGACTAGAAGACCTCCAAGGTCCCTTCCAGCTCTATTCTGATTGCATTCTCATTACATTAGATTTCTCCTGTCAGAACTAAGGCTCGTTTCCAAAGAACAATGTGAACAGAAACATTATACTAAGCAAGACTGCTCTCTTTCAGTCAGTTTACTCCTTTCAACAGATCGTATAATACCCACTTTTTTTTCTACAATCTCTGCACATGTTTAAAATTCTAGGGTCCAGTCTGGGACAGTCACCGAGACCAGAGATTTTGTCTTCCGAGCTTTCCAGACTTGTGCTAGAGCCCATCTTCAGGGGAACCTCTTTCTAGCAGAGTGTTTAGAGTTCTCATCTCTGTTTTTTCTAATTCATTCAAATATAAAATGCAATTTTCTTTACTCTGTGGATTCCTACTTCCATACACATGCATAACAACTTAGGTGACACCAGTTCGCATTTTTCCACCCACTTGAATTTGAGAGGCAATTTGGAATTTTTTCCTTTTTGTTAAAAAAATGTTTTACTGAAGAGATTTATTTGCATATCAAAACAACACAAATTTAAAGAAAAATAAGATAAAATAAATCTCAGAGTTATAAATTAGACTTAGCAACACGCAGAAAAGAAAAATGTAAATTTCTGCTGAGTAACATAGTCATAGCTAGCTATAGCTTTTAATTTATTCTTCTCGAGGTAATTGAGTCTGATTTTCCCCTCTCTCTTGACTATTCCTGGATCCCTTCTGCAGGTTATCCCAGAAGCCACCAGCCAGATAATTCTGAGGCTGCTCTTTCTGGCCTTGGTTCCCAACTTCCTTCTCACTTCAAAAGACAAAGTTACGTTATTTAGTGGAAGGAGAGGTTTTTATGAGGAAGACATAAGACAGGTTGGGTTCACACATGCTCTTTTTGTCATTTCCCTCCAGTTGTGTTCTCATAAGCAATCCCATTCAGCAGGCTCTGACTCCAGAATTAGAGATTTAGGATTTATGTGGCTGTGAAGCTAATGGTTGCAGCTATAACATGAGCTGGGCAATTATTGCTGGCATGGAAGAGTCACTTAAAAAGACAGGAGTAACATGCAGACTACAGCTAATCCTTGACTTACAACCACAATTAAGCCCAAAATCTGTTGTTAAGTGAGACATTTGTTAAGTGAGTTGCCCCATTTTATGGCCTTTTTTGTCACAGTTGTTAAGTGAATCACTGCAGTTGATAAGTTAATAACCTGAATTTGGCTTCCCCATTGACTTAGCTTGTCAGAAGGTGGCAAAAGGTGATCACATGATCTTGGGTCATAAATATAAACATGAACCAGTTGCCAAGCAACTGATTTTTTTCAATTCCACTTACCGTCTTGTCTTTATTAAATCTTTCCTTTAACTGTGCATATGAAAACTATTGAAAGCACAGAGGCTCAAAGTACACTGCCATTCACAATGAGACTTCCCCCTTGTCTCCTCCTCTTCAGTTTCTCCTATGGGTCCCCAGGTCTACTCCAAAGATCATCCCACCAATGGTCAACTGAGGATAGAGGAACAAAGAGGAATCAATTTGTTTGGTAAAATCAATAATGTGCTCAATTGAATTCAGTGGCATTGACTTCCAAGCAAATAGGTATCATTGCATCTTTTTCTTGTTTTCACTCCAAAATTATACCTTTCCTTATCTTCTTGAAAGATTATCCAAATTCTCAGTTGTAGCCTTTTGCAATTGGATACCTTCAAAAAGTTGGCTGAGATACCAGACTAAAAGCTGAACTGTGCCTGATTACAGTTCTATGACCCTTCTTTCTTGCACACCTATTATTTTTAATGTGTTTCTTTGGCAGTGCTTGTTTTGAGCCTTGGATTCAGAAGCTCAATGGACATATTTCTGTTTTGTACAAGAACTAGGAAGCCTCTTATGTAAGAGGCTAAAAATAATTGAAAGGCAATAATATTCTTGTTAAAATTAATTTAGCCTGAAGGATGAATCATAAAACTTTAGATGTCTCATTCTTGCACCAGAGGCCCTATTACTGATTATTGTGCAGTCTACACTAGGGATCAAAGGCCTCAAGATAGGTCAGGTATATCTCAAATGAACTGTATGTGGTCCAATGCAACAATACGCTTACTTCCTGCAGGGAACTAACTCCCAAAGTTAAAAGTCTAATTTTTTTATTTTGATTTCCGATGAAGGTCAGGTAAAATGTTATGATGTCCATGTGGACATAAGCTGACAAAGAATTGTTTTGCTTAATGGTCATGATACAGTATTTGAAAATGCACAGCGTGTTTTGCCTCAGTTCATCTAATGTCCATTTCTGATCATCAGTATCTTCAAGGCACTGTACTGGCTTTGCCTTTCTTACTTTCTTCTGCAAAATTACAGCTCATTCCTCCCAATAAATTTAAATGCACAAACCAAAGAAAATTAGCTTCCCAGAACTTCCAGTTTCCAAGGACTCCCTCAAAGGCATACTCCATGAGTCAATATACCTTCCCAATGTTATACAAATGCTTCCTACATAGGGATCAATGCAATTCTCGTTCTGCAGATCAACCAAATAAACCAATAAGTTTTCTCAGATGAAGATTGAAAGTGGCTAATTTAGATTATTCTAGTTTTGAAAAAGAAATGTTGGTTATTCAATGGATGATTTAGCAAGGGTGACTTGGGATTATGTTCCATTCCAGTGATTGCTTTTGTGAAGGACACAAACTCTCATTATCTGAGTTAGTATCTGAATATGTGACTTTATGTTGCGAGGGGGGGGGGCATGAGATGTGGATATCAGATTCACAAGACTGCCCTCACACTCTGGCTCAGTTGACAGAAAGGTAGGCTACCTCTGCCTTTATTCCCACTCACTGTGCTAAGTATAGAAGCAAGTAAAACAAAATCCTCCTTTGTTTAGCTTTAAATTAATTTCTTCTCATGGCAGATTGAATGGAAAACCTGCTGCTAGAATTTTTAACCCCTTTTTGCTGAGTTTTATTAAATATAGGAGCAGGTAAGAATTCTATTTCTGCTCCTTTCCTGAGTAGAACTCTGGACTGACAAACCACTGTATTCTTTTGTGGAAACAGGGCTTATAGCTTTTGGCAGAAGTAATTCCTGACTTTTCACAAACAGCTGTCATTATATTCAGTCATTATATACAACCTGCATGTAGTCTGAAAGTCATCACTGAGTTTTACGAGTTTACTGTTAAATATTATAGTGGCATTATCAGGCATTAATAAAAGAATTCTGACTTCACTAACATGGTTTTTGGACTGGTGATTCTATACATCAGAATAAAATTTCCTGAAGCAGGAAAAAAAAAGTCTTTGGAAAATATTACCCTGGGATCTAGATGGAACCAGTCAAGTTTAAATGTCAGTGTGTAGCCTGCCAACACATTTAATTATTTAATAGATAGGTGATAGGATATGAAATTCATGTATCAGAAAAAGTACATAGGTTGATTCCAAAATTAGAATGATTTGTGTCTACGGCTGTACCTAAGTGCAGAATAGATAATTCAAGGTGAGAGATCTTTAATTTAGCCTGCATTTATTTCATAACCCACAACATTCTGTTTATAATGGATGGTTGTCTGCAAAAAAGGAAGAGGGAATTAATGCCCTTTGGTGTGTGTTTGCATAAAGCATGTTCATGAGGAGGAGGAGGAAATCTAAGGAAGCACCGGATGGCTCAGCCTGTCATTGGATGAGAAATCAAAGAAGGTTTGTAACTGGACCGCCCTCAGTTGCCTCAGTCACAGTCTTTTGGGTGGATAGTGAAATCATGAGACTTTGGAAAGAGCAAGAAGAGCAATATATGCCATTCTGTTCATCATCATGGCACACTTAGAATCAGATTCTCTTTACTGAACTGAAGTCGGAAACAAATGAGGGCAAATATACATGTCCCAGGATAATATTGCAGGATTTGAGCCAGTCACCAGAACCAGAGGCTTAGTCTTCCGAGCTTTCAGACTTGTGTTGGAGCCCATCCTCAGGGAACTTCTCACCAAAATGTGTGAGAGATTCTGGTGAGAGAGAAGTTCCCTGAGGATGGGCTCCAACACAAGTCTGAAAGCTCGAAAGACTAAACCTCTGGTCCCGGTGACTGACCAAGATTGGATCCTGAAGTAGGAAGGTGACTGGATAAATAGCTGTTTTACCTGAATACAAGGGGAGTGAGGTCACATACAGTAAAGTGACAGAAGAGGCCTTTCTTTTAGGCAGCATCATAGAGAAGATATTGTTCAAACGAATACCCTGGAAAAGGGTGTGTTTTTAAAAAATAATAATAATAAATAAATAATAATAAAATGATGTTGAGACTCCAGAAAGAATACAGAGAAAAGCAACAAAGATGATTAGGGGACTGGAGGCTAAAACACATACAGAACAGTTCCTGGAATTAGGTATGTCTAGTTTAATGAAGAGAAGGACAAGGGGGAACATGATAGCAGTGTTCCAATATCTCAGTATCTTCTCATGAAGAAAAGGGAGTCAATTTATTCTCCAAAGCGCCTGAAGGCAGGACAAGAAGCAATGGGTGGAAACTAATCAAGGAGAGAAGCAACCTAGAACTAAGGAGAAATTTCCTGACAGTTAGAACAATTAATCAGTGGAACTGTCTGCCTCCAGAAGCTGTGAATGCTCCAACACTGGACATTTTTAAGAGCTTAGACAGCCATTTGTTTCCTACCTGAGCAGGGGGTTGGACTAGATGACCTCCAAGGTCCCTTCCAACTCTATTATTTAAAAAAATATACCCTTATACCATCTCTCTACTTTTATATCATCCAGTAAATGTTTTGGGGAAATGAGTTGAAAGAAACTTTGATGTACAAACTTTTCCTCCACTCTGTTTTATGAATCAATTAGCTTAGAAATGCTTGAATTTTTTCTCAAGCCAAATATAGATGAATGCCATGAAATATCTGCCACTGTGCTTGGCTATTTATGAGGGTTCCTCAGAGTTTCAAAACCTATTTTGTGTATACCCTAAGAAAAGCATCTGGGATTTTATTTCCTTGTGGCACAAGGAGTTTTAGCAACCAGGGCTCTCATTCATCTCTTAACTGTCCAGCTAAAGTTACTAAAAATCAAAATTAATCCCATCCCCAAACCTTACATTTAGACTTTAATTACTATAGAGAATAATACAACCTTTTTTTTTAAAAAAAAGGGTTTATTACTTGCATAAATAATTGTAGAGGAAGAATGTGTTACCAACCCAGAAAGATAAGCCCCTTTTCAGATTGTGATACACAAAATGTTGAGTGCTTTATATATATATATAAAGTTCCTATGGCAACAGAGATTTCCTTCTGGTAGCTTAGGCAAGTTTGATCATAGCATCAATGTCCTGGGGAAGGAGCAGGAGACCATATCTGAGTAGTCAAGCAAGTACTTTGTCTGCAGAAAGTCATAGATTCATTTCCTAAATTCCCAAATCCAAATAAACAGATGCTTTAAAAGCCTGCGCCTAAGGTCTTAATGAAAAGCTGTTAGAGATAAAGTTGCAGTACTTATTACAGTACTAGCCTCAGCTAGTTCTGAGATTTAGAAGGCTCCAAAACTGTGTGGGATACGACATCAAGGACTGTAGTAAATAGATAGAAAATAAATCCATCGTTTCCCCTTGCTTATGGTAGGGGTATTACTCTTTTGGTTGGTCAGATATTTAGACTGGATTTAGCATTTTCATCCACCTATCGAGTCTTCCTAAGGATTTGAGATAGGTAGATGTTGTTGTTCGATGGGGTTGGAGGTGTTGTTGCAGGATGTCAGCTGTTCCAAGTAAAGCTGCTTTTTGCAATTGACTGATGGTGAATTTGTTAATGATGATGTTCAAGTGGTGCTCCAGATTTCTATTGGTACTATCTTTGCTTTCTTTTATCATAGTCATTATACTTCTTTTTACAGGTCTTTATATTTTGTGATTTTTCTCTTCTCTTCCACTATCTCCAAGTACTGAAATATTCATCATTTAGGTTTGTTTGGTTTTTGTATTTCTTATAAACAGTTGTTAGGTCTGGGCTGTTATGTGGCAGGTGCTTGTTTGTTTGAATTCCAAAGTCCCAGAGCACTTTGGCTTTTTTGGTTTCTATTGCTTTGCCTATTATATAGTCCAGCAGTTCTTGCTTGCAGGAAAATGGTATGTCTTGCAGATCTTCCAGTGCACCATTATTCCTACTTTATCATGTTGTCTGTAGTCAGCTTGTGTGATCTTCTTGCAACAGCTAACTAGGTGGTCCATTGTTTCTTTGGCTGCTTTGTAGAGTCCACATTTAGATGATGATGATGATGATGATGATGATGATGATAATGAGTAATCTGCAGCTGGATTCATGGTCTAAGATTGATGAAAACTTAATAATTCAAGTCCTAACCAAGGACTTAAGAATTATTTAGTGCCTAAGGATATAGGCAGTTCCAAGAGATATTTTTTGTACAATTTTTTATACAAGAGGTATTTATTGTACAATTTTGTACAATAAATTCAAAATTTCCAATCATCAAGGGTGTCCTTTAGGTATGGCTCCAAGGGCACCAGTCGTGATTGGCATAACAGTGGATTTCATTCTCCATAAGTGTTTGATTTTGATCTGCAAGTCCCTGTATTTTGAATTTTTTCCCATTATTTTGTTATTGTTATTGTAAAGATTTTTTACTATCTGAATCAGCCACAAATATTATGAAAGTTCAGGCTTATAGATTAGAAAGTGACATACAAAAAGATACTATTGGCTGTCTCACATTGTCTGCGTTCAAATGAGCATCAAGAGAGTTTTATTAAGCAAGCAGTTTTCAGTTAAGCTTTACATGGATTTAATTGCTTTTGTACTTGCGTTTTTCAAACTGCTTCCGTGTTTTACTATTTTGCTATCTGCTCTTTTATTATACTTTTAACTGATGTGAGGTCGCTTTGAGGTTGTATCCAAGAAACTATGGGATAGAAACAATATAAAATGAGAAAGATAGAAAACAGAGCTAGAACAGAATAGCCACTTGGAAAAAAATCATTACTTTTAAGCTATTTTTAAAGGGGCTTTCAAAAAGCCCATGAGAGAATTTAAGGAAAAAGGATATATGAAAGAAAAGGAACACATATACTACCTTATCTTGAGAATGAAATGGAGGGGCAATATATTTTATGATCAATAAATGTGAGAGAATGGTGCCAAGTGCTTAGCCTTCTGCAAGGCAGGCAATAAGATCAGAAGCATGGCCATGGGTCCAATAAACAAATATACAAACAAAGACATTGGAAAAGCTTCACAAAATAAACAGGAATGAGTATCATTATTATATGCAAATACTGGGGCTTACATTACTGGGACTCTAATGTAGTGTTGTTTGTTCAATATCTATTACTAGTTTGATGAATGGCACAAAACGATCTAGGATGGTTGGTAGATCAAGAAGGCCATGTTTCTCAGTATCTACTTAGAGCATATACACCAATCTGTTGATGGTGTCTCAGATAACTTCTCAACCTCGGGCAGCCAAACTGATTGTTTGTTTGCTTATTTGGGCTCAGCTAGCAGCACTTAGATAGCAGTAGCACTTAGACTTATATACCACTTCCTAGTGCTTTACAGCCCTTTTGAAATGGTTTACAGAGCTAGCGTATTGTCCCTAACAATCTGGTCCTCATTTTACTGACCTCGGAAGGTTGATGCCAACCTTGAAACGTTCAGAATTGAACTTCTGGCAGTTGGCAGGATTAGCGTGCAGTACTATATTCTAACCACCGTGCCACCACAGCTCAGTGGCTAACTGTCAATTCCCCCATCTCTCCCTGCACATTGAAAACTAGAGGATTTTTATTTTATTGATGGGCAAGTGCCATACTCTCCAGACTTTTCATTAATCACAAAAAGCTAAACAGGGTCAAATTTCATTACTATTTAGAAGAAAGACTACCAAACCCACTATGACTGTAGGCTGGATTAGAAAGTATAAAAAAGAAATCAACAGAAGGCTCAGACTTAAGATCCATCTAGTTCAGGGGTTCTCAACCTTGGCAACTTTAAGACTTGAGGACTTCAACTCCCAGAATTCCTCAGCCAGCTTTGCTGGGAGTTGAAGTCCTCAAGTCTTAAAGTTGCCAAGGTTGAGAACCCCTGAACTAGTTCAACCTTGGCAATTATAAGATATGTGGACTTCAGCTCCCAAAATTCCCCAGCCAGTGTGAGTGGCTGGGAAATTCTTGGAGATGAAGCCCATTTATCCTAATGTTGCTAAGGTTGAGAGACACTGGACTAGATGGATTTTATGTCTGAGCCAACTTGGTCCTTCTTATATTCTTGTGGTTTTGATGCCATGTGTGCAGTGATGTGAAAATGTAGTTATTAATAAAGCTACCGAGAAAGCATTTAAGATTGGAAGATAACGTGCCTCAAAATACTGAGGATTCATGGACTCTTATGGAAAAAGAGGCAAGCTCAATGGCACAAAAGTGACAGGAATTTGTTGGGCTCATTTCCTGCTGGCCCAGGGGCAGGGCTAAAAAACAAACGGAAGAAATCATTGGAGTTTTTTAAAGACTAGCATTGTGAGATAATAATAAAGCATAAAAAGCCTTGCCTGCACTTTCAGATGAGCGAAAGTGCAAGCATATGAACATAGAACAGAACTAAAAGAAACATTTCTTATGGAACTAATGTGCTCTCTCTGGTATCCTGTGTTATAAAGAATATGCAGCAATGTATTGGTACTGTTTAGTCCAGGGGTCCTCAACCCTGGCACCTTTAAGACTTGTGGACTTAAACTCCCAGAATTCCTCAGCCAGCAAAGCTGACTGAGGAATTCTGGGAACTGAAGTCCACAAGTCTTAAAGTTGCCAAGGTTGAGGACTCCTGGTTTAGTCCATGCAGCATGGCTGGCTGGGGAATTCTGGAAATTGAGGTCCACAAATCTTAAAGCTGCCAAGGTTGGACACCTCTGGTCTAATTCTTGTGACCAGGGAGATGCTTCAGAAAAGTTTCACAGAAGATGGTCAAGCTAAGCAATGGCAACACCAGGATAGAAAAAAATGTGCTGGCTAAATCAAGGATAGTCAACCTTTCAATGCAAATGGCACCCTTAGAATTAAGGATACTTTTAAAATTATTTTTGTGTTTTTATTTTTGTTCTATAGTTCAACAATCCCCTTTCTGGCTTTACAGACCAGTGGCGGCGGGAGAGGGGATGGTTCTGCTTGTGCAGTGGGTGACTGTGCACACACAGCTCCATTTGCACAAGTGGCAGGTGTTCGTACACGCTGCTTGCACACATGCAGCTTCGCACCTGCACGTCCTTGCCCACCACTCATACAAGTGAAGCTGGCACGTACACACTCACCCACTACTTGTGTGGTCTAATTCCGAATGTGCCGCAGCCCAGGGGTTAGGCACCCCTGCTATAGTATGTATTTTGTGCTTCTATTTATTTATTTTTATTGTAAACTGCCGGCATACAATATTGTAAGCTGCAGCTGCTATATACTTTGAATAATTAAATAAGATAAATAAATGTTGTGGATGTTGTCATAAACTGGCCGTCATGTTTTAAAACAACCATTAATCCAAAGGCAATGTGATGACATTGCTCCTCGGCACCTCATTGCCTCCCCATTTTTCCTAGTGTTTTCTAATTTAGTTTTGCATATTTCTGGACAGGTAGGCTAATTTCCAAAACAATCACTAGATCAGGACTCTACTCTTAATTTCATTCCATAGGACTGTCTCTGCAATCTATGGAGAGCCCAGAGGCATGACTGGTAGTAGATTTGGTGTTTGATTCTTCAGTGGGTCAGTGGTTTTTTTTTTTAAATTCTTGTCAGAATCTTTTTTTAAAAAGGAATGAAAGCTAAATGAGAGTCCGAGCAATCCACTTTGATGAGGCACTTTCCTACTGGAGGCACTTTGCTCTCTTTTACATGAGTTTGAGACATATGCTGTGCACAAAGACATTCCCTGTGCAGGTGCAAAGCTCACAGTTGCTGCACTGGGTATTCGCACTGCTCCACTAGGTGGGCGCTACTTTGCATTACAGTTTCAGCTGAAGCAACACTTCTTTTGAACAACTGATCAAGGACCCTTTTCAAGAGTTGCATGGCCTGATAAATATACTTTACCCACAGGAAACAAATTGAAACACGCTTTTTCCTGCTATGTAGGAAGCTTTATTTCAAAGAGCCAACAGTCTCTTATGTGATGCCTCAGAAAAACTGTCATCCTCTCGCTTTCCTTAACAAACAACCTGTAAGCAGGCAATTGCCAGAACCGAAGCTCTTTGAAAGGATTTACGGGGCCGTTCCTTGTGTTTTATTAGTGTTTCCTTTGTTTTTAGAGTGCAGTGTCACAGTTCATTTGTCTTCTTCTCTTCCCATCCCAACTTTTCTCATTGTATAAACTTGTAAGTGCGCACTGAACAGAGCTATTCATATTTAAGAATAGCCTCTGTAGCCCTTCTGAGCCCAGGGAATGAATTTGAGCATACATTAAAGAAATAAACAAATTCAAATCAAATCATGTGAAAATTAATCCTGTTTAAGCATTCATATATCTTTTTGTTCAACTCCTCTTTTTGACTATGATGACAAAGTCAAGCCTTTGATTGATTTTTTGTGATTTTCACTGTGAAATTTGCAGTGCCAAGTGGCAGTAGTAAACAAGTACCAGATTGTTTATATAGAAAAGAATATTAAGGTTGAATTGTGGTTCCTTGATGGTCTTTGAGTCTGGGTAGTCACTTGCTGATGTTTAATTATGCAACTAGGCAACATCATAAGTGCTAGTGATTGTGGGGTTTGCTTCCTGTTTATTTACCTGCCAGTATGGGGTATGTGTTTGGTTTTCTCTATGTATCTATTGATGACTGATTGATTTTATTGATGGCTGATTGAGAAACCAGCTGATTGATAGCTGCTTGATAAGCCAAAAGACCCAGTAGCCCAAGAAGAGAAAAATAGTAATCTATAACATACAGAGTCAGGACTGTGACAGGTATTATCTAAGATAGACAGACAGAAGGCTAGCACAGCAGATTCGTGACATCAATTAGCCTGTCTGAAAACACAATGAAAAGTCCTTATGCTCATAATACATGGAGAGACCCCACCACAGTGTAACTTCAACTTGGAAACTATGAGTATCCTTGACAATGCTAAATACCAAAATGCTAGGGAATTCCCCAAAGCTTGACATTCAGATATATCAATTCACAATGATAAAATGCAAACATAAAAATATCTTGATGATAACATTATCCATTCAGTCGAGTCCAACTCTTGGCGATTCTATGAGCTAGGCCTCTCCACAGCTTGCACTATTTCTTTGAGTTTTTCTATGCTTTGGCTGGTGTCAGCTTTGATAGTGTCCAGCCACCATGTTCTTTGACAGCCTGGTTTCCTTTTACGCTAACTCTTCCAATATAATTGCTTTTTCCAGTGAATTCCCCCAAATGACATGGCCAAAGTAAGCAAGATGCAGTTTCATGAATTTGAAAAATATCATCCTCATCCTCAAATTCTCTCAATAAAATCCCTAACTTCCAATTAACCTAAAATATACAAATTAAAATGAAAAATCCAGTAAAATGAATATTTCGGAGGATATTCTATTCCATAAGTGAGGGCCATTACTAAAATGAGGGTATTCCATCACTTGGGGACAAATCTCTTGCTAAAATGTCTGAGTACAGCTATAAGGTTAATATAGATAATGAAAGAAGAATATTTTTCTAATTATCTGATTGAGAGGATCTGCCAGAGCTCAAATGATTTCTTCCTGGCTCTTCTGTTTGCTGAATTGTAGCTTTTAATATGAGAAAAGGGTCTAAACTTGGATTGCATAGTTATTGCCATCAACTTGATGGGTTTTTGACCCAATTTCTCATGCAGGTACTTTGGACAAAAGGGAAAATTATTAAATACATAGGGAAAATCATATTAACTATATTTAATTAATTCCATTTCATTTTTAACGAATTGAATTGCTGCCATGACCCCATCCATTTCTTTGTCCTAGCCTTGCTCATTTCTTGGCACACAACCTCTGGTATGTTATTCAAAAGCCAAATGCAACCTTTAGCTTGGGAAAAAAACCTTAGGATATACTTATCCTAAACTAATTCATTGGCTCACTCCATCTGCACTTTGATTGCCATTTCTTATATAACTGAATGAACTGCTACATTAAACAAAGAGGCTCAATGCAGTCATTGTTTTGGCTTTATTTCTTGGCATAAAAGTTACCCACTGCTTATAAAATTTGAATCACAATGGACATAATTTGGTTAATCTATTTTAAAAACCAATGTGGAGAGGCCCACTGTAAAGAAATTCTCTGTGGGCTACCTACAGTTATAATAACTTTTAGAAGTATCACTAAAGCCTATCAAATATTTGCAAATATTTAAATAATATTTAAGTGAAGATAAGTTATTTCGATCTTAGTTACACAAAATACCAATGAAATAACTCACCATTTGGCTGACTTGGTATGAATCATTTCTGTATAAGTCCTATTCTACATATAGATATGAATACAATATAATAGCAAAATTGCCATGCAGAAACACTTTTATTTCCTCACCTTGACTGTACTTGCTGAATAAAGCTTAGGTTGATTTAAAAGGGGACATATCTTTGATAATGAGGTAATGAATGTTCACATTTGAATTATTCAGTAAGGATCTCTATACTCTATAGCTCCATCTGCTCCTAAGCTCATTAAGCTCAGAGGAATGTTAATCGAAAGTTCAATGGGCAAACTGGGCTGATCTTGAGAGACAACTCATGTCACGGAAACTTTCTAATGTCATTGCAGGTGTTACCTAAAAGCCAATGAGTGAACCCAAAGAAGTTCAAATGCAGATGCAAAACACCCTGCTTATATGAAACGATCAGATAGCAGTCATTACAAAGCTTTGTACATGTTCATTCTGTAACTAACAAAGTTAAAATTTCAACCCTGCAGAGAACATATTTTGAAAGATGTCACTGTGGAGGAGTAATTGTCTGGAGGAAAACCTACCAGGAAATAAAAACCCACTCATAGGTTCTGAGAACATATACAGTAATTTCTAACAAGAAGGGATGTTTCACTCAGCTTGTTAGTTGTGGTGCGCTGTTCTTATCAGCTTCGTAAAATAAAATTGGGAAGCATGCTGAGCAAGACTCCTGGATTTCTGTCAAACTGTTTTACCTGCTGTGGAAACAGGAAGCATTTTCTCTCTAATGAAGTAATGTGGGTAGGTGTTTATGTGTGTTGCCTCTTTAAGAAAGACTTAGAAGAAGCTTTGTGGAAATATCTTATTTCATTTGACTGAAACTGATAATTTAAACCAGGGATGTCCAACCTTGGCAACTTTAAGACCTGAGGACTTCAACTCCCAGAATTCCCCAGCCAGCCCTGCAGCATGGCTTGCTTGGGAATTCTGCAAGTTGAAGTCCACAAGTTGTAAAATTTGCTAAAGTTGGACACCCCTGATTTAAAGTTTAATTTTAGTAAAAGTAGAATTCATTTTTCTCATAATTTATGGGGAAAAAACATTGGAAATGAAATTAAAGGGAGGGATCCTTTAAATGAGCTTTTCTTCCGGATGTAGTCATATCCTTTCATTCTTTGTATCTTCTTTTAATTTATAAAACTGTCAGAAAAGTAAAGCTCTATTAGAAACACGATAGCTTTAGATTTAGAGATACAGGAATCTGCTTTATGCAAAGAAAAACCATTCACTCATCAAGAATCACAAGTGCTGGAAAATATCTCAGGTCATTTATCCAAACCACTGCTTTGTGTAAGACCCACTATAGCAGTGTTTCTCAACCTTGACAATTTTAAGGCATTTGGACTTCAACTCCCAGAATTCCACAGCCAGCGTTGCTGGCTGTGGAATTCTGGGAGTTGAAGTCCACATGCCTTAAAATTGTCAAGGTTGAGAAACACTGCACTATAGCATCTCTGACAGATGTGCATCTGGACTTTATTAGAAGTCCTCCTGTAAAGAGGAAGGTACTATTTCATGAAACAAATTGGCAATTCTTACCATAAGGAAATTCTTCCTAATAGCTAAACTGAATATAATTCCCTATAGTTTCAACCCATTGGTTCTGGTCCTGCCCGTGAGGAGCAGAGACCAATCCTCCCCTTGTATGATAACCCTTAACCCCATATCTCTTCTCAATCCTTTCTTCTCCAGATTAAAAATACCCATTTCCTTTAACCATCCTTCACAGGACAAGAAAATGGATGGAAATTAATCAAGGAGAGAACCAGCAGATGGGTTCATAACTGGCTGACCAACCACATTCAATGTGTAGTCCTCAATGGAATTGCATCTACATGGAGGGAAGTGTGTAATGGGGTACCCCAAGGCTCGGTCTTAGGGCCAGTGCTCTTCAATGTCTTCATCAATGATTTGGATGAGGGGATAGATGGGGAACTCATCAAATTTGCAGATGACACCAAGCTGGCAGGAATAGCCAACACTCCAGAAGACAGGCTTAAGATACAGAAGGATCTGGACAGACTTGAACACTGGGCGCTATCTAACAAAATGAAATTCAGTGGTGAACAAAATAAGGTTCTACATTTAGGCAAGGAAAATCAAAAGCACAGGTACAGTATAGGTGGTACCTGGCTCAATAGTAGTAACTATGAGAAGGATCTTTTTTTTTTATTGAAAATTTTTACAGTTTTACAATAAAATAATCCCCCTCTCCCACGCCCCCTTCCCCCCATCACCCTCCCCCCTCCTTCCCAGAGCTGAATACAGGGTTAATAAAAACTAGAAAAAAACTTACAACTTAAATAAACATCAAACAATTATAAATACATTCAAAAAAGAAAATTTTAAATACTTTAACTCCAATATATAAAAACAAAACAAAACAATATTTCTAATCGTTACCTTAAACATAAATTATTCAAAAGCTAAATAATACTTTTTAATCTCATAGTTGTGCTGGATAAAATTCACCCATCTTTTCCATACCAAAAAATATTTCTCTTGCGATTGATCTTTCAAATAATCCGAAATTTTTGCCATTTCAGATAAATAAGAAACTTTAAGAAACCATTCCTCTAAAGTAGGCAAAAACTCCTTCTTCCAGTATTGCCCTATCAGCAGCCTTGCCGTTGTAATTAATGTCTTAATAATTAATTAATTAATTATTAAAATAATTTATTTATCATCACAATCAACAATAATGCCTAACAAAAACAATTGTGGTGTAAATTTTATCCTTCTATTAAAAATTCTTTGAATGTTCCACCAAATCTTAATCCAAAAAGCCTTTATATTTTTACATGATCACCAAATATGATAATACGTTGCATCCAAACAACCACATCTCCAACATTTAGGCTGCAGATTTGGATACATACGAGACATCTTTTGTGGATCAAAGTGCCACCTATAAAACATTTTATAAAAATTTTCTTGTAAATTTTGGGCTCACGAGAAGGATCTTTTTTTAAAAAACAACAAAATATAACACACATACACACACAGTGTATACTCCTCCTTTTTTTAACAGCAATTTCGTAATAGTAATCTTCTATTATTTACATTCCCCCTTATTCTTCTTTAGATATACAGTATTTGTCCTTGTTGTCCCGTTGTTTCTTGTTTACATTTTTCTTCCTTCATACTATACCTCATATTAAAAATAATACATATTATTATTACTATACATTATTATACACACATTTTCGGCTTTTGACCTTTCCACATTTATTCTCCTTTATTATTTCTAATCTCCAACCAATCATACCACTTATTCCATATTAGATAGTTCTCTGTATCTTCCTTTTCTTTTATCTCTTTTGTTAATTTGTCCATCTATGAAAAGGATCTTAAGAGTACTAGTGGACAATCAATGAAGCAGCAGTGTGCTGCAGCTGCCCAAAAAGCCAATTCAGTTCTAGGCTCCATTAACAGACGGATAGAATCAAGATCACATAAAGTGTTACTACCAATTTATAATACCTTGGTAAGACCACACTTAGAATACTGCATCTGATTTTGGACACCATTGCTGGGCAGGTTCTGAGGTTTTGCTTGATGAAAAAATACAGGAAACCAGAAGTTGCCTTTAAGCTTTACATTTTTATTCAGCTGAACAAAAAAGGGCTCCTCTAAAAGAGAGAAGCCCCGAATGACAAGAAATCCTTGTATTTATTCTTTCTGATTATATAAGCAATCCATCCAGCAAAGCTGACCCACATAAGATAAAGATTTCACCCAGTAAGTCTGGCACACTGTAGATAAGAAGGGAGAAAGCTAAAAATGTTCCCTTTTGGGTGTTTCCCTAAAGACGTTGTACTTTCCTGGATGGGTTAGGACATTGGGTGTTTTCTTTGCTGTCCTTTCATGACCCTGCATCTATTACTCTGCAAGTGCCCAAAGATAGCAGGGCCATCTGCTCATATTCACAATTGATACTTCCTATGCTGTCTCCTAATACCAGGTCAACACCATGATATAAAAAAAAATGTTGAGACTCTAGAAAGAGTGCAAAGTGCAACAAAGATGATTAGGGTCTGGAGGCTAAAACATATGAAGAGCGGTTGCAAGAATTGGGAATGTCTAGTTTAATGAAAAGAAGAACTAGGGTTGACATGATAGCAGTGTTCCAATATTTAAGGGGTTGCCACAAAGAAGAGGGAGTCAAGCTATTCTCCAAAACAAGGCAGGACAAGAAGCAATGGATGTAAACTAATCAAGGAGAGAATCAACCTATAACTAAGGAGAAATTTCCTGACGGTTAGAACAATTAATTAATGGAATGACTTGCCTCCAGAAATTGTGGGTGCTCCAACACTGGAGGTTTTTAAGAAGAGATTGGACAACCATTTGTCTGAAATAGTATACGGTTTCCTGACTGAGCAACGGGTAGGTTTGAAAACCTCCAAGGTCCCTTCCAACTCTGTTATCCGGTTATTCTATTAAGATGAGAACCAACCTGGAAATAAGGAGAAATTTACTCACAGAACATTTAATCAATGGAATGACTTGCCTTCAGAAGTTGTGAGTGTTCCACCACTGGGAGTATTTAAGAAGAGATTGGACAGCCATTTCTTTGAAATGATACAGGGTCTCCCACTTGACACAAATGACCAGACTCAAATTATCCACTTTGGACATATTATGCAAAGACAGAACACTGTAGAGATCTCCAATGCTTGAAAAGTTGGAAGGAAAGATAAGAGAGGACAACCAGCAGCAAGGTGGATTGACAACCAGAAATCAGCTTAAAATATTCTAATTAAATAATTTACACAGGACAGACTGAATTTTCCAGTCCCTCACATGTACAGAATATGGGAGTTTAGATGAATATTTCAAATGTAGTGATATGCTGGGTGTAATTGGTTTAGAGATGAAATGCATGCAAGATATATCCAGTAATTTAAATCTCAAATGCAATTTTCTATTTGGAAAATAAAATAATAGGCATATTGTGTACAGCTTATTTCCATTTGCAATTTTCACCCAGCAAGTAACATGGAGATTTAAATTAAAGTGGAGAATAACAGGAAAGTCTACAGGAAAGAAAAAACTAATTAAAATACAAGATATATTTTACTGCTTCTGTCTCAGTATAATTTCTTACATAGAAAATACTGGCTTCATTTGCTCTTAATAGTTCTAACAGCTGTTTCTATACTGTATGCATTCCCCCCCCCCATGTACACACACACACACACACACACACACACAAATGCAACAACTAAAAGCTAGGTCAAAAAGTGAGATTGCCTTTGCTCTGGGGCTAGGTTTTATGTCACTCTTTGTACCCTGGAATTGATTCAACAGTCAAAGATCTCTCACCAAGTAGGAAAGTTCTGCAAGAATGATGTTTTGGTGCTCTTCCAATAACAAGGTTTAGGAAAGAATTAGGCTTTAACTCTTTATATTTAATCATGACTCAAAGATGAATTCAAGGATTTTCTGTTTCCTGTTAGCTCTGGTAATAACCCCTGTTTACAAGCTTTATTACAAACCTCTGATTACAACCCCTTAAAAACTTTCTCTAATGAATTAATGGCACCAAAACCTAGTTAAGGCAAAAAAAAAAAAATTCCCAAAAATACAAACCCTGCAAGATTCACCTTATGCCTGAGCTGAAAATACTGTCCAGACTGATGCCAATCCAGTTCATAACGTTGGTTCAAATCATTGCAGTTTTAGTGCCTCACTACCGGGAATATTGCTTGCTTTGGCATGAAGTCCAAGCACTAAAGTTGACAGTTAAAGACCATGCCAATTTCCAAAACCTCTTTTTCACACGTTGTTCCTGAACTGTGCAACATGTACCTGAACTGTGCAACGTGTACCTCTGCCTTTTTAAAAAAAGGAACCCATTTTTTTCTATCCAAACAACAAAAACAAGGCTTTCTGAACTGGATTAGTAATAACTATTAGCTTTTCCTTTTGCATTTCTAACCTGAGTTTCAAAGCATAAACACAAATATATTGTACTATTTTGTTATCTTGAGTATCCTAGGACTGAAAAGATGGGACACAATTGAAAAAAAAATAGTAATAAAAGGCAATAATCCTAGCACTAAGAACTTTTTCAAAAACTAGTACATGTTACATAACAACTGTGAAAAGAACTAAACTGCATCTCCACCAGGATTTCCCAATTATTCTGTAATTTCTCCTGTTCACCAAGGAGACACCGCTCTAACACACAAGGAATTCTGATACAAGTAGTGCTTTTTTTCTAAAAAAAAAAAAAAAAAAGGTGCCGGAACTCACACACGTCATACAATGCGCCTTGCCTACCCTACAAGATTCCATCCAAAAAAGGTGCCAGAACTTTGTTCTGGGCATTCTATGAGAAAAAAAAGCCCTGGATACATGGATTGTAAGAATGCATACAAGATACAAATCAAGACTATAAATATGCTTGAGGCCAGTACTTTGTTTTTTAACAGGCTAGCTTCTAATTAAGAATCCGAAAGAATCTTAAAATGAGGTGGGGAATAAAACTTGGTTGATGTTAAGGAAGGTGTTTGTGGGAATACTGGTATTGCACTAGACTTCTTGGCCATGCAGCGTTAATGATATAGGAGAAGAAGTAAGAGCAATGATGTAGAATTCAAAACAGCATAAAGGTTAAAGGAGATAAACAGGTCAATATAATTATATGAGTAAATGAATTAATGAAATTCTCAAAGAGGCTTCTTAAAAGCAAAATTTGTTCGAGAAGTTTCCTGAATATTTTGGACAACCAAGAAAATAAACAAATAGATCATTGAACAAATCAACCCAAAGTTCTCACTCAAGACACAAATGACCAGGCATAATTTATCATACTTTGGACACATCAGCTCTCTAGAGAAGACTGTGATACGATAAAATGCGGAAAGAAAGAGAAGATGAGAATGGCCAACCAATCATCATAAACAGTAAACAAAATTAAGTTAAGAAAACTTAATTAATATAATATTTAAATTTGACAAGAATTATAGAAAGAAAACATAACATTCTGATTTGAAGTTATTTCTCTTGTAGAGATTTTTAAAATTGTTTTCTGGATTGTTAACATTAAATCATCACTGCATTGATTCATGATACAATTCAGTTGATAAGAATTTGGTTGGGGATATAGTATTTTCCTAATGCAGCCTGATATAAAGCCAGCAGTATGGGAATTTGTCAACTGGAACCTTCCAATTTGAAAATATTTCTCATATTAGGGTTTCCAAATCTGTGTAAAAACAGCTGTCAATATTAAATCACAGGGCTGAAAACAAAAGGAAAACGTATCACTGTATACTCAGTAAACAATTGATGGTTATGTTATCCTCTGACAGAATGGATTGCAGTCATGAATTATGTCTGAAAATTTCAGACTTGTATACTACTGTATCTTGTTCCCAACTAAAAAGAGAGGGTGAGAGGTTTTTCTCCAACTATCGAGAATGTGGTTTAGCAAGAAAATCTGTTCAGGTTCATATTCTGCAAACAAAATGCAGGCTTAGCCCCATTTCTAGAATATTGTGAAGGTAAAAATTGTCTATATTTTCAGCTTCCTAATCTAAAAGAACAAATGCTGCTGTGTCACTATTATAGAGAACTATCTGAACACAAAAATATGTTCTTATATTGTGGGCTTATTCATCAGTAATGCAATTTTAGGTAGAGTTCAGTCAGTATCTGAATCTCAACACTTCAACGTAAAGAGTTAAATGCAGAAATGTATAAAAACAACTTCTATTTTTAGTAGAGTCTGTTTCTGACTAAACATTCATGTTAAGCTAGTGGAATTCAACACATACAGGACTTAACATGTATTCTGAAAGCCATTTTCATGCCCTAGGGCAGTACTGATTGGGAATTATGGGTATTGAAGTACCCATATCTTAAGTTGCCGAGTTTGAAAAACATGCCCTAGTTTCATGCCATATATTTGGGTATGTCTAGTTTAATGAAGAGAAGGACGAGGGGGGACATGATAGTAGTGTTCCAATATCTCAGGGGCTGCCACAAAGAAGAGGGAGTCAAGCTATTTTCCAAGGCGCCTGAAGGCAGGACAAGAAGCAACGGGTGGAAACTAAGCAAGGAGAGAAGACACCTAGAACTAAGGAGAAACTTCCTGACAGTTAGCAGAATTAACTAGTGGAACAACCTGCCTCCAGAAGCGGTGAATGCTGCAACATTGGAAGTTTTTAAGAAGAGACTGGACAGCCATTTGTCCGAAATGGTATAGGGTTTCCTGCCTGAGCAAGAGGTTGGACTAGATGACCTCCAAGGTCCCTTCCAACTTTACTACTACTACTACTACTACTACTACTACTACTACTACTATTTCACTGTTACACCAGTAGAAACACCATAAATGAAAAAAACATGAAGGGCTGTTTAAGTTTAAAAGTATTTGCCAAATTCTCAAAATCTATCAAGAAGCTATCGTAATGAGGCTATCACTAAAAGTTAATAGAGAATTCTAAAGATTCAGTATTTTCCAGAGAGAGAATGCAATTGTCAGTGACTTAGCTTTGAAGCTTAAATGCACACTGAATGAATTGTTTGATTAGCAGGAATTTGGAAAGCTTCAGAAAGTCCTTCAATGGACAAATTGTATGTTGCTTATTATAAATCTTTAGTTTCAGTAACAAAGGTTTATCTAAGGAGGATCTGGAAAAATGTTGTTTTTCTTAGTAGGATCCATAGTAACATAACCTAGCATGGGTATTGCACACTGGATTGTGGTCTAGTCTGTAGCCTTTCCATTTATAAAGATCAGACAGTGATAGAAAAGACTTTCACCTGAACAAGTGTCTATAAATACTTGTGGCAGTTGATTGCAGTGGACTGTAGTGGAACATAAAAGAAATCAACATGAGCTATTTTGTACAATCCACAGAAATGGGCTCTGGGGCAGCTGAATGACATCATCAAAGCTGCCAATCATTTTCTGTACAAAACAAAGGCAAGGAAGCTACTTGTAAAAGATCGATCAACAAAAGCTGATGGCATTGAAAAACTTGCAGATGTACACGTATAGCTTAGGAAAATATTGGTGTTTCTAATCTTTTTTTTTTAATGTACGTCAAAGAAATTCATTTTTTTAAAAAATAATCAATGGTGAAATTCACATTCATAAAACAATGTGCCTTAGGGGAAGTGGCACACAAAAGTCCTGCATATTAAGGAAAGATCTGAATGATAAACGTCTGCTGATTTTAAAATGTATAAATAATATTGATGGTATGAATTAATTCTTAAAAAAAAGTGTAAATATCAAATGAGATTTATTTATTTTGATTTATTCTCATTTTTTCTTTGTCCCTTCTCACAAAATTCTTCAAACCTTTAACAAGCCTCTTTTATAAGTCCAATATAGGAAAATTATCCAGGTCATTCTCTTGATTTGTTACTTATATATTCCTTTTAATTATTAAGACATCAGTCAGTTTCTTTTTTATGTCCAGTATAATATCTATTTCTATGTTACTCTTGTAGCCTATCATTTTTAAATCCACTTTCAATTCAGTCTCAATCTTATCAGGTAGAATTTGTTTCATTTCTATAACATATTTTAGACACATTCTACCTGGGTCCATTATTCAAAAATATCCTTCAATATGTCCAATGTTAAAATATTTTGCTTCATTCTGTAATTGTAAATCAAATCTGAGTATTCTTCTCCTTTAATTATAATCTTTTGTTCCTTTTGGTTCCCTCTAGTGTCCATTTTTAAAATCTTATCTTACTATGTTTTTTTTTTTAAATCAAAACCAAAGCATTTTTCCATGGAGGGGATTCTTTATAATTAATTCCAAAATCTTATTTCAAATTTATTTGAATCCTTAGACCATTTCTAAAATGAAAGGTTTAATCACTCTCTTGTTGTTTATTAGATTTTTAAAACGTTTTTAAACTTGTAGTTAAGACTTCTTTCACTAAAGATTGAAGGAAGGAAACTCATCCAGTGCTGTAAAACCTGTCAATCCAAAGGTTCGTAATAACTGAAGAGCTGTTAGTAAGAATTATTTCCAAAAGTGATTTAAAAAGGAAGCGTGCAAATTTAATAATAATAATGAAGTTGGAAGGGACCTTGGAGGTCATCAAGTCCAACCCCCTGCTCAGGCAGGTAACCCTATACCATTTCGGACAAATGGCTGTCCAGTTTCTTCTTAAAAACTTCCAGTGTTGGAGCATTCACCGTTTCTGAAGGCAGGTTGTTCCACTGGTCAATTGCTCTAACTTAGTGTCCTTTCAAAGGGGCTGACCATGGTTTGAGCAAGTTGGCTATTCCCTAGTCTCCTAGAGCTCTCAACCCACTGGAGACTACTGCCTCAGGAGGAGCAGATGTATGGAGCACTTGTGGGCAATCTCAAATCCTCTCCTTGTCTGAAGAGGAATTACGAACAGCTGGTCCCCTCAATGGCTCTTCATTCCATCATAGTTGTTGGCTCCACTTTTTGTGAGGCCATTTTCAGTCTCCCATTTGTTCCCTGGAAGTCTCCATGATGGAATTTTTTTAAATAAAAATATTATAATTCTAATCTAGAAAAAAATGCTGTGAATCATAAATACTTCTCAAGGCTATCAATTAATTCAGTTTGTGTCACCTAAGTAGCTGTTTTGTCTTCTTCAATGAGCAAATCCTGAATTCTATATTATGCCCCTGAAAGATAGTTAAGTCCACCAGGCCCTGAAATTAATAAACTTTCTTCATACCAGAAATTACTGAGGTTTTGCAATTATTTTTTTTGGGCAGACACTTAAAATTCAATTATTACATTTCAGTCAGGGATCCTAGGCTTGCCAGAGTATCTTGACAAATATTTTAGTAATGAAATTTTATAATTAACAAATATAAGAAAACCACACAATGAAACCATACATATTTAGAAGTGAAGTAGGAAATAAGCAACAGATCTTTAAACCATAGCTTGTTTGCTTAGCTACAAGTCAGCCTTTCATAACTGTCTTAGCACCACTACGATTACAAGCTAGTGAGCCATGCTTTATGTTCAATATCAACCCAAATCTCTGCCAGATCCAAGAGCTTCCTGGGCAGCCAACTTGGGATTTAACTTTTTGTTTGAAGAATAAACACATCTACAGTTTGGGATGTGTTTGCCCTTTACATTTGGGACAGATTTGAATGTTGTAGCAAGAAATTAGATCCAAGAGTTGTGGAGGGAGGGGAGAAGCAACAGAAGTGAAGGATCTTCAAAAGTAAATCTTGTTGCACAGTATAAAATATTTTCTCTGGTTGGTTGGTTACACACACACACACACACACACACACACACAGAGAGAGAGAGAGAGAGAGAGAGAGAGAGAGAGAGAGAGAGAGAGAATATAAAGAAAGAGAGAAAGAGGTGCTTAAACATAATACATCTGTCATAAAGAAATTGATAAATATACTTCTCTAAAAACAGACAGCATTATTTATGATGAGAAGATGGATTTTTCTTTGTTCCATCAGGCTGATTGTTGCTGCATCAAAATGAATTGGAGTCTGATGCAGAAGGCTCATACTGGGAAAGTCAATATTACTATCCAATAAATGCAGTATATTGAAATGTTGCTTTTTTTTTTTTAAACCTGGAAATGTCTTTACCAAAGGCATGCTGTTTTTTTTAATGCTTTGATAGGTTAGATAACATGTTTACCTAAAAGTATGCAGTGTCAGTATTGCTTTTCCAGCTTGCTGACATCTTTCTTTATTAAAAGCGAACAACGCGCACACACATAGTGCCAGTGTCCAGTTGTGAAGACAAACAAAACATTGTCTGCATTCAAAACCATCTGGATGACAAGCCACATTTTTTTTTCTTCTACTGTGAGTGTACCTATCGTGAAGCCTTTCCCAATGTCTTACTTGTGTTTGAAAAAAAAGAATTCTGATAATACAGAATACATCCATCTAGAGATTTCATTCCAGGGAAAAGCATAAAAAAAGAGAGAAATCAGTGAAGAAGAAATGCATGCTAATAAAGCTATCGGCCACCTGTCACTCTTCAGGAAAGGTTTAAAAACGTGACTTTTTTTCTCTGAGTGTTGAGGCAGGACAATCAAGAATTCCATCTTCAGAGCGTGCCGTACTGTATATGATTAGTGAGCTTTGATTATATATTTTTGATATGTTAGTATATGAACATAATTTTTGTTAACGGGGTTAGGCAATATTGTTGGTGTATTATTAGATTTATTATGCAATTTGGACAGCTACTGTGCATAATAATAAAAAAAGCTGGAACCAAACTGAGTTCACAGACTTAACTAACCATGTCTTCCAAACTTGATTTTAATGAGATAAAATTTAGTGTATTTGTTTAATGTAAATTAAAATCAATCAAGCCATCTTTATTTGTTTGCTTTTATTTCTTTGCTTGTGACAAACTTTAAGTGCATTGTGTGAACCATCTGTGATTTGGTCTTTGTCTTAATAAGCAATTTTTGCTCTTAGCTGGTCAATCTTTTCTTTCTCAGTTATGCTGTTATGTTCCTCTGTAGAATGCTTATGAGTTTAGCTTAGAAAGTAAGTTTAGTAGCTTAGTCAAGGTCTATAAACAGGAATAAATTATAAAATATAAATTATAACCAATGAACTATGCACACCTTTAGAACATCAATCTAAGTCATACTAGCATTCAGTGGTGTCCATGTAAGAAACAAAAAAAAAAGTCAATATGGCAGTGGCAGCTGTGCTATTAACAGTCTGCTCCTTTTGGTAGATGTGACCACCATCTTTGTTTTTTTGTTACCCCCATGCAATGGTGGGATTCAAATATGAGAACAACCAGTTCTCTGTGTGGATGCTGCTTCCGGGCCTGGGCAGCAAAAAATTAGCTACCAGTTCTGCCGAAGTGGTGTGAACCAGCTAAACCCCACCACTGCCCCCATGGATTCCACCACCAAACCAAAAACAAAGAAATGATTGTAGTGTAGGGAAATATGCATTCAGTCCTGTGCTGTAACAACACTGAGAATCCCAACGTTTAAAATATGACATGGAAATTACTGCAAAGGAATAAGATGGCAACTCCTGGCATGTGAAACCAGCAAGCACACATTCCATATTCCCAAAGAATGGACAAAGCTGATGGGGAAAAAACAAAAGGGTTAGGAATTCTAACTTTTGATAAGATGCTATGTCTATTTTCTCTTTCTGGACATTGTCTGATGGGGAAAGCGCTGCTACTGCTGACACAGTCAAACGTTAAAGAATTTTCAACACAGAGTTTTGTTTCTGGGTCTAGACCACTGTTTGTCACCTTCAGCAACTTTTAGATGGGTGTACTTTAATTCCCAGAATTCCCCAGCCAGCATGGGTCCAGATTCTGAAAAATAAAAGTCATTGTCTCAAAATGGAGCAAGTGGGTCCCAAATCTTTCTGATTTTTTGTATAACAGTTTTATTAGTTTATATTTTAACACAAAAAATACAAAAGAAAATAGTAGGAAAAATAGGCAGAGGAAAGGGATGGGAACAGTGAGGAGGAGAAGAAGGGGGAAAAGAAAGAAAAGGCATTGACTTCCAACTCCCTTTAATACAGTAGATCAAATCTTTCTGATTTTGATAAAGAATCTTTTCAGAGATTTGAGTAGATGGAAAGGCAGTAACATGGCTCCCTCGCCTTTAGTAGAAGGTATTGTGATTTCTTATAGACCTCTCCTCTCTTTGCACAAAAACCCATTTGCATGGCACAGGATTACTATCATTGCAAATGTCACCTCATTCTGTCCCATGCAGCAAAATTCTAAATGCTTAGAAACATGGCTTGAACATTTAGACACTAATTATTTGGAAATGTAGCATGTTTCATCTTCCTCTCTTCAGTAAACTGCATTATATTCTGCTGAAAACCAAAGTGTTATGGCTATTTTTGTTGGCGGCATGCTAAATTATGGGAGAACAAAGGCCTAATTTTCCTAATTTCCTAAAGTCTGGATCCAAGCAGCAGTTCAAATTCAGATCCTACTGAATCTTTCCTAGAGCTATTGATTGCTGTTCTCAGCCACACTAAACTTAATTGGTCCAATTCTGTCCATTCCTGTTAATCATATATAGACCAAGCTGACAAGGAAGCATTTTAAGAAAATCTCTAAAATGCAGAGCTGTTTTAATCTTGTCTCCTCTTTGTTTTATATACTCTTTCTCATGACAAAAAGTCTAGAGCAGAGACGTCAAACTTGCGATGTCATGTGACATCGCAAGACGTATCGGAGCTTTTTGCACATTGCCGGCAGTGGGGGTAGCACAAGTTTCCTTGTGACGTGTCCGGCCCACGGGCTGATAGTTTGACACCCCTGGTCTAGAGGAATATCAAGTTCATCCAGTTTTAAAATACAGAGATGTGTCACTGCATACCATTTTGGCTTTTCTGCTCATACAGCTAAGGAACAGATAAGAAATACAAGTGGGTTTCTTGGATTAATAAAGTCCATATGTCTTATAAACATTTTGCAACTTTTGCTTTGCAGTTTTGATACCTTTTCATTTTATTACCTTTCCATAGACTCACAATGTGAATGAATTGTTTCTAAAGCTCTAAAGTTGGGGAAAGTAGAGGGAAAGAGGAGAGGATGACCAGCAGCAAAGTGGATGGAGTCACGGTGGTGAGTACCCTGTTGGAAGATTTCAAAGAACAGGTAAGGTATAGAGCGTTATAGAGAAAATCTATCTATATGATCACTAGAAGTTGGAAATGACTTGCTAGAATATAATCAGTCAATCAGTAAAAATGACTCACAGTCTAATTTTATGCATGTTTACTCAGAGGTAAGCCTTGTTAAGATAAACAAATTTTACTCTTAACTAAGCAGGATCCTTCTCCTCCCAAGCTTGCAATTTGTTTTTAAAATATGCTTAAATTCAAAACTATGTTAACCTCAGAGAACTGAATGGTGCTGAGCTATAATGCCAATTTCTGTATTAAAAAAATTAGCAGCAATAATATAGTTATTTTATTATAGTTACAGGCTACAGGAAATGATTCATCAAGAACTTATCCTTTTAATTATTAGCATTGATTTCATTGTCTATGGACTCCAGAGATCTGCTTGTGGGTGTACATTGGATGGGGAGGAGCTTTTTATTGAAACTGTAAAGACGCTAGGAAGAAGACGCAGGCATGTCTTGAGCAGAGGTGTGAAGCTGCAGGACACAGCTTGACAAACTCTGAGTTTATTGCTTCTTATATACTTGTTACATACATAGGCTTAACCATTAAATTCTGACAAAGGTTTCTTCATTGGAAAATTCCTTCATGTAAGCAACTATTTTCTAGCAACACATTACACGGTCAAAGACCAGGTAAGAACAAATACAGGGAGATGAAAACAGAAGGAACTAACAAAGACAGGAAGAGATAGGAAGGAACTTAAGCATATTATCTGTTTAGGTAGGTAAGGCATTAAGTCAAAAGGGTATGACCTTCTGGCTGCTTCATTGGGACAAAGAGTATCAAAAGGTTATGAGGTTTGCGGGGGGGGGGGAAGCATGGCAGTTTGCTGCGCGTGCATTTTCCCCACAGAAACAAATGGAGCATCAACAGGTTATTGGGAATGGCAAACAGAACAAAGCAGAGGAGAGAAGGAAAGGCAAACAAAAGAAAAAAGAAAAGAAAAATCTGGCAATATATAGAAATGTATAAGTAACTTTTAAGAAACATAATTACTCTGTTAAACTTCAAATATTATTCAGCATTTCTACCTAGATATTTGTAAAGTTGAAGATAATCTATTAGGATCTATCTGTTATGTAGCTAACAAATAAAGACCAAATTTGAATGTGGGTGTTGAGAGAGAGAGAGAGAGAGAGAGAGAGAGTGTGTGCTGGAGAAGATAATGTAACTTATTGGACACCACCAATGATACAATCTCTGATGCAACTAACTTTGCTCAGGTGTGGTCCAAGGAAGGCACCTAGAACTATAGTTCTAGGTGCCCTAATATACCAAGAGCTGTCCTCAGTTTGAAGGCTGTCCAATCCAAGCCCCCTTGAAGCGGAAAGAGCCTTGAAGTTCCATGTCAGCTCTGGATGGCAGACTGAGCAATTGCACAGATCACCCAGCCATTGCTATGTGATGAGTTGTAAGAATTATATCTGAATGCCTACGTATATGTTACAATCAGCAACTGCTAGTTTTTGGGTGTCTGTGTATTCTCTCATGTCCTCATTTTACACTACATTTGCTTTTCTTTTGTGATATACAAATGAGCATTTCTGAAGCATGCAGCTACTTCTGACTTTTCTCTCTTCTCACTTTGCCTTTCATAACACTTTCTCTTTTCGCTTGATTGTCACCTCATATGAGCAAAGGAGAGGTACAATGTACGTCTTTACCAATTTCTTACATATAGGTATTCCTTGGCTTACAACAGTTCATTTAGTGACCATTCAAAGTTACAACAGCACTGGGAAAAGTGATATTTTTCACACTTATGACCATTGAAGCATCCCCATGGACACTTCATCAAAATTCAGATGCTAGGCAACTATATTTACAATAGTTGCAGTATCCCAGGGTCATGTGATCTCCTGTTGCCACCTTCTGACAAGCAAAGTCAATGGGGAAGCCACATTCACTTAACAACCGTGTTACTAACTTAACCGCTGCAGTGATTCACTTAACAACTCTGGCAAGAAAGGTCCTAAAATGGGGCAAAATTTACTTACCAATGATTTCACTTAACAACAGAAATTTTGGGCTCAATTGTGGTTGTAAGTTGAGGACTATTTGTATTAAATAGCCATTTTTATCTGTCATAGGAACCAGAACTAAGGTTTTATTAATAGCCTCCTGTGGGAACTTGTAATTTTATCCATCCTTTCCCCAAATAAGCTGCCAGTGTATTTTGATCATCACAGCAGAGAAGCCTGCCCACTCCAATTGAAAGCACAGAGTGGAGGGAATATACAAAACAAATGAAATAATGCCTAGGAATAAATGTTATACTTCTTAAATGGGAGCTATTTAAAGGGAAGTTTATTTTTAAAGCAGCCATGTGAAATGTTCTCATTTATTTGCCTTTATTTATTTTCATGTAGCTGCTTTTGTTTTGCTCAGAAGGTTAATCAGTAACTAGTCACTAAAGGATATTTCTAATTTGAAATATACAATTTTTGTCAAAAAAAACCCCAACAACCCCTCACTAAGATTCATTACATTTAGGAAAAAGCAAAGTTAACTTCTGTGTGCAACAGTCATGTGCATGCACACACATGCACTATACATTCAATTTTGCTTTTCCTTCAGACACAAATCTTTTCTTTCCAATTGGATGCCTCTTCAGTGTTGCTGGCAATGTTGCAACAGGGGCTGGGAACTACCTGGATTCAGTTGACAATTAGAGGTTGCTGTGGGCATGTCCCTTCTTTTTAGTTACTGGAAAGTCCCCATCTGGGCTTGGATCCTGGAAGAGCCAGATGCTTGGTCCTTGCAGAGGCAAAGGTATACAACTTTGGCAATTTTAAGATGTGTGAATTTCATTTCCCAGAATTCCCAGTCAGGACTGAAGTCCACACTGATCTTGTCCCTTGCATACAATTGTATAGACAAGCACATGACCTCTTTTTTAAACCTCTTTTTTTTTTTTTTTACTAGTCAATAGACCTGTGTTTTTGTAAAAAGGGAACCAACGGTCTCTGGAGAAGCAGCCATTTCTCTGCTGCGTACAATTCCATTTAAAATGGAAAAAATAGCTGGAGTGTCATCAGCCATGCCTAAAATGAATACATTGTAGGTTTTTGGCTACTTTATTGACAAGAGATTTCTAGTAGCTGAAGATTCAAACTTGGGGTGGGGCAAGGATCCATTTTGCTTGCACCAGTGCCAATTTGCATCGCTCATGGGTTGTTTAAAGATGCTGTAGGTTGTTGCCAAAACTGCCACACCATGTAGCACTTATTACTCTGGGATATGGTGGAACTGAGGCAAAATGGACAGAAGTTTTATCTGTTTCTCCATATGGCCCAAGCGACAGGCCATAAGCACAGTTAGATGGTCCTTGCAACCAGCCCCTCTCCCATGGCTTGGATTGTCCCTTGGACTATTTCTGATCACAAACTGAGTAGTCTAGATTTTGGAAGAGGTCTAAAAATAACTTGGCTGACATGTGAGCGAGGCAGAGGAGGCACACAGGATGAAATAGGAGGAAGCGTTCCTGATGAGATTGTCTCCTAATTTACCCTGCACTTGTGGAAGAATGCTAGACATGTGAGCAGACATAGACTGAGTGAGGAGGAGTGACTGCCATGGAGCTGTACCATACTAAGCAACCTGTCAAGCAACTTGAAAATTGGCTAAAGTCTCCATCAGTCTTCACACGTGGCAAGAAGAGTACCACTCACAAGCCTTCATACCAAGGCAGAATAGAACATTCCTACTGAGGCAGCACCAATTATGCCAGTACACTAGCATTTGGCATTCACCTTTGTAGTCAAACATGTGTTAGAAACCGGTATAGTTTCTAAGTGCAAGAGCCTTACAATTTTCTTCAAGTAATTCTGCAGAACCATGGAAAAACAATGTAGATTAACCTACCAATTATTTTCTCTTCTTCTGTCTCATTATACTTATTTATTTCTTTTTCTCTGATTTGAAAGTGGCTGATCTCTCTCCCTGTAATATCATAGCTCCTTCCCCAATCGTGTGTTCTAATCTTCCACCCTTTCTTTTGAGCTTAAGTAGTTAATCCTCATGTATTAAACATGGTGCTTAGGTGAGAATATGTGATATATATCAGTACATTCATTGGATTACATGAGAAACATACTTTACCTTTTGGGCTACCATCATTTCCCAGTACTTCTAGATACGATTGATTTCTTTTAATCATTTAATTGTCCTGCTTGGTTCATGAAATGATTACGGGAGATTCAGATGTTACTAACTCTCATCTCTAATTTTCCTGTTTTCCCCACATTCTTTTTTCTGACCCCCATCCCAATCTGTCAGGAAGGCAGCTGAATTATCCATCTTTATTTTTATTTTAGCTATTTTTTAAAAAAAAAATCTTCCCTTTTTTATATTATAATTCTCTGCTGAATTTTCAGTACAGTTTCAAACACAATTACTAGTTGTGCTACCATAAAATATTTATTTCCATATCATAATTATGTAGCGGAAATCTGAAATCTTAACTGAGAAACAGAATGCTGCCTAGAGCAGGGGGTCTTCAAACCTGGCCCTTTTATGACTTGTGGACTTCAACTCCCAGAATTCCTCAGCCAGATGGTGGCTGAGGAATTCTGAGAGTTGAAGTCCACAAGTCATAAAAGGGCCAAGTGTGAAGACCCCAGGCCTAGAGTCTCCACTGGTAGATGTAGAACATGTACATGAAAGTAAATGATGCTAGACCAACTCTGATCCTAATTTGGGATATACGTATAGAGATTTTTTTTTAATAAGTCTTCAGGCACATCAAATTAATCTTTATTCAGCCACAGATCAGCAAATTCAAGAACATCTTTTTCTTTGATGGAGTAGGTTGGAACCAATTCTGTAAGGTGAGCTACCATTTGTATGAACCAGGGTCTTCTACAAATAGAGGTTACATTGATCTGAGATTGATCTATATACCTTATCCCCATGATGCCATTTGTCTTGTAAGGCACTTCAGCAGCTAAGCCAATTAATTTGTGACTCAGCTGCTATTCCAGAGAAGCACTGCAAAAGTAGTATTGTAGTTTCCACTGCAGCTGTGTGGCAACCAGGTTTCCATAGCGCTGAGTCGTCATTGCATCTCATCTTCTGTCTCTTCAGCCCTCTTTGCCAAAGTCCAGTTGTCATTGTGCCTTGCGACTCCTTCTCCTCAAATCTTCTTTTAGGCCCAGGGACAATTCTGCTACTCCCTCTGCACAGTTATTCTTGCTTTTACCGTGCTACAGAAAGGAGTGCAGGTAAGAATGAAAGCAAATGGAGGAGACTCTAGTTTGCTGCTGATTTCTGTATTCAGCAATTGACAATTGATGGAGAGAAATCTATCTATGACAAGGTCAGTAGTAGTGAAGATACTCGGGGGACATCACAAAACTAGAAATTTTAGAGGACAAAGCTCTGAGAAAAATGTTCTAACTGTTCTTGGCATGCTCTCCCATATTAAAACCTGCCACTTCATACCTAAGGCTTCTTAACCTTTAACACTCTAAGAAGCCTAGTCCACCTTCAGCCAGGTTGTCCATTAAATTCATTGTTTTATCTTCAGGTTCTTTGCCCTCCTGATTTGCTCCAATCCTAATTTTCAGTACTGTATTTCAGAGAAAGAACATTTGCAAAAGTTTTCAGAAAAGAAAAACACTTTGTAGAATGCATTTGGGTCCCTCTCTTCAGCTCACAATTGTTCTTCTTGTCATGTTTCCTAGCTCTGCTTCTTTCAGTCATTTAATCTCACTGGACTCTTTTTATCAGTTGTTGTTATAGAGATGAAATGATCACAAAGAGGCAAAAGTGCAGCCAGCTCACATTTATGAAATGTGAAAAAATGTGTTGAGAGTTGCATAATAGTTAACAAGTACTTTGATCCTATTTTTAAAAGGAGATGTATTTAACAACTGCCACATAAAGGTAGGGCTACTAATTGACTGTGGGGCAAACTTCATTGTTTCTGAAGTTCAACCTCAATCTCTTTACAATGCACATTTTTTTTTTCTTCCTGGTGTGCATGGTCTATTTTTTGTTTTCATCAGCTGAGTGTTCCATTGATTGAAACAGGAAATAATGAATTGGGTTGTTACTCAAGCCTGATATTGTGGGCTGAGAGAGAGTGACTGGCCCAAAGTCCTAGCAGCTTTCATGCCTAAGGCGGGATTAGAACTCACAGTCTCCTGATTTCTAGCCTGGTGCCTTAACCATGGGCCCATCCTGGCTCTCAATTTACAATGCACATATGCAGGGAGCAATGTGTACTCTTATGTTAAATAAGCTACCCTGTTGCATCACTTAAAGATACAAATCCTTTCAAAGGCAATTTACAAATAAACCAGAATTATCCGATCATTTTAAGAAACAAGCGTATAATAATTACAAAATCAGCAGACCTGAATGTGGGAAACACTGGGCTGTCTTGGCACATCACTATGATTAGATTTATATCTAATCTATATTTATATCTTTAGTAGCTCAAGATGACATATATTCAGCACTTTCTTCCAATTTTTTCTCCTATCAATCCTGTGTGGTAAGTAGGATTGGTAGTGAATAGCCCCAAATCACTCTGTAAGTTTCCTGTTTGAAGGTGATCTGGATTTCCCAGTTCCCAGCTTCAACTATTACACCACATTCCATAATATAAACATGCAATCTACTGGAACAAATAAGTGAAGTAATCTCTAACCCAAAACCATACCATATATACCAGTGTTGGATACCGAGCACACATCTTCAAAGTTAGCTGAAACATTTTCAGTTTAAAAGAAATGCATAAATGTCCAATAGCTGCAAAGTAATAAGTGCCTCCTTAATTTATGAAATTGGTTTTATGACCATAGAAAACTATAGAAAACATTCTGGATTTTGTACCTCAGGAGCTCAAAGTAAAAAGTGCATTGGGGAAAGTATAGATGCCTTCAATCTATTCCTAATTTAAGTCTTAGGACAGGTATCTAATTCTTTGTTCTAGTTGTTCACTTAACACAACACGCAGAAGTTGCATGGAATGCTACCAATTTATATTTTGACCAGCTCATTTCAAGGTACTCCAACTGCTCCCTTTTTCTGAGTTTGGAATTTCACTGCCTACCTTCTGACTTTTGAAGTCAGAACTTCTCAATCCTTGCCCAGGATGATGGTGGATCTAATGTTAGGAGCCTACCTTTGAACTGTTCAATTTGATCAATCTTGGGAAGCTACAAGACTTGAGCCTGTGTTCTTAGGATAATTGGATCAGTAAATTTAGATCATTCTGGATTACATTTCTGAACCAGGGTGGATCTACCATTGGCAAAACAAGATGGATTCCTTATACAGCAGATGTTGTGGAAATAGGCAGGGCCAGAGAGCTTGTTTATACTCCCTGAGTTAGCATGATGTCTTCAAACAATGAAAGACGATGATTATTGCTGGGGTCCACGTAAGATGCAATTGCCAGGTTGATCAACTTCTTTAAGACAGAATGGGAAACAAAATCCTTGGACTTCTTAATTGAAAATTATAAAAGTGCAGAGTGATAAGTGATATCTGCAGTCTTAGAATTTATTCTACTATTGTTCTGTTGTTTCATTTCAGAAAAGCTAAAACCTGATCTTTATTTAATTATTATTTCCTTTCTTTTTTGGAACCCCGACTACCAAAGCGCTAACAATTGCTGTAACCAGTACATGAGATTAAAACTGGGAATGATCCAGGATCTTCCAGCTAATGCTTTTGGATTTCTCAGTAATTCTCAGCCTTACTTTGTCACAAGGACTTGGGGACTTATGTATGTCACTTTTACCTCTTTAAAAAAAAAAGTTGTAGATAATTGCTGAGAATTTTCTGCAAATGTACCAATCAATACCACCTTTGTCTGGGTTTTATTATTATGGATTTTGCATGGTCTTTTCTACCTTTTGTCTAATTGGCATATGAACTCTCTTTTGGCTTATGATGGAATAGAGATCCCGGTGCATAGAAAAGAAGCAATTTTTCCTCTCTCTTCTCTTTGTTGACTTAATTCCTTTATATCTCTATGGCCAAACCTTCTTTGTTAATTCTTTCTGGTTTATTCAGGAAAACAATAACTTGTCAGCAGCAAAATGACATAATTGGGAATGATGTGTGCCAAGATATTCTTGGCTTATGAAACCAACATGCTAAGTATGTAGGGCTCCTCAGGTTCAGATCATCAGAATAAAAGGAGAATCCACTTTATGAGTACAGATCAATCCTGTTTAAGCTAAAATCATCTAAGCAAGGATTGCCTCAAAAAACATCCAATTGTGTTAAGGCCTTCAGGGTGGTAGTTAATGAACCAATTCATCTGGTTTATGTGAATCCTTTTGTTCTGCCATCAGAATACTTCCTTTTTTAAGGGTGTGTGAAAAATGTTTGACAATGCAGGTGAGGCAGATTGCAAACACCTCTGGGTTACATTTCTCATACACAATTTGGGATGGGTAGATTTTTGCATTTGGTGGGAGGTGAATATATATGAACATTTATGCCTTTTTGGAAGCGATGTTACCAAATTCTTGATTTCTAAATACTGTAGACCAGTGATGGTGAACCTTTTTAGAGACTGAATGCCCAAACTGCAACCCAAAACCCACTTATTTATCACAAAGTGCCAACATGGCAATTTAATCTGAATACTGAGGTTCTAGTTTAGAAAAAACAACTCATACATTAACATCTTTTGTTTTAAAAGAAAAACACAATAGCAAAGCTTTCAATGATACAAACTACTTTTTACTGAAAGGTAAAAGTTTGCATTTGGCATGCTTTTGAACAATTAATGTAATTTTTGCTGCTGTATGCATGCTGATAATTTGTCTAACCTTGGCTTATACTTTGTAAGTTTGAGAGCAACACATGCAGCGCTCAGGTCATCTGTTAGTCTGTTTCTGGCATCAGATTTGATATAATTCAAAGCTGAAAACAGTGCGCTCGCTCTGGTGGCTTGTTTTGGCTAGGAAGGGGCTTGAGAAATGGCTTTTTCCTGCGAAAACTTAGCCAAAGAGTGAGGCACGTGTGCCCACAGAGAGGGCTCCGAGTGCCCCCTCTGGCATGTGTGCCATAGGTTCGCCACCACTGCTGTAGACTAACATGACCTCTCTACACAACCACATAGGCAGTATTGAGGCCTGACTCAATTTATTGTCCATTTGTTAGCCTAAACAGGTCATGGGCAGGCAGGAGTATTTCCTGATCTACCTGGAGAAGCTGAAGATTTAACATGGGACTTTCTGTATGAAATAAAAATGCTTATTTTATTTATTTATTTGATTTCTACAGCCACCCATCTTAGCAAACAACTCTAGGTGGCTCACAATTCAAAATGTATATTAAAACCTTAAAAACAGTAAAAACATGAAAAGGTCTAATTTGAAATATATACAAAGCAAGATATCTGGCCTGTTTAAAAATCTAGCCAATAACAGCTTAGCAACTGTTTTGTGGCCTTGCTATCTATTTCATCTAATTGAGAGGTAAAAAAAAGATAGTTTCAATATTTGTTAATCATATTTAAACATAGAGAGAGAGGAAAGGAAAGAGGGGAGAGAAAGAAAGGGAGAGGGGGAGAGGGGGAGAGAGAGAGACAGAGAGACAGAAAGAGAGAGGGGGGGCAAAGTTTTGCTCTTTCCTTTATGTCAGAATTTTGTTATTTGGATCACTATTTCTCAACATTGGCAATTTTAAATTGTGTGGACTTCAACTCTCAGAATTTCCCAGCCAGCAAAGGAAATGCAAGGCTCTGGGGAATTCTGAGAGTTGAACACTATATGTCTTAAATTTGAGAAACACTGATTTGGTGTTACCATTGAAAATGTTCTTTCACTTTTCTTCTAACAGAAGATAAGATTTTGCTTTATAGTCAGATGTAATAATAAATTTATGAGCTTCTACCCCCCATGCATACAGATGAAGCAATTGTGGGAACTGTTCAGAAGCATCTAAAGCCAAAGAGTCAAATAGTGGTCATGGAAAGTACCCTAATCTAACAGCTAGGTCTGTGTTGCATCAGAGACTTCCAGGAAGTAGCAGAGAATTTAACCTACCCTTTCCCAAACTGGTGCTCATCAAATGTACTGCAAATGGGATTCCCAATCAGCAAGGCCAAAATACATGGTTGCCAGGAATTCTGGGCATTAATTTCCCCTCCTCTGGGGTAGTGGGATAAAGAAGACCAACTTAGTCATTTAACTTGGCTGTTCTACCTAGGACAGTGGTGAACCTATAGCACGTGTGCCAGAGGCAGCACTTGGAATCCTCTCTGTGGGCACATGTGCCGTTGCCCCAGCTCACCTCCTCCCACCACCTCCTCCACACTTGGGGGCGACCCCCTCCACACCAGCACCCCCCTGGAGGAGAATCGCCCCCCAAGTGTGGCCCACGCGGAGCAGCACAACTAAGGACATGGCAGCCAGGCAGCGTAGACAAGACTCTGCCTTCATGCCCCATCATGCACAGTTGATGCTGCGGGGCGCAGGCGGAGGGTGTGGCCACCATGGCACTGCTGGGCTGCCTGGGTGATCTGCTGCGGGCCCTGGAGACAGTGAGCGTCCTTCCGGCCAGGCAGGGTGGGGGTGGGGCAGGGGGTGGAGCGGGGGCAGGGCCAGGTTTGGGGCACTTGGTCTCTAAAAGGTTCGCCATCACTGACCTAGGACAAAACAAGGGATACCTTTTCCTGAAGAAATCATAAGATGGTTGGTTCAGTTTTATTATTGTCATTGTTCTAGATGACCCTGGATCCTGACCTGGCTAGAATTGGAAAATGAATCCAGTTGGATGGGAGAAAAGTAAGTTCCCCAAGTCTTCAGTTTTTCATGGAAAAGAATTATCTAAGAACGTTCTTTTGGATGCCTGTTTCATCTGCTCATGAAGTAGTAGGCTGCAGAGAAAGTGCATTAGAAGCTATCAATCAACGTAATAGACAGGAGATGGAGAAAAGGTTAGGATATAGTATTTATTTGTATTACATGAGGAACTTTTAAGGAGAAAGTTTTCCACCATCCCGCCTGTTGTCGTTAAAATCAAATTTCAATTCAGTCTTCCTGTATTGGTTAAAGGTATATAAGTAGTCCTCGGCTTACAACAGTTCATTTATTGACCCTTCAAAGTTACAATGGCAGTGACAAAAAAAAGATTTATGACCACTTTTCACAACCACTGCAGCATCCCCATGGTCACATAATTAAAATTCAGATCCTTGGCAACTGACTCATATTTATGACATTTGCACAATCCTGGAGTCACATGATCCCCTTTTGCAATCTCTGACAAGCAAAGTCAATCAGGAAGCCAGATTTACTTAACAACCATGTTACTAATTTAACAGCTGACGTGATCCACTTAACAGTGATTCCCTGTGGCAAGAAAGGTTGTAAAATTGGGCAAAGATCACTTAACAACTGTCTCACTTAACAACAGAGACTTAGGTTCAAATATGGTTGTACGTTGAGGGCTACGTGTACAGCATCTATCAGCTCTAGCTAGCATGGGCACTGACTGAAGGTAGTGGAAATTGTTGTTCACCATAGTAGTCTCAATTAGTTCATCCTATTTTGCTGTGGCATTGTATTATATAGAAAGTACCAGTCCAACACTTTTTCTATCCGTATCCAGTACCTATATCTGTATAGAGGTTCAGGGTAAAGTCCTTAGAAGGATCTTCTTGTGATGATAAAATTGAGTAAAATTACAATTCAAGTTGTTGGTAGTTGCTGACAAATGTAGTCTCAGAAATATTTCTGTGTCCTCTGAGAATGTTTCTGAGATCCACTGAAATAAAAAGGAGATTGTAAGCATTAAAAAATGGTTCAAAAGAGGCTAGGCAATATTTCTTGTGGATATACTTTTATTCATCTGTTAAGAATTGGAGTTTTTGATAGATTTCCATTCATAAAAATAGAAAGATGTCACTTACTGAATGAGAGCATCATTTCTGAACATTCTGAGTATAAATGTCCATTTGACCGTATTGTGGTGATATTAGTAAACACAAGTTGTTTAATTTGTCAGTGTTCAAGATGATAAACTATGGATAAATAAAAAGACATAAAGACCTATTCTTGACCTACTTCATAAATATGGCTTTATATTATTTACTTTCCTGCAGTGAAAAAAATGCTTTCAAGTATTTGTTCTTCCGCCGATACTAAACTTTATAGTTATCTGGGGGTATGGTAGACACCTTTTTCCTTCCATTTCCTTTTCTTAAATTGCTTTAAAAGAGCTATTTTGTATGACACCTAAGCAGTGTATGTCATACCAAAATAGAATATTTTAAAAAAATAACAAATGTTTATTTGCATTTACCATGGAATGAAAAAGTGTATTGCAGGAAGATGAGCAAAAGTGGTTAAAATCAGTGTAACTAAAAAGAATCTGATAGTTCATAGCTCTGGAATCTAAATTTGCTTAGTTATATTGCTTTGTTGAAATAGTCTGGAAAAGTGAATTGCCAAAAGAAGGTGAAAATATTTAATCCAGCAGTTCCAAAGGCTTCATGATAAGTGGTTTAAAGGAATCTTCCAACTGTGAATTAAAATAATTGTTTTCTAGATGCCCACAGGCTAAATTATGAAGGGCAGAAACAAATGTCATATAAAGTAAACTGGAGGTGTTTTATATTCTGCTTTTTGTTTGCTGAACATCCTGTTGCTCATAAAATTCAAATTCTGTTTTACCTTCATGTAAATTAATGCTTAAAATTCTACAAGCTAGACTCCAGCAGTATGTGGATCGAGAATTACCAGAAGTACAGGCAGGATTTCGAAGAGGCAGAGGAACTAGAGATCAAATTGCCAACATACGCTGGATCATGGAGAAAGCTAGGGAGTTCCAGAAAAACATCTACTTCTGCTTCATTGACTATGCTAAAGCCTTTGATTGTGTGGATCACAACAAATTGTGGCAAGTTCTTAAAGAGATGGGAGTACCAGACCATCTCATTTGTCTCTTGAGAAACCTATATGTGGATCAAGAAGCAACAGTGAAAACTGGACACGAAACCACTGATTGGTTCAAAATTGGGAAAGGAGTCCGGCAAGGCTGTATACTGTCACCCTGCCTATTTAACTTATATGCAGAGCACATCATGAGAAAGGCAGGGCTAGATGAATCAAAGTTGGAATTAAGATTGCCGGGAGAAATATCAACAACCTAAGATATGCAGATGATACCACTCTAATGGCAGAAAGTGAAGAGGAACTAAAGAGCCTCTTGATGCGGGTGAAGAAGGAGAGTGCAAAAGTTGGCTTGAAATTCAACATTAAGAAAACCAAAATCATGGCATCTGGCCCTCTCAATTCCTGGCAAATAGATGGGGAAGAAATGGAAGTAGTGACAGATTTTATTTTTCTGGGCTCCAAGATCACCTCAGATGGGGACTGCAGCTAAGAAATTAAAAGACACTTGCTCCTGGGGAGGAAAGCTATGGCAAATCTAGACAGCATCCTAAAAAGCAGAGACATCACCCTGCCAACAAAAGTGCGTATAGTCAAGGCCATGGTTTTCCCAGTTGCAATGTATGGATGTGAAAATTGGACCATAAGAAAGGCTGAGCGACAAAGAATTGAGGCCTTTGAACTATAGTGCTGGAGAAGACTCCTGCAAGTCCCTTGGACTGCAAGGCATTCTAACCGGTCAGTCCTAGAAGAGATCAACCCTGACTGCTCTTTAGAAGGCCAGATCCTGAAGTTGAAACTCAAATACTTTGGCCACCTAATGAGAAGGAAGGACTCACTGGAGAAGGGCCTAATGCTGGGAAAAATTGAGGGCAATAGAAGAAGGTGATGACAGAGAATGAGGTGGCTGGATGGAGTCACTGAAGCAGTAGGTATGAACTTAAATGGACTCCAGAAGATTGTAGAGGGCAGGAAGACCTGGAGGAACATTGTCCATGGGGTCACGATGGGCCAGACAGGACTTTGCAATTAACAACAATTAACAACAAAATTAACTGAATGTTGCAGCAAAAGCTGAAAAGTACTTTGAGTTTTTCCCAGTGTAAGCACACTTCTAAAAATGATAAGCTTGTGGCTAAAACAAACACAAATTGCCACTGCACTGTATTGATAAGTTACCTAAGTTATAAAAATTGAGGGCGATACTGTTTCCAGTTTTCATTCATGCTTTGAACAATCCAGGAAATTGCAATATAAGCTCAAAAATCTTTGCCCAGTATTGATTGTTTATGAGAGCTTTGCAAAACCTAAGAATTATTGTTAATTTTATTCTAGATTTTTATCCAGAACCAAGCCAAGCTTGTAAGCCTTTTGGTAATGTCTCTTTGATAATACCTGTCCTGTCTTCTAGTAGGGAAAGAAATATATACTTTAGGATTATTCCTGTTCTTTACTTTTTTTATTGCAAGGAAAATGTATCCCAATTATAACTATCTATATGGAATGAAATGTTACAAATACTGGATATGTTTCCAGTCTTTGTAACATTTCATTCTAGGTATACTAACATATCGGTGTAACAGAACTATTCACTTTATATAATGCCTGAACCTAGAAATATTTTCCAACCATGAATTTCATAGCTGCCTTGTCAACATATAGTGAATCAAAATCCAAAAAAGGGATATCTTTGACAATACAACATAGTCACAACTAATCTAAATCCTACTATTTAAATATAGAGGCAGTTTTACTAACATTGTCTTATGGGGGTGGAATTTTTTTTAAAAAAACTAGACTCATCTTCAGAGACAGGAAATAATAGCATGCTCTAGTGCAAGGGTCCTTAACCTTGGCCAATTTAAGACTTGTGGACTTCAACTCCCAGAATTCCTCAGCCAGCAAAACTTTGCTGGCTGAGGAATTCTGGGAGTTGAAGTCCACAAGTCTTAAATTGGCCAAGGTTGAGGACCCCTGCTCTAGTGGGTGCTTCTACATTCTTATTAAATCTATTACCCTCACACAGGATTTCCTGCTTGGTTGTGAGGGTTCCAAGAAATAAAAGGCTATCTTTTTTTTTAATGGAAACTGTAGTTTTCCTCAGTTAATATTTTTAACTCTCTTTGTATTTCTCTTAATTCATTCTCAATACTGTAGATCCAATTTAGCATGTATGCATTATTTTCTACAGAGTAGAATACATTGTTTTCATTTTCTTCCTGAATTGCATTGGATTAAAGCTAGCTGATGCTGACTCTGAATACACTTTTTTTCCCCAAAGCTTATTTGTGCAACTAAATATTCTTTGTTGATTAGGAAAAGAAAACTTTCTCTTTAAAAACAAGCAAAAATGCAGGTTGGTAAAAGCCAAGTATGCATGCCAACCTTCTACATCTGGGGAGTTTTCCAAATGTGTTGAGTGGAAATGCTTTCCACCCATTTTCTGAATCATCAGAAAATAATTCAGGTGAAATTGTGGTGCCTATTGCTGATCCTTATTCTTCTAAATGGCTCTGTTTCAAGTCACTGCAGTCATCTGATTTTCATCCAAGATAATAGAAGAAAAGCCAGGCAGATTTTTGTCCATTTTTGAGACTGTCCTTGAATGGCATATGAATACAGGGAAAACAGGACACCTTAGAATTCTTCATGCATAGTAGGATGGAACAATCTGAAAGCAACATTATGGGGGTAGGGCAGAAGACAAGAAATTGCCAGGTCAGGTTGATACCATGCTTAGCTGTCAGTGGGGAAAAGTCCTAAAATTTAGGACTTTTCGTGGAACTGAGTGGGACAGCCAGAGTTCTTCAACCAGCTTTTTAAAAGATAACAATAGCACTTAGATGTATATACCACTCCACGGTGCTTTACGGTGCTTTAGCACTCTCTTACAAAACCAGCATATGGCCCCCAACAGTCTGGGTCCTCATACAATTTATAACTGAACAGAAGAGATTACATTTATTATATCCAAGAAGGCAATAAGCCTTCGGCTATTCAGGAGCCTTACTTAAGACATCAGGCTAGAGACTGGGAGTTCTAGTCCAATCTTAGGCACAAAGCAAGTTGGGTGTCTCTGGGCCAGGCAGTCTCTCTCAGCTCTAGGAAGGATACAATGGCAAACCACAAGAGGGGGGGGAGGGAGGGAGGGAGGGAGAGAGAAAGAGAGAGAAAAAACTCCTTTTAAGGAATATAGTAGCCTATTTCTAATCAAAGAACTATGGAGTTATTCTTTTGAAAATGTATCTTTTTCTTTATTTTGTTTAAATTCACATTAAAACAGGAACTGCAATTGTAAGAAACATTGGGGATATGTTTTCCTCATCTTACAAGGTATACGCACATGTATGAGCAAACACATAAAGGCAGATGCATATTTTATTAATATATATGTACTAGCACTGCATTATTCATTCTCTGAAGAATAAACAATTCCAGAAGAAGCTACCAAGGATGATTGACTTGTTAGCAGGTGGAAGATTAAATTAATGGGGACAGTGGAGCACTAAAACAATGAGAAGCAGACACCAGTTATAGACAGCTAGATTATATCAACAAGCAAGATCTTATTGGCATATAAAAGATTAGATTTACCTGTCCTCTTTCTCTTGAATACTATTGTTAAACAGATCTAAAAATTAATGTAGAGTGAGCCTTGGAACCTTTATGAAGTAATCTTATGCAGGTGGATCCTATAATAAATCTCACTCTATGGGTCTCATGATCATTTTAAGAAGATCAGAGAAACAGTTGTAACTAAAATAAAAATAACAAAAATATTCGTGGAACCAGTTTGATTCTGGAAAATAAAGTTGTTCAAAATATTAAAAAATTATACCTTTTAAAAATAGAATTATAGAATGACAGAAACATTTGCAGTGAGAGATTGTAGATAATGTAATCAGAAACTGAATCTCCTAGAAAGGATTATATGACTGACATTCGGACCAGCTGGTAAATAGAAAGGCATCAGTCATGGATGAAGTGTCCATTGATCTGTTTAAAGCTGTAGGAGGAGAGGAACATAACCTGACAATAACAAATAGAGAACAAGACTGTGTATGAATCAATATGCATGTGTGCATACAGACCCACAGAGAGAGATGCGCTTAAATACATGTACTAAAAAAAAGAGATCCAAGAAATAGGACAAATGACTGAAGCCCGTAACTTTTTTACACAAGCAGAATTTGGCTCATGATCTTACAAGGAGGAGGAGGAGAGAGGGAGGGAGGAGGAGAAAACTATCCATGGATCAAGAAACACCGAAAGAAAAGCAGGCTTCAGAAGGTTGCAGGACACAAGGTCAAACAGTCAACATGAATAGAAAATGGAGAGAACAAAAGAGGTTTGACTTCAGCAAGGCTTTTGACTGTAAAAATCAGCCAGAGTATGAAACAGAGTATGGGTAATCATTTTGCAGGAATACCTGTCTTCCTTCCCAAAAATTTTTTTTTTACAATGAATACAAATTTGGGGGGGAGTGATTCATAACAGTCCATAACAGTTGAGACTTTGAAGATTCAAATGAGGACGAGGGACAAAGATTGGCAAGACAGAAAGCTGTTGAAGAAAGGGGAGATAATGGATATAAGTGGATGGATGGGACCAAAGAGTTTATTGAAATGTCTCTAGAAGATCTATGAGGTATTAATACCATGAAGATAGTGAGCACTGATTCATATAGATACTGGAACCCGTACACCTACTAGATCAGGGGCAGGCAACCTTGGCTCTTTTATGACTCGTGGACTTCAACTCCCAGAATTCCTGAGCCAGTCCATGAGTCATAGAAGAGCCAAGGTTTCCTGCCCCTGGTTTAGAGAGTACTTAACCATGTTCTGGTAAATTTTGAAAAAAAACTGACTCTGCTGACCCCATTGCCACCACTGTGCCACCAACTGCAGAAAACTTGATCAGCCTGCTGGGTGTACTGTAGTGGCTCAGCTCTGCTCTCAATCTGCTTGCAAAATTCCAGAGAATTTAACAAATTTAACCCACTCTGAGCCAGCTTCAGCACGCCACTCTGCTTAACTGAGCCTCTTGTTACAAAAATGAAAGCCAAAAGGGAACAGTAGGAAAGGTACTGAGATTTTAGAAAAAATGAAAATTACAATCAATAGGGGAGGGGAAGTGTAGGAAGATGAAAGCAAGCTTCAGACCTTTCAGAAGAATGAAGTTAATGTCTACTATAAACTGGGTTTTCTAGTAACATAATTAGATTTCAGAGAAACATCAGCCTTCTTCGCTCATGCATTGCATGTAGGAAAGGGTTTCTAGAATTTATGGAAAGTTTACACATACAAAGATTTACACTCATATAGTCTCCTTGGCAGATCTCTGTGTCAAATTGCCAGGGCAATATTTTCATGTGACCTTGGACCTATTAGCAATATAACCTTGCAGCCCATTCTATGAATGATGGCTTGTCACATACATAAAGTTGGAAACCGGGGCTGCTGAGTTTGAGATCTATACCCTTAGTATTAATAACTAGAAAAGAACAGAATATCTGTACTGCTATTGCAACAGAAGTAACAGATTTTAGAACAATTGTTTATATGTTGAATAACAACTTCCTCCTCCCTTTAAAACATAAACACACATTCCAGATAGCTCCCCCGTTGATGCTATAAAAATAATACCATATACTTTCTAAGACCAAATCAGTTCTCAGAGTGTTATTGCTTATGCAAGCCAGAATAGCAGCACAACAGGAGGGTTATAGAGATCCCAGGGAACCTGAGAGTTGCAAAAGTACAAAGAATCATTTTCAAAACACTCAAGAGGAAAGGAAAAACCCCAAAGAGCCTCCAAGAAATAAATGCCAATAATGTCCGGCAAATATTTGACTGACCAGGGAAAATGTGACACTTAAGATGGTAAGAAACAGAATGGAAAGTCTGGGATCTGAACATTATATGTTCGTATCTAATTTAGTGTACTGAATGCGTTAATATTAACACATTTACAAAATCCTCCCTTCTCACATCTGCTATTCTTTAATTCTTGTGTTATTTTAAAATATACAGACAGAGTAAAATGGAAGAATCAAACAACATGCAAAGAATCGCAGTTTATGCCAAAGGGAGGCACATTCAGCCAATGCCAGTTACACATTTTCCATTCTTTCACCCTCCGGATTCTTCCAGATGGAAACTTCTTTGAGCATTGTCAATCAAAAGACCCCAGCATTCCCTCTTTCCTTCCTTGAAGGGATTTTTGAGCTTATAAAAAGGCAGCCTTGGAAAAGTGTATAAGGATGATAGGCTGAAGAAACAAATATCTGCCTTTCTCTTTCCACCCCCTCCCATTCCACTATGTAAGGCCGGGTACTTGCACAGCCAAAATATCACCTCAAAGCACCATCTGTTCAACTTCAAGCTGAATGACATCTCATCTCCAGAGTCTCCTGAATGTCCCTTTCCAAACAAGGCTGAAAACAGGGATTCCAAGACCAGCCAGCCAGTCAGTATTGACTCCATTTTTTTTCTCCCTTTCCCAAGATATCTGTCAGCGGACCCCCCACATTAGATTCCCTTCATGCTCTGCAGACATCCTAACATGGAACACAATGCCAATGTAAAATGAGAGAAGGAAGACTATTTTATTATTGCATTGTTGTTTTTATAGCTGCTATATTATATTCTTGCTTATGTCAATTTGTTTTTCCTGCTATTTGCATATTATTGGTTTTATTTCTTATGTAGGTCTCTGAATTTTTTGTGTAGGTCGTTGCAGAAATGAAAGTGGAGAAGTGGGATGTAAATATTTTAAACACAATGAATTCACAGAAGATCGGCACTTTCATTTGTTCACTATCAATATTAGTGGAAAACAAAGACTAATGCAAGAGGAAAGACATTTGCAAGGCAAAGGAAGGGAACAGAGTAACTTAGATGGCCTTTTATATGTTTATTTATTTATTTGTGAGACTTATATACCACTTTAAGTGCAAGCACTCTCTAAGCGGTGTACACCAGTAAGCAATGTATATATATATTTACATTGCCCCCAACAATCTGGGTCCTCATTTTACCTACCTCGGAAGGATGGAAGGCTGAGTCAACCTTGAGCCGGTGAGATTTGAACCGCTGACCTGCTGAACACAGTCAGCTAAAGTGGCCTGCAGTACTGCACTCCAACTGCTGCGCCACCTCGGCTCAATATGTTGGGTAACAATTGTAGTGCTGCATGTTCCAATCCCTTGGAATTTAATTTTTAATTTAATTTTTCCTTAATCACCAGTTTCCTTCTTCAAACGATTATTTGAGTTATATATCCGGCAATTAAACTCATAAAAATAATAATTTTACCATTTTTAGTTGCTTTCAATTTTTTAAAGTTTATTTTAGACGGTTAGTTATATAAAAAAAATATGCAAAAAAAAAGAGAGATATCCTTTCCCAAGGATTCCTTCTCCTCTTTTCCCTACAAGCATCCATTATGTTCATAAAATCCAGTTTTGGCTCTCCTGCATTGACCCAGAAGGAGATAAAAATGCTGATATCTTCTTTCACTGAAGCCACCGTCTCTTCGTCAGACCAGTAATATCAAGTATATCAGATAAGCCCTCCATCAAAGCTGTTCTTTGTGCTTATTGTTACTACAATCCATTTTAAGTCAGTGCACAATAGACTCTGTGGCAGGACTCTCTCTGAATGGTGCTGCTTGTTTCTTCTTTTCCTCCCTCAAAGCAGGGTGTCCGGTCTGTTTGGGAAGCAGATCCTATTCTGCAGCAGCTGCACCATCCCAAAAATAATATTTCTGGGTGTGCAATTCAGAAGTAAGTTTGCCTAAAGCAAAGGAGAGGAGCATATTTTAACTCTGTACATATGGGATTATGACCTTGGGAGTTCTTAAACACAAGAAGCATTGAAATAAGCTACATCTGAACAAAAGTATCTCCTGGGTCCCAACCATATTAGCATATTTTCATTAGACCACGTCTATATGGATTGTACCTTGTGTCTTTGTTTTTTCCATTCTTCATGTCTCTTCCATTCTGATTGCCCTTGTTTTTGGCTCTGTGGTGTGGATTTCCTCTTGGTGCCTCCATCCCTTGGAATGAAAGTGAGGTTAAGAGAAGACAGGGAGATTGCCTAGCAAGGATTCCCCTAGCACAGGGGTCTTCAAACTTGGCCCTTTTATTGTGTGCCTGGCTGAGGAATTCTGGGAGTTGAAGTCCACAAGTCATAAAAGGGCCAGATTTGAAGACTCCTGCCCTAGCAGAATACTCACACATTTGGTTTCCGTTTCCTAAGTGAAAAACTTTGCATTTGTTTCTATCATGATGATATTTTCAAGTCACTTCTCTAACCTATCTATTTATTTTGCATTTTGTTTTGGTCTTTTAATGTATTTACTATTCCTCCAATTTAATAACTTCTGCAATTGTATAAACATCCCTCCACCTCTTCATCTGAGCCACCTAATGAAAGTGTTGAAGAGCACAGGGTCCCAGACCTGTTGGTTCCTTTATTTGATTTATTTAATTCTGTATTCTTTATTTAATTAAATTTAGGCACTGCCCAATTCCAAACCAACTCTATCTTTGCCAGTAAGGCTATCAATGAGAGATGCTCTCAAAGAGTATCTGGGCAAAAGGAAGAAACTTGAGGAAAAGAGTAACCCAGCTGTGATATTCTCCCCGAGGCATGCCTATCACCTACACCGGTGATGGCAAACCTTTTAGAGACTGAGTGCCCAAAAACTGCCCCTGCCCCTGCTCCACCCCCTGCCCCACCCCGCTCTGCCCCCCATTCCCCACTCTGCCTGCCCACAGGGCCACTCACTGCCTCCAAGGCTCGCCGCAGATCGCCCAGGCAGCCCAGCAGCGCTAGGGCAGTCACGCCCTCTGCCCGCACCCTGCAGCATCAACTGTGCACGATGGGGTGTGAGGGCAGAGTCTTGTCTACACTGCCTGGCTGCCATGTCCTTGGCTGCGCTGCTCCGTGTGGGCTACACTCAGGGGCAACTCCCCTTCAGGGAGGCTGCTGGAGAGGAGGGTGTCACGGGAGGAGGCGAGGCTGGGGCAATGGCACGTGTGCCCACAGAGGGGGCTCCAAGTGCCACCTCTGGCACCCGTGCCATAGGTTCGCCACCACTGGCCTACACTGTATTCATTTTGGCATAATGCAATATTTTTCTATATCTTTCCAACATAACATATTAATTCTTTACAACTTTGGTTTTATTTTGGCTCTATTATCCTTTGCTTTTTGATGTGCATTTATATAAACTTCCTTCTTGTTTTACTTGCATAAGATCCTAGTTCCAATCCTCATGTAGTTCGTAAACAAGATGAAGTCTGTCTCTGAGTCAGGCTTCCACAATTTTAAATCTACTACATGTCTTAAGTCTGTAACTCCCAAAATTCCTTGCCAACACCGTCTGTGTTAGAAGGCACCTCAGTGACAATCTAATCTTCTGAAAAGCTAGTGGTACTCATCAGACACCACTGATATATTGGAAATATTGATTAAGGGCCAAAAACAGTGTGCTAAATCAATAATTGTTTTAAATATTAATTAGCCAAATGCTTGTGCTAATTACTTTGGGAATGCTTGTGGACAATGGACATTACAAGGATTTTTGGAAAGCCAAATTCTCTGGAATCCTGTCTGGCCAGAATGGTTGGGGAAGATATCCTTGTGGTCCTGGACACCAGCTACCAAGGAGCGAAGATGAGATGGGGCTGTTGTCATCTGGTTGTCTGCTGTAAGAAAAGAAATGGTGGAACTCTTGGTCATTGCTCATAGCCACTGACAAATATGCCCTGCCTGGATTTCCTAATCGCTATCCATTTTTTATTTGAAGTACGTTTATTCCAGTCTGAAGAGCTAACATATAATCAATAAACCAAGATAGACCTGCAACCCAGAACTAACAAATCTAAAATACATGACATAAAATGGGGGAAGGGGGATGGGGAAAAGGAGGGGACTACCAACACAGTCACACATTTTTATAATTAAACAGGAAGAAATGGAAAAGATCAGGTGCCCAATGATGGAAGTAGTCTCTTGCAGGATGGGGGGGTCTGGTCCTGAATTCCATTTCATGACCTAGAAGGCACTAAGCGCATGGATGGGAAGCCTGCGGCTCTTGGGATGCTGATAGATTCAGATTGCCTTTAGTTCCAAGCAGGATGGCCAATGACAAACATAATCAAAGAACCACTCTAGTTTAAGAATCATGTGTGGCAGAAGAGATACGTCTACCAATTTTTCTCTTTTGCCAGCAAGAAAAAAAAAGGGAGATGGAGGTTGATTTGTGCCACAGACAGTTCTGGCTTGAATCCTTCCCCAAACCTGTTACTGACTGTTAGAAGTAAAGTCTTCATCCTGTTTCATCCAAATTGGGAATAAATAAGCAAACATGGCAACTGCTTTGGGAATAAGGTTACAGTTTATTGCAGAAAGATGGTTCTTCAGGAAAGAGCAGAGGAGAGAAGGGCTGAGCACATGGTGTAGTAGGTTTTTATACCCCCTCTAGCCTTTTGTTTGGAATAGTTTCCTGTTCCTGTGGCATGAATCTTGAGGCTGTTTCTGAGTGTTTGTCTAGGCCTTGATATCTGTGGTTTAATTCTATTATCATATCCTGCTTCCCAGGTGATGGGGCTGACTCCTAGAGTTTGGGTGGCGTATGCAGATCTTCTCTTTTGTCTTCTTGATTGGTCTGGCTCCAACTTTCTGATGGTTTTACATCTGCATTTGTATGGGCCTAGCTCTTGCTTGGGGCAGAGAGATAGATTTGGGGCCAGGTTTGATTTTAAAAAGTCCTTTTGAGGAAAAATATATTTTTCTGCCCTTTTTAATATTTCCTTCTCTGGGCTAACTTCCCTCATAACCAAAATGAAACATGCAGGGGAACACAACAGAACTACAGTACTTCTAAACTGGCTGCCACCTTCACTGTTCTAGTATCGTATACCTTACTGGCTTTGACCTAAAAGCTAAGCAGAGTGAGGCCTGTTAGTTGGAGGGGGAGGGGGGAGGAAATCCAAAGCTATATTGTGTAGAGGACAACCCTGAAGGAAATATGCAGAAACAATTTAAAAAACAAAAACACACTTTAAACCCAGAAAACAAAGAAAGCATCAGAAAGAATCACAAAGTCACTGGAATATAAGGGTGGGTGGGGACGAGTGAACCCACAGTGAGGCTTGCAAGATTCTGTATCAGAATCTTTACATCAATAAAGTATATTCTGGTTAAACTTGTAAGATCTGATTTTTAACCTGGCCTACCTCAAGGAGATGACATCAAGCTTAAAAGCCTCCTACTCTGTATTGAGAGAGGGAGAGAATCAGAGATGGCTACTGGCCTGCAGGGGTCTGCATTGTCTGCAGAATACCTTGTTGCAGCATTATTACAATACCACCACCAAGTGGATTTACAAATAATTAATCAGCAGAATGCCAGGATGGAGCCAACACAGTATTCATCAGCAGTGGTAAAGCAGCCAGCAATTCAGCAGCTGGCATTTCTACACTCTCATGAGACTCTGCCAGAAAAGGCAATTTCTGGCTTTTACAACTTAGTGGCAATTGTTTATGGAGAATCAACCGGTGTCATTTCTTACCTATTGCACCAACGTGACTTTCGTGCTGAGTTTACTGAAAGAAGTGGAAGCCAAGTGGGCTGCACTGAAAGCAATGACTAAGTACTGGACGATTTCCAGAATTTCAAGCAAAGATTTAAAGCATCCTTCAACGATCTAACTTGGAGAGCAACAGCTGATTGAGAAGTTCCCTCAAGGTCATCATAAGAGTATCTGATTTGGCTCTGACTGGCCAACTTTGAGAAGGATTTGCTGATGAACTGAGAGTGGAATTGGCAAGACAAGGCACCTAGATAATTTAAAAAACATGTTCTAATGGTGTTTGGTAAAAGATGGCTGATTGGAAGAGTTAAATCACAGAATAGCCAGAAAAGGGGGGGGGTGTTACATATTCTCTATAGCAGGGGTGTCAAACTGCTGGCCTGCGTGCTGGTTTCATCATACTGGAGGTGCACCCATCCCATTGCCGGCAATGGTGAAAAATGGTGATACGTCGCGCGACGTCACGTGACATCGCAAGTTTGACATGCCTGCTCTATAGATAGGCAGGAAAACTGAGAGGAAAAAAATAGAAGAAGAAGGCAGTGGCCAATTTTCATAACCGTGCCAAATAAGCTACATGGATATGACCATGAAGTTCCTTGTAGTTAAGCTCAACTCAAGGGATTTTTAATCTTTACAGCATTATATGCAAGCAGGAAAAGCTACTGTCCGCAGCATAAACAGTTCCTTAAACATCACTCATAATCAGTGAAAATGCTCTGAATGTCTTAGTGGAACAAAACAGCAATATTTGGGGGGGGGAAGCAAATAAATTGGCTGAAAGATGATCTGGTTATCACTGGTCAGGAGCAATGCTGTAGCATTGGCCTCTCCTTGCACTCACCCAAGGTGGAAGGAAATCTCATTATATATTCAATTGTTCAAGAGCTATTATAGCTGTATTACAAACATCCAGATAACCACTAAACATCAACCAAGTGATCCAGAAAACCCTAATCAAGTTATGGAAGCCCTGTTTATTAATCTAATTTAATGAGTCTACTGTATTTCCACCTATTATTTTAATTGCATATTGTGACTGCTAGAGGGCGCTGTGTTCTTTATTAAAGCAACAAAAGAAAAAAACTTAAAAAGAGTACTGTACTATTTAAAAGCATTATGTGTTGTATATTGAATTTGGACGAGAAATGTGCATACTCTACAGGTAGGCAGTTCATAAATTATGCAGTCTCTCCCATGAAATGCCAGATTAATACTGAATCTAACTGTTTATAAAATTTTCAGAACTCCATCACTTGGTTCACAATTGGGATTTAGAAAAGATCATCTGAAAGAACGCATTAATAAAGCACTATAAAATGCCAGTTTGGCCTTGGTTTTCGTGAAGTTTCTTGTCCATGCATTCCACACCTTCCTAAATAAAGATGAAATTATTCAGTTCCTCTGATTCTCTAACATTTACTTGTCATAGAAAAAAATAGATTAATATTTCAAATGGATTAGAACTTCATTTCCCCAAATTCCACAGCTAGCAGCCATGTTCCTAAGGAATTCTGGGAGATGGAGTCCCAGCCTAGGAGGGAGAACTGCTATACTGTAATTATCAAATGCAAATAAAAGGTAGCCGTATCTTATATGAGCAGCAAAAATCTGGACAATCACTAATGCTTTGCTGCCCTCCAGTGGGCATCTGGACTTTTACAGCTCAGAATACAATCTTGAAGTAATGAGAAAGTTTTCACATTCCACAGGCTTCTCCTTCAGACAGGAAATTATTAAGAAAAACTACAGGACAAGAGGAAAATATTGTGTATAATTAGACAGCAATCTCTAACAAAATGCCATATTTAATAACACTAAATTGCAGTGCAATTAACACTATGCTGAAAAAGGATCTGATGCTGCCATCAAGAATTGCTGCTGAGGGGTTATAGCAGAGCTCTTCATACTTGGCCCTTTTATGACTTGTAGACTTCAACTCCCAGAATTCCTCAGCCAGGCATGCCTGGCTGAGGAATTCTGGGAGTTGAAGTCCACAAATATAAAAGGGCCAAGTTTGAAGACCTCTGGGTTATAAGGTATGACAAGTGATCTCTTAAATCAGCAGAAGGGAAAATACCCGTGAAGTTGCTGCAGTCATTCCACCAATGTAGGCCTATCGGCTCAAGAGACAAAACGAGGAAAGTGGAACATAATGGATGGAACAAGGCAGAAGCAGCTAAGTCCTATATGGTACTTCTGTATCTTGACCTGCCAGCCAATGCTGTAAGGAGAAATTTCCTGACAGTTAGAAAAATTAATCAGTGGGATGGCTTGCCTCCATTGTGGGTGCTCCAACACTGGAGGTTTAAAACAACAACAACAACAAAAAAAAAAACAATTGGACAAGCATGTGTCTGAAATGGTATAAGGTTTCCTGCTTGAGCAAGGGGTCGGATTAGATACAGGGGTCTTCGGACTTGACCCTTTTATGACTTGTGGACTTCAACTCCCAGAATTCCTCAGCCAGGCTGAGGAATTCTGAGAGTTGAAGTCCGCAAGTCATAAAAGGGCCAAGTTTGAAGGACTATATCTCCAAGATTCATGAGGTACCTTTTATCCTATCTCTTCCCAGGAGTCCTCATTAAGATCCATGATCAAGGAACCCAAGCTTTCTTAGTAGGACCATCTATGTAATTTACTTCTAGAAACCTATGTATTCTTCTTAAAACACCACCCTCACCAGGAGGACTTAAGAAAACACAACATGTCTTCCCATTTCCTTCATTTTCCCATGGTTTTCATAGCATCTGAAAATCTGATCACAGTCTCTTCTAACTTCTCTGTTCATTCCCACATGAATCAGGAGCAAGAAATATTATCAGGAGGGTTGACAAGTCCCAGCAGCCTGTCCCTGGTATCCTGGATATCAGTGCCTAAATGCAGCCCATGGTGTCATATCATGCTGGGTCCCTATCAGCAGAAAGAAAAACAAGTGGGTTTTTTTTTACATGAGTTCAAAATTCTTGCTTTTCTATGCCAAGCTAAAATAATTGGACAGGATGAAGCACATGACCACAAGAAGATAAAAGAAGCATCCAGATAATCAAGTTTATTGAAATGCCAAGATGCTCTGAAAGTGCCAGCTATATATGAAATGTTACAGGTCCCAGAGTTCATTTGAATAGATGAATTAGGCTTTTGGTCTCCAAAGAACCACCAATTTTATCTTCAGAGCCAAGGAAGGATATCTAAAAGGCTTTTGTCACCTCTCTATTATTAATATCCAGTTTCAAAAGGGAGCAGCAACCAAGAAGATAATGTAGCTTTCATTCCCTGACTGGAGCTATGCTTTTTCTCAGGATACTAGAAGCAAATCTTCCCAACTAATACCCTCCATGTGAATTAGACAAACTCCTACTTTTCCTAGCCAGCATGAGAACTTTGGAGAAGTTACACATTATTGCCACTAAGTTGAGATACAGTCATCAATCATATGCAACTTGAATGCACCTAACTATGATAGGTGAAGCCCCACATCTTCCCAGGATCAGCTTTGAGCTTTAAGTTGTTAGAACCTCAAGGGAGCCATTTTCCCACTCTGTTAATTAAAAGATGAATTTAAAACCTATATTGTATTACATTTGATTTAGACAAAAAGTGCAGAAGCCCTTTCCCAACATATGTACAATATTAAGCACCAGAAACTACTGTCTCAGGCTCAGCAGATCTGTTCACTTCTCAGTTATGAGGCGGATTTTGTTTTAAAACTCATGTCATGAGTTCTTTTGTACTGTATTCTTCATTGGAATATAAAAAAGGAAACTCTTATAAAACTCTTATTTTTAAGATTCCCAGGAAGAGATGATTTAAGTCAGACTTCACAAACCTTTCTCAGTTGGCAGACCGAAGAGAAAGGGAGAGGGAAGCATTTTACATGTGTGCACATGTGCGTGCATGTGCACACATGTGCACACATGTGCACAGGGTTGCGAACACACCCATGACACAAACGGGGTGGGTCTAGCACTTGTGTCACACTCGCTAGCCCTGCACTTTCTTGCGTGGCACAGTGCCCCATTTCTGCATGCAGGGGTATCCATTTTTGCGCCCCAAGGTGCGGTGTCCTGTTTTTGTGCCCCATGGCGGTGGCACTAGCATGAGTGGGGGGGTGTGCACACATGTGCATGCACTGGCCAGCCTATCCCATGGCCCAGTGGCCCAGAGGTTGGGGACTCCTGATTTAAGTTATTACTGTCTTGCAGCTGTGTATTCTGATTTAATTAAACAATTTCAGTTATTTTATGCAGCTATTAAGACAAAAGCTCAATTATTCTTGATGTAGCAACAGACTACATCAGGTTACTTTTATTTATTTTAATTGTTGTTGTTCTGTTATTTGGCCAGAAGGTATAATAAGATTCATTCATTCATAAAACCATTCATTCATGGAAAAGAATTACAGTACCTGATTTATACATATACAGAATGAATTCAGATGGAGGCCCAGCGTAACAACTCCATCAAATAGCTAAAGGTGTTTTCCCACAAGCCCATTAGAGCTGCTTGTACAGCAGTATTTCTCATGGACTGCTAAAAAAATAAAACATTGGAAAATATTGGGAAGTCCTATTAAGGTATGTAGGAAGCTAATAGCATTCCATGAGCCTCACATATGATCATGCTGTCCACATGACCATGGAAGCATCTTTGCACAACGCTGGCTCCCTTGGCTAAGAAAATGAGATGAGCAGCGCCCCCTGGAGTTGGACATGACTGAGCAGAGGAAACCTTTGCCATTTACCTTTTATTACACAATGTAAGGATTTATTTATCTGAAGCAGGGTCTGGCCAGCTGACTATTCCCAGAGGTGGGAGATGGTCATTGAGGCCATGAGTGGCTTTGGTTTGGCCAGCTGATTTGCAGTGAGCAGAAGTCAAGCCCTGCAAGTGTGCCAAACTCGAGAACATGAACCGCTTGAATTTCTGAGACAGTCTTTATGGCTAGTAGGGTCACAAAATAATTGAGCAACCATTGACCAATCAACGTGAGAGGCTGAGGTAAATCATCTTCTGGACATCCTTACTCATCACAAGTCAATTTGAAAATCTCTGTTCTATTCGTTCAGTTATCACTGTGCCAATATAACAGCAATACAAAAGCTGATTTATACATATATGTAACATATGTATAAATATATATAATAAAAATATGTGTAATATAGCAATAAAGGACAGCCTTGTATTTGCTTCATTGATGACTGAATGTCCCAAAAGCAACTGGACACTGTTTTTCCTTTGCCAGAACTGAAGAAGCTTTTTGAATAAGAAGTGTAATGTCTTCAAAGGTAAAAAAAACAAGTCCAGTTGCCTTTTGGAAAAGCACCATGACCTGGATGACTGAGAATCTCCATAGACATGATTATTGAGTGGTTACAAAAGAAAGCAAAACATAAAGATTTTTTAAAATCCAAGATCTGCACTCATTGTATCTTTGTTTCTGCATCTGAGGATTGTGTAATGTCCTCAACTGAAAAGTAGCTCCAGAAAAAAACAATTTGTATAAGCAGCTTCATAAACCTTTAACAATGCAGGCTCCAAATCTTTGTGGACACTGTTCAACTCCCTTTTGCATGTTAAAATGGTAAAAACTAGTACAGTATAATCCTATAGATGTTAGTCAGAAAAAAAGCTTCGTTTAAATTAAATATTATTTATTTTCAAGTAAATAGAGAAACAGTTTGGTGAGTGATTAAGACAGGGCAAGGCAAGGATTTCATGTAAATAATGCAATTTTGGTTATTACAGCACAAACCTTCAGCTAGTATTTGTTTCAAAGATATGAAAAATATAGGGAAAAGAGACATTAACCACAATCCGAATTTTTGTTATATGTTATGCAAATTATTTAAGCTGTCCTTAATATCAGGATACATGTGTAGAATTTCAAAGCTTCCAAAGGAAGAAATGGCAGATTGAAAATAGATCCACAAAAAGCCAAGATAATGACTCTAATGGAATGAAGACCAGCAAATACACAGGCTTTTTGATTCCTTTATTCTCCTTTATTGGTCTTTGATTCCCCCCTGGACAAAGAGGAGACTTAAGATTGCCCACAAGCACTCTAGGTCTCTGGCAGGTTTAAATCCTGGGAGATGAGGGAATAGCCATCTTGTTCAAACTGTAGTTGGTGCCTTTGAAAGGACATTAAGTTTGCATACTTCCTTTTCTAAACACTTTCAGAAAATGGTTTTAACTATTGTTCAGTTATTAGAGCAATAAGACTGATAGCAACAAGTGAATTTTTTATTTTTCTATCTTTTTTTCTTTAGTTTGTATTTGCTTTTACTGTTGTAATTGTAATCCTTAATGAAATTATTATATGCAGAAAAAGATATGGATGTGGAATTTCAACTGTTCTTAACTCTCCTTTCTGGCTTTCCTCCTCTGCATCTTAAGCTATGTGGATTAATATTTCCCCAGACTACATTATACATTTATAAAACAATAAAGTTCTTGAATATCAATAACCAAAAAAGGCAATAGCCAATTAACTGACTGACAGTCCTAAATAGGATATCAACTTTTTAGCATTCTGTGTTAAACGTTGTTTAATTAAGGAAATCAAAGTTCATGTGTTAAAACTGAATTTGGGGAGAAATTAAAACCTTTGTACCAGGCTATTTTTATGGTTCTCTGGTACAAGACACTTATGACAAAATGCCACAAGTCACATTGAATATTCTATCACATTCTTGCCCGTCCAACTGAAACATTTTTTAGTCCTTATAGCCAGGACTTGTCTTTTCAGCAAAGGGAAAAAATGTATCAAAGTTGCTTTGGATTTTTCTATTCAAAGCCCCAAAATAGAGATCAGGAAACCTTGTGCCAGTGCTGAAAGAGGGTTGCACATAGCAACTCTCTTAGTGAGAAATTCCCTTCTTAAACCAGTGGAAATAAATCTATCTATATAACAAAAGAGTTTATTGGGAGAGAGGAAATGGATGGGGAACAAGAGCAAGCAATCCACAGAGATCTTTTAAACAAAATCAATACAGTCAGCCTAGCTAAGCTAATTATTTATTACCTCTTTGAAAAAGTTGTTGAATTTCAGCACTTGCTCAGGATTATTTACAGAGAAGATAGTTGAAGAGTCTCCTCCTCCTTCCCCTTTCCTTTCCCCTCCCCCTCCTTCTCCTTCTTTACTAATTCTGCCTTTGTACAAATAGGTTTACATGGAAGAGGCTTTTTTTAAGAAAATCAAAGCTGGATTCAAGCTATTCAGCATAGGGTCAATTTACCAACTGTTTTATGAAGAACAACTATACCACATTTATTTTAAGACTAATATGGTCACCAACTAATACCATAAGCCTGGATGGAATCACAAAACAACAATATGGAAAACTAAGTGTCTGTCACAACATGACTGAAAATATTATTTTGTAATAATTGTGCTCTCATCTTGAACAAACCAAACAATAGTTCTTGAAAAATATTCAGTTCCTAGCTCATTACAATTGTTCTAATTATCTCAATAGGACTTTTACTATATTTTATTGATCCAGCTAATTGTTTGAAAAAAAAACATTATCACACAAATACAATTACTCTTATATACCATTACAAGAAAACAGATTAAAAAAAACAAAGAATTATACTTACTAAAAATGAAAAGAGGTGAATATGTTTTCTATTGGATAGAATTGTATATTCCTAATTTTAACCTTAAATCATGAACATCTTTTAAGCTGAGGCCATATGTTATACTGACTGAGTAAATGATGGTTGAGCTAGAAATTGTGAGCGCTGCAATGATACAAATTGATTAAATCATTAAAGATTAAAAAAACATGTATTTCAATGTTAAATATGGTTTCTAAAATGTAATGAACATAAGGATACTTAAACTGTACAATTAACACTAAGTATGCCACTGATAAACTGTTACAAAATGCATTCAATTATTTTATAATATGAGAAAGGTTTCTAACTTTGAACTTAATACTTAATACTAAACTCTCTTCTGTATTATTTGTTATTTATAAATGTTAAAAGAGAAAAAACAAAAAAGGAAAAAGGAAAAAAGAAAAGTGAAAAAGATACAGTTGGGGGCAATGTAAATATATATATATATACATTGCTTACTGGTGTACACCGCTTAGAGAGTGCTTGCACTTAAAGCGGTATATAAGTCTCATAAATAAATAAATAAATAAATAAAATACTGCTTGGAAAAAGTAAGTAAATATTTAATTTCTGATTTCCTTCTTTATGCTCCAACTGATTTACAGTGTTTATAAATATTTAGACTTCTGTTTAGACATTTAGCTTATTGAAAAGTCAGAACATGGAATATTGTGATTGTATTGTATTGTACATGTGATTTCAAAAAAAACTTTATTAAGAAGAATATCTTTGTCATAGTTTGATTTAAAAAAAAAAAGCAGCTATTGCATGGGAAAAAAGGAAGGGCAAGGATGATGGGGTAGATTGTAATTCTTTCATGGCCTGCCCCCAGAAACCTCTATTTCTCAAGCAAGCAAAGGATTGCAATGTTATATTATACTAGCCTGAAGTTGCTTTGTATTCTGGAATGCATTGCAGTATTAATATTTAGATAAAAGGGAAAAGAGGCAAAACTTTGTAACAAAGAATAAGTGAGCATTTTGCAGCATTTTAAACTTTTCTCTTTATGTTATGAACCCTTCTGAATTCATTTGGAAGTGTTGCCTTCAACTCAGGCACCCAAGTTTGGTGTGGAGCTAGTAAGAACTTGAATCCTGAATTTGTGAGAAACTTTTACCCTTGTAAAGAGGCTTCTTTGCATAGCTGAAAATATGAACCATCAAGTAATTCAGCCAAATCAAAAAGCATTTATTAAGGATGATCAAGTATTTTTATAGAGAACAAAAACAAATGATACATACCAAGGATTCCTCAAATGATGCACACATTTGGTATATATGATACGTTAGAAAGCAAGTGATCAAACAATAAAAGACACTGATTACACCTGGGACTTGAATAACAGAAAACGTTGACTCTAGATCAGCGGTTCTCAACCTGTGGGTCGGGACCCCATTTGGGGTCGAACGACCATTTCACGGGGGTCGCCAAACAACACAGTCCATCATTTTTTTCTCCTTTTCCTTAGCTGTGCTACTCCCTTTTATTCTATTGGCTTTTGAAAACCAATAGAATAGATTCTCTTGAATAGAGTCTAATTCTATTGGCTTTCAAAAGCCAATAGGAATTGTCCAGGCTGTCTCTGCCCTGCTGAGCCCGCCAAAAGTCCCATTCTGCAAACAGTGCTGCAAGTTGTTTGCAGCGAAGGCGAGCTGTCTGGAAGTTTCCACCGCTCCCTGCTGAGCAACTACTAAAAATGTAAGTAAAAGAGGGCCAGGGATGGGAGGTGGGAGGCCGGCGAGCGCAGGGAGGGTTGCTAGCGCGCGTGGGGCCCGGCGGGTGCCTTACTTCCCTTGGGCTGGGCCAGTTGGTGGCCCAGCCAGTGGTCGGCCTGCACCGTCTCTGCCGCTTGCCAGCTACGCCTCGGCCGGCGCAGGGGGCGGCACCACGCATGCGCAGCGCTCCCGGGCAGGGAAAGTCCTTGATTTACGACCGGTTGGGTAGTCCTCGACTTACGACTGGTTGGGTAGTCCTCGACTTACGACTGGTTGGGGGTCGCGGCATTAAAAAGGTTGAGAACCACTGCTCTAGATAACATTCCACAAGTGGCAAATTTATGGGTTACGTTAGTTTCCCAGCTGGGTTTGTATCTTTCTTAAAATTTGCAAGTATATGAAGGACTTTCAGAATACACTCTCTATTGTGTACAGTAGTTGCTGAGAAAGCAAGGTCTCACATACCAAAGAAGTGGCCTTCACTAAGAAGAGAAAAACATGCATTCTTAAATTTAAACAAGAGGCTAAGACTGCCATGTTAAAAGTGCCAATAATAACGCCTAAAATTTGAAGCAATAGTGGAAGAAAGCTTTTCTCTCATTGCGTGGAGAAACTGGATCCCAGTGACTAACATAACTTTTTCTGAAATTCAAGTAAGTAGACTTGAAATGTGCAGGTAAAAGTTCAAAGGAACCTCTTGTTAACTCTGAGGGTTATCAGAATCTCTTGTGAAAAAATGTTTGGTAACATTTAGCATTGCAATATGGAGCATATACTATTATTTTATTATGAGATTAAATCATACCTTCATAGGAGTGAAAGAGACAGGTGGGGGGGTGCATTATAAGGGTTGGCCATACTACAAACATGATCAGAAACATTGTGGAAGATCCAAGAGAAGCCAGTTCTCAGACATAGTTACTCTCATTTTTCTTGACTAATTTGTTTCTACACAAACAGCAGAAAGAAGGGAGCAAAACAAGATGCTTTTCTATGCCATCCTCTCTAGATTTTTTCTTTCCTATCATACATGACTGAAGACCTCTAGTTAAAAAAATGAGACTGAATGCAATTTTGAGTGACCAAAAGGCAGAAAAAAGTATGAATCGATACCCAGAGTCACTTAAGTGAAATGGACTGTGTAGGAATTTGGCAAATGAAATAAATAAATTCTTCTGATCCCCCACCACCTTCTACAGTAATTCTGTAATAAAAAGTTATGTGCAAAAATTATACCTTGGCACCCAAAAAGATATCAATAGATGAGAAGAAGCAGAATGCAATAGCTGGGTCGACATGCCCAATTTCTTCTTGAATCACCATCCAGAAGGCTACAGGTTAATTCATAAATTCCCCTATTATAGTGCATTTAGTGTCCCACAGCCCCAGGGAAAGAAAGAAAAAAACTCCTAGTGATGCACAATGTTTACTCTGGTCTCTTGAAGACAATAGGAAAAGGAAAACCCCAGAGCTTACTGAAAACTGTAAAGATACAGTTTGGGAGAGCAGCAAAGGAAGGCAATCTTCGTCTGCCCTATTTTCCATAAGGGTCAAGGCATCACTGGCTGGCAAGGAGTGTTAACTCTTGACGTGGCCCAATTCCCACTTTCCTTGCCAGGAAAAGGAGGAGTGCGCCCACCACAATCTCTCCCGCCAGAGGTCACTCGTCCGGACAAATTCATCAAGCAGCTGGGCACCGCGCCTAGCTGTTCCCTCGGCCTCTTGGTGCCGCGAATCAGGAGGGGAAACCCAGCGCTTGCCCCGCTCCCTTTCCTTCCTCTCTTTCTTTCCCAAGCAGGGTCGAGGGCGGCCCTGAGAACTGCGTAACAACTAAAGCACAAGACCTCCTAACACGTGTCTCCGCTCCCAAGCGCGCCTCCTCCTGTCTCATTTTGCACCGCGCCGCAGGAGCTACCGCAGCAACCATGGGCTCGACCCCCGATAGCCACGAGATGAACGGGCTGACCACGGCAATAGTGAACGGCGATGGCAAAGACGACGCGACGCCTCCAGAGGAGGTAAGAGGCTCTCTTTCTCTCTCGGCGGGCAGGCCGAGAGGACAAAAACTGCGGCGACCGGGCGCTGCTTCTGGGCTGGAAGCTGGGCGAAGGTGCCCCGGGGGCATGGGATTCGTCAGCCGGCGCCGCGGAGGCCTACGTATCCCAAGGGCCTGGTTTCCCTGGCAGAGACAATCTTGGGCAGAGATCTCCTCTTGGCCGGGGGCACCTCCGAAGGGATGAGGGGCGCGGAGATTTCTCGTAAATCGCGTCTCGCTTTGGAATTCCTCCAAAGGCGAAGCTGGATCTTCAACCTAGGCAGCGAGGGCGAGTTTCCGGCTTTTTGATTGGGAAGGGTTGAATGCGTGAGGGTGGGCCTGCTTGGCAAGAGGCTGCTTGCTTTCCCTAGCACAGATGCCACTGGGCAGGGCGGTGGAAAGAAAGAAAAAAAGCGATGGGAGACAGCAGAATTGGAAAGACTTCTCACTAATTTACTGGAAGAGACAAACAAGTGGACGGGTGACAGTATGGCATTCTAGGAAGAAGAAACACGGTTGGACTATAATAAATTCACAGCCTTAGGCTAGGGAGAGATGGACTACTAGGCTGGGTACCAGCTGGAATCTGATTGGCCCCAAGTGATTTTTTAAAACTTGATTCTGTCAGGAGGCTTGGCGATCTCATGGAAATGGGGAGCCTGTGAAATGACCGTAAGGCGTGTAAGATTTTAAATGCGCTCTCCCTGTAATGCACATAAGACTTTAAATGCGCTCGCCCATGGTTTTGTTTATTTTTGTTTTTATTTGTTTTAAGGCTTTGTTTTTACCTAATGTTTTGTCTGAATTGTGTGCTGCCTAGAATCACGAATTGTGAAATGGGCAGCTATATATATTTGACAAGTAAATATACTCTGCCCATTCTGCACTTTGAGAAAAAGTGTCTACACTGCCAAGAGAATTTCGTTCTGAGGTGTATAAATGTGTTCTAAAATGTAGAGAATTTAGTTTTTGTTTGCTTTATTTTGGAAGAAAATAATTTTATATATACCTTGACTGACTTCAGAGTATTTTTCATTACACATGAATGTGTTATGCAAGAAAGGGCTACAATCACTCATGCTTCTGTGTTTTTTAACTTTAACCTCCCAAATTAAGGAATTACAGGATCATAAAAACAGAGAGTTTATCTGCCTTCTGTGAAACTGTTTTAGAACTCCTTCAGCAGTTTTATAGAAATCACATGGTTGAGTTGAAACTGGATGTCCTTTATGCTGGGAATTACCCTGGCTCCATCCTGTCATCTGTTTTAAAAGCCAGGACTGAAAATGGGTGGGAGAAATAACAGCACTAAACATCATGTCTATAAAAATTGCTGTAGCTAATCAGTCTCTGGGAACAATACCAACTTTCTATGTCTTATCACATCAGTACAGCAAAAGGAAATTAGGGAGACAAAGATACAAACTTAGTGCAAGTGAAATCCTTTAAACTTGCCACCAAGACAGGTTTTTCTCTCATTTGCTTTCCAGTTTGGAGATGGAAAGGAATTCCATCCACATTTCAATAGGAAAGGTCTTTGGAAAGAAGATGTGCACTTCTCAGTGTAATTCTTTCAGAAACATCAAGAATGTATATGGGTTGGTGAATTAATTTCCACACATGTGGCAATGTCTCTGAGTAGGTACAGAATGCCATCCAGTTACTACAGAGAAACTGGCAAAAGGTTCTCTCTAGACATTTTGAGATAATTCCCACAATCCTTTCTGTATGGGTATAATAAATTCTAGCAGGGCCTTTTCTGGATTCTAAATCATTACTACATTACTCCATTAAAAGGATGGCCTTTAGAAGACATGTTTCCAGAAAGACTTTTTTTCCCCCAGAAATAACATGACTCCTTATTAAGATCAAAAATTCTTTGCTATTAACTCTTGGTGCTTCATAGATATTGTACTTTAAGAGGACAGCTATGTGGTGCTGGTGATGAAACATTGTGGTAAAACATCGAGACCAGTCTAGTACACTACTTTTTCCCATTAACTAATTTTAATAAAATGCATTAGCTGAAAAAGGTGCTACCAGATTCCTTCTGACTTTTTTGCTTTTAAATGAGAAAGGAAATTACTGATTGATGACTCTAATTCTCAACAGGTTCTCTCTTGATTACCAGGATCTGCAATGTGGAGGCTGTGGGTGCCATGTTATCCACAACACCCCAATTTACAATCTCTCTCTCTCTCTCTCTCTCTCTCTCTCTCTCTCACACACACACACACACACACACACACACACACACACAGAGAGAGAGAGAGAGAGAGAGAGAGAGAGAGAGAGAGAGAGAGAGACAGAGACAGAGACAGAGACAGAGACAAAGACAGAGAGACAGACATTAAAAAATTTTAAAGGCCCAAATCTCACATGATCTTAGTATACTTGCCTGAAATCTAATGTGATATACACTGAGAATGTATCTTGGAATGAGCATGCTGAAATCTTGTGAGATTTGATTATCTTATAAGTTTTACGCTTTAATTTCTATGGTTTCCATGCTATCTTCTTTCTTCATCAAGAAGTTTGTTTATTTCAGTTTAGATCCATGCCTCATAATCACACATTAAATAATTTCCTTTTTCAAATGGAGGTAATCTGGAAGCAGAGATAGTCCTCAACTTACAACAGTAATGGTCATTAAGCAAACACAGGGGTCATTAAAGATGGCTTCTCTTGATTTACCATTCACTTAGTGACCATTTGAAATTAAAATGGCACTGAAAAAAATAACTTGCCACCAATCCTCACATTTAGAACCATTGTAGCATTGCCATAGTCACATGATCAAAATTCGGGGAGTGCTTGGCAACAGGCATGTACTTATAACAGTTGAGAATTAGAGATAGTCATCAGTCAGTAATTATAACAGTTACAGCATCCTCCAGTTATGTAACCACCATTTGCCATCTTCCCAGCTGGTTTTTGACAAGCAAAGTCAATGGACAAAACCAGATTTACTTAATGATCACCTGATTCATTTGACAACTGCAGTGATTTGCTTAACAACTGTGGCAAAAAAGGTCATAAAATCAGACATAATGCATGTTAACAACTACCTTGCTTGGTACCAATTGTGGTCATAAGTTGAGGACTACCTGTAAGTTGACATGCTCATGAAATCAAGAGTCAAGTTTGACATGATAAGACTCTACTAAAACATCAGCTGTGTTGAATATTGTAGAGACATTGAAAATACATGTTTGTCTTATAGCATATCAGAATTTAAATGATTGCACAACAAGAGTATAACTCAGGTATATCTGAAACCAAATGGATGTTATCTTGTAAGAAAAAAAACATATTTAGATTGGATCACAGTTACAAGGATTCTACAAAAGGCTCTTCATGTCCATCATCTCTGAAGCAAATTTCAATTTCAGAAAAAATATTACTTATTTCTTAGATTCAATCATTCACTCCACTTAGCTTTCATCACTCATGAAATATCAAGCTCAAGCTGAGAGGTTATAGGTTATATTTCTCCAAACACCTTATCTACATCCTCACAGGTTAAATTTATTGCCTATTTGGTACCAAATAGGAAATAATTTCTGAGAGATTGTCAAGAGATAGGACTTGCCAGATGGTGTGTTTGAGCATTTGACAGAACTATGACATCTGTAAAAAGTTTGTTTATGTACTGTTTTTTACATAACTGGCTGCTTCTTAGTTGGGTGATTTTGATTCTCAGTGAATTATGCCAGCCAGAAGAGAAATTAGAAAATGCACATGTCATAGCATTATTAATCCTATGACTCAGACTCTTGTTTACTTTCTCCACTTACCCAGCTGTTTCATGTTCAGGCAGAAGTGATATTATAATAATTGACAAGCCACAACAAGATTTTACAGAATTTTTATAATGTCTCCCAAGAGAATTTCATTATTGGGGTTGATGTCTCCTAATATCTGAAACATTTTTGAATTACCATTCCAACAAGATGGCTTCTCTTTTTAAAACTGAATTGCTTATATGTTGCATCATCTCCTTGCCTTGTGAGTTCTTTTGATCACAGGGGCAAATGGCAAAGATAGAAAAGGGAAAAAGATCTAATCTATTCTTAAACTAGTTAAATTAGTTACATAAAGAATGCTGTATCAGCAGATTTAAATTTGGAGGTGGAGGATATTGTAATCAATACGAACCTCTGGGCTGACCACAACCCAATTAGAATCAGATGGAAAGGGCAAAAAAGAATAAAGAGATGGACCCTGAAAAGAGCAATCCTAAAACATAAAGAATTCAAATTGAAATTGGAAGAACAAATGGATCTGTTTTTTAAGACAAATAAAAAGGAAGACACGAATTGCCAAAATTTATGGGACACAGCCAAAGCTTATATGAGAGGTGTCGCAATTTCTTATATGGCCAGGGAAAACAAAATTAAGATACAGCAACAAAGAAATTTAGAAGAAGAACTGAGTAGAGCTGAGGAAAGTTTATAAAAGGAACCACAAAGACGCGATCTGAAACAACAGATAGACCTAATTAAACACAAGATGAATATCACTGAAAAGGAAGAACTAGGACAGCAGATAAAACGTACCAAACAAAATTTTTTTGAAAACGCCAATAAACCAGGGAGATGGTTGGCTTACAAAATAAAGAAACACAATAACAAAAAGAGGATTAGTAAATTATATAATGTAGAAGGTGATATGGTATACCAGAATGAAGGAAAGAAATTAGTGGCATATGAGTTCTATAAGAACCTATACAAAGATGATGAACGGAAAAATAATGACGATATTCTAAAATATTTGCAAACAGCTGATTTACCAAAAGTTCCAGAAGAGTTTAAAAATTTGTTGAATAAAGAGGTTACACCCGTAGAACTTTCAGAGGCAATCAAGAAACAAAAAAACAACAAAGCCCCAGGTGCAGATGGTCTACCCGTAGAAACATATAAAATCTTACAAGAATCTTTAAGTCCAATATTGATGGAACTATTTAACGAGGTCTTAAAAAAGGCCAAAATACCAGCCTCATGGGAAGAAGCTCTTCTCACCCTGATTCCTAAGGAAAATTCAGACCTGACACTTATTAAAAACTATAGGCCTATTTCATTATTAAATTCGGACTATAAGATTTTTATGGCCATAATGGCTCAAAGACTTGAAAGATTCTTAGTAGATTTTATACACTCAGATCAAAATGGCTTCTTATCTAAAAGATACATAAGAAATAATGTTAGGATTGTTTTGGGTGTATTGGAGTATTATGAGGTCCACAATGAAAAGCAAATGGGTTTAATTTTTCTTGACACACAAAAAGCATTCGATAACGTGAAATGGGACTTTATGCTCAATCAATTGGTGTATATGGACTTTGGGGAAAATTTCACAAATATGTTTAAATCAGTCTACTTCAAACAGGCAGCAAAAGTAATAATTAATGGAGAAACAGCTGAAAGCTTCCAGATTCAAAAAGGCACAAGGCAAGATTGCCCATTATCGCCATTATTGTTTGTACTGTCCCTGGAGGTACTAATTAGAGTGATTCGGAAAGATGAATAGATCAAAGGACTAGAGATTAAGAGAGAAATGTTCAAAACGCAAGCCTTTGCAGACAATCTTGTTTTCATAATCGAAGAGCCACTACAATCAGGGACTAGATTGATGGAAGTACTGAGTATATACGGGGAAATAGCAGGCCTAAAGATAAATAAAGAAAAAACTAAAATGCTTGTTAAGAACATGACTAAAACACAGAAAAATGAACTAGTTGACAGAATAGGCATCCAGATCACGAAAAAAATAAGATATTTAGGGATACAGTTAACAGCTAGGTGTGCCACACTTAAAAGAGATAATTATGATAAATTAATGGAACAGATTAACATTGATTTAGATATTTGGACCAACTTGCAGCTCTCTTTTATGGGCAGAATTGCCGTAATTAAAATAAATGTGTTACCCAAAATTTTATTTTTGTTTCAATGTATACCCATTAAATTAGATAAGAAATTCTTTCAAAATTTTAACCAAATCATACTCAAATTTATTTGGCAAGGGAAAAAAGCAAAGATCAAATTAAAATTGCTGCAAGATTCGAAGGAAAGGGGTGGACTTGGCCTCCCTGACCTGGAAAAATACTATCAGGCCATAGTATTATTATGGGTGCGGGATTGGATACTATTGAAGAATAGGAGACTATTAAGTCTGGAAGGTCATGATTTACAGATAGGATGGCATGCTATGTTATGGGATCAGAAATATAAGACCCACAAATATTTTCAGAGGCATAACATCAGACAAGCTCTAATAGACGTCTGGATCAAAACCTGGCAACCAAATTATATGTAAGTCCCCAGCTGGATTTCAATGTTAGAAATGCATATACACCCAAAGTTTATTCAATTAGGGAAAGTTATAACATATAAAAATGTATTGGATGAGAAAGGGGAACCGAAATCCAGGAGAAATCTTCAAGACGAAGGGATAGAATTAGAATGGTGGGCATATCTTCAATCACAGTCAAGATATTGGAAAGACAAAAAAGAGTTGGGTAGGACTTCCGGTGGATCTGCGCGGCGATGGCGGCTACTTTGTAGCCGTCCTCCTGGGTAAGTGTAATGAATCGCTATGAACAGCGTACATTAGCTGTTCTGCGGTTCAAAATCCCCCTCCTGGGCAAAGAGGGGGGAAGAGGGTTGTCTGAATAGTGGTAGAGCCTCTTATGTACCCCCAATTTCTTTTTTTGGGGGTGACAGAGTGCTCCCACGGAGTTCAGACTGTCTCCGCTTCCCAGCTGCTTTTGTCCCTAGGGACAAAACAAGCCGTTGTAACCACCTCCGCGCTTAAAGGGACCTGGTGAGTTTTTTTTAGAAGCGGACAGAGTTGATTAGAGGATTTACTTTTTGCTTTCTTTGATTTTATATGTATTTTAAGCTTAAAGGTTTATTTTCATGTTTATATTCTCTCCTTTTACTTTTTACTTTGTGCTGAAAGGGAAAGTAAAATGGCGATCGGCAGACTTTCTAGCGTTTTTTTTTGGGGGGGAAGTTAGAATGGCGATCGGCTTCTCTTACTTTCTCTTTTTTTTTCTTCTTTTTAATGATTGGATGGATTTTAGAAGCATTATTATTTTTGTTGTTTAATTTTTTAAACATTATTGTTTCTGTTTGACTTTTTTGCTTTGTCTTTTGTACTTTTAAAAGGCAGGCTTTTTGGTGTTTTTTCTTCCCCCTTTTTAATGATTGGAACGGATACTTTAATTTCTTTTTTCTTTTTTCTTCTTTTTTAACTCCCCCTTTTTTATTATTTTAAATTTTTGTAATTCTCAAGAAGGAGTAAAGTTTTTTTTTTTTTTAAGATGGCTCCAAAGCGTCTAGGGACTCTTACAGTTCCTAAATCAATAGTTTCACCCTCTTCTGTGGTTCAACCAACAATCATGAAGGATTTGCAAGATATGATGGGAAATCTCACAATTCAAATTAGGGCAGAAATGAAAAAGATTTTAGAGGAAAATAACAAGATTTTGAGGCAAGACATAGTTTTGGCTTTAAAAGGAGTTGCTTCTGTTATTGAAAAGTTGAACTCCCGTGTGGAAGAAGTAGCTGAAAAAGTGGAATTAATGAAGGGAAAAATTGAAAGTATGGAAAAAGAAATGGAAAATGAGATTCTTATGCTTCAATATGGACAAATGGAATATGCCTTAAGAATTAGAGGCTTGGGAGAATCCTTGCAAGGAGATCTGAAAGAGATGGTTGCAAAGGACTTTGCTGTGATTTTGAATAAAGAAAAAAAAGAAATACTTAGTGAAATTGAAAAATTATTTCGAGTTAACTCTGTGGTGGCAGTGCAAAAGAATTTGCCAAGAGATGTGGTAATCTACTTTGGGAAAAGATCTCTACGCAATGAAATTTTACAAGCTTTTTATAAAAAGAGATTTCAAATCGCTTCACAAGATGTTATAATTTTAAAGGAGATCCCATCTAAAATTTTAAGAAGAAGAAAGGAGTTTGCTTTTTTAGCAAATGAACTTAAAAAGAGACGAATTTCGTTCAGATGGGATGTTCCGATTGGAATGGTGGTGAATTACCTGGGGATATCTTATAGACTTAATACTGCTTCTCAAGCAAAAGATTTTTATACTTTGGTCCTGGGGTATGTTCATCGTCACCTATTAAGTTTAAAACCTTGGAAGAAAAGAATGCAGAAGTACAGTTTGAAGACTTTAAAATTGGGGAACCACTGCCTGAGAGGTCTCAACATGTTCAGATTGAGGAGCAGAAGATAACTTGTGTAGCATATAACTGTAAAGAAAAGCAACAACAGAAGAAGATCAAGGAAGCTTCACATCTAGTGGTTTCTGAATCTGTGGGAGAAGCAAGACTTATAAAGCCTCTGGAGCAATCTTCAAGGATGGAATTGTTGTCTGAAATGAAAAATGGGAAATCTCAGCTTGAGGAGTCTCAACAAGTTGAGAGGAAGGGGCAGAAGACAATTCGTGCAACACATAATTATAAAGAAAAAGACCAACAGAATAAGGAGTTTAAGGAATCCCCACATGTATTGGCTTCTGAGTTGTTGGGAGATTCAGAAATTTTGAAGGAATCCTTAAAGGCAGATCTCAAAGAATTTCTCTTGAGTTTGATAAAAATTAGAGAATGATAAGGATGGAGAATGAAAATGGACAATCGAGATTGATGGAATTTGTTATTGGTGAAGATTTAAATTTTTAATGTGTTTATTGTGGATGGAATTTGTTATTGATAAAGATTTAAATGTGTATAAGGGATTTCTTAAGTTTTAAGTAATGTTTAAATTTGTGTTTTGGGGGAGTTTATAAAAATGATAATAATATTAGCATGATATTAGAAGGTTTGGAGTATACTATAATGTGTTTAGTGTTTGGGTTTATTTTTTTTCTAATCATTATTATTATTATTTTTAAGATGGAACTTGATTAAATGTGTATAAGAGGACTCTAAGGTTTTAAGTTTTAAGTAATGTTTAAATCTGTGTTTTGGAGGGAGTATAACTCGTTTAATTAAACGTATTTAGATTTGTTTATGATTTAAATTAGATTTTATATTATAGTTATAGATGTTCAAAGAAAGTAGTGTTTAAAATTGTGTTCTGGGAGGAACTTATATAGAATGATGGATAATATTATAAGTATGATTAGAAGATGTTTAGAGTATATTATAATGTGCTTAATGATTATTACTTTCTAGAGATAATCTATTTAATTTAAAATATCTAGACTTGTTTAGGATTTATATGTGTTTTAAGTTTTATATGTGTTTTAAGTTTTTTCTTTTTTTCTTTTTTTTCTTCGAAATATTTTGGATAAGCCTGTAATCAACTCTGGGAGGTCCAGGGGAGGGTTAGGGAGGTTTGGGGAGTTGGGGGAGGGTACGGGAGGCTGGGGGGGTTTGGGGAGGGGATTTGTCTTGTAAAATTTCAAAAATTTTCAATAAAAAAAAAAGAGTTGGGTATAAAAATAGAGTCGACAGGGCTGGACAAAATACTATTAGGAACTGAGGGCAAAATGATTAAAAAACTATATCATTATCTGTTAGATCAGGCAATGTATGAGGAACAGGTGAAAGAAACCATGTTAACGTGGATCAGGGATCTTGGTCTTAAGTTTGACCTGCACATCTGGCAAGAACTATGGGTAAGAAATAGGAAGCTTACCTTGGCCACCTCCTACAAAGAAAATCCCTACAAAATGTTCTATAGATGGCATCTCCCACTCACAAGGTTAGCCAAAATGGGTCCAAATTACTCATCTACGTGCTGGAAATGCAAATTGGCAACAGGGACCTATTACCATATGTGGTGGGAGTGCTCAAAAGCTTGTGATTTCTGGAATAAGATAAAAATGGCTGGAAGAAATATTAAGGATAGAGATAGAGCTAAAACCAGAACTTTTCCTATTAGGCATAACTACACGGAAATACGATAAAGCAACATTTTACCTGACGTTACATATTCTCACTGCTGCTAGTTTGGCGTACGCACAAAATTGGAGGAATAAAGAAACTCCATCAGAAGAAGAGATTCTGTACAAAATACTATTGTGTGCCGATATAGATAGGCTCACAATGGAAATGAAGGACAAGACTGAGTTAGATTATTTTGAAATCAGGGACAAATTCTATTACTGTTGTGAGTCAAGGAGGACTGTCCAGGTTATAATCTAGTGTTAAGATAGAAATATATATAATTGTATGTTAGTAACTAGAGAAAGGAATTAGACATTGTATAAAAAAGTATGTATGTATATATAAAGATAAAGAATTATATGTAAGAAGAGGATCAAACTGTTAGAAATTCTTATACTGGAATGTTACGTTATGTCCACTTTTTTAAACTGTATTATAAATAAAAAACTTTTTAATGCTATATCAGTATTCTTTAATAAGAAAATACCTTGCACCCAAGTATATTTTTTTCTGTTTTTGAAGAGAATCCAGCTGTGTTGCCAATTAATTAAGCAATATATGTAAATATGCTAAGGAGCACGTTGTCTAATAAGGGCTCCCATTGAATTCAAATTCCAAATTTATAAATAGTCCAATTCTGATACTACATGCATTCAGTTTCAATGCCTTTGGGCTGGTCTGTTTTGCAGCTTTCTGTTTTATTCCAGGAAGCTGCAAAGGCCAAACTTGGGACTGGGGATTACCAGCCTTCTAGTAAAAGTAGGACATGTCCTCCTTTTGGTTCTCATGTCCTCAGTCTGGCAGGTTTAGTCTTAAAATCAAATATTGTCCAGCTGTCTGAGTAGGTTTTCTTCAGAAAAGTTAACAAGCTCTGATTTATGACCTTAATTAGTTCATTAGTAGGAGCCAGCCAACTGAAAGCTTTTGCCTCTTAGCTGGTCTGGTAGATTCCTATAATTGAAAAGCCAGCCTTTCTAATGTTGGAGAATGTCATTTCATATATGTCATTTCATATATGTATGTATGTATGTATGTATGTATGTATTATAGAATGTCATTTCATATATGTGTGTGTGTGTGTGTGTGTGTGTGTGTGTGTGTATAGGTCTTTGGTTGTTCGGGTTTTCTCCCGCATAAAATTGGAAGTGTCTTGGCGACATTTCGACGAAGTCCCATTCATCATCTTCAGGTTGGTGTTTTCATCTTCGAGGAGCAAGCTTTGCTCCTCGAAGCACAAAGCTGAAAACACCAGCCTGAAGATGACGAATGGGACTTCGTCGAAACGTCGCCAAGACACTTCCAATTTTACGTGGGAGAAAACCCGAACAACCAAAGACCTACATACAAACACCCGCGAAAACCTCAGAAAACATATATATATATATATATATATATATATATATATATATATATATATATATATATATAGGCCTAAGTACATTTTTTTCATTTTTTTCACTATAATTTAATGCCACGAAAGTTAAATAGTGTATGCTCTTTTCTCTCCCCATTTATTTTCCTTTCCAATTGTTGATTTTTTCCTTTGCCTGTTCAGACCGCTGATAATCCTATCCAAAGAGTATCTCCATTGTAATAGCTTTAACAGCTGGAAACAGTCTCAGTGAGATGGATTCTTCATAAAACATGTACTGTCATATAATTGTGCAACTGTCCTATTTCAGGATGAAATGACTTAGTCCAGGCATGAAAATTGTCTGTGCCATGTGGAAAAAATCATATAATAGTGATGCTTCATCTGTGATGGAATGAATAATCCATCTTCTGAGGGCTACTTTCAACTTCCTTTCTGTGATGAAGGAGTTGTGTAGACAAATTGCAGATTTGGCATTTTATAGTTGAAGAGCTTGGATGTCCTATAAAGCAAATTCTGCAGAGAGGAAAACATTAAAAGGCATTTTTTTTTTGCAGAGTAGAATTTGATTAAACATTTTAATGGCTTTTTATGTAAATGAAAATGTCTGCCTCACATTTAACTATGGTGTTGATAGTGATAATTCCTAGAAAGAACACTTAATTGCTACCATAGCATGTTAAAATATCTAAATGAAAAGTAGATATGAATGGACTTAAATTCTAAGAAGCAGTCATTGTGGTAATTAGACAATTGAGATTTCCCATTTAAAACTACATTAAGGCACTTAAAGATGTTTTCATTTAATTTGTCTTTTTTTTTGAGGTAAGAATAAAAAAGTAACATATAAAATATATATGTTTCCCATTTAAAACTACATTAAGGCACTTAAAGATGTTTTCATTTAATTTGTCTTTTTTTTTTGAGGTAAGAATAAAGAAGTAACATATAAAATATATACGCCTAAATTCTACAACATTGTTTACAATGGATGCTTTGTCTTAAGCCAAAGTCCACATTGAAAATAAGCATAAAAACCATTTCACAGATCATACTAAGCCAGAAATGATGGAGTCAAAAACTGTGATCCTTTGGGAGGAAAGTTGGTAGTGGTAAGTTGTGTCTTGCAGGTACTTAAAAATCCAATTTCACCTACCCACCCTATTTTCAGTATTACCCTCAGACATACAGTACCTACTAGAGCAGTGGTTCTCAACCTGTGGGTCGGGACCCCGTTTGGGGTCAAACGACCATTTCACGGGGGTCGCCAAACCACGCTGTCCGCCATTTTTTTCCTTTTCCCTAGCTGTCCTACTCATTCTTACTGGTGGCCACACCCACTTGGGGGTCACCACAACATGGGGAACTGTATTATGGGGTCACGGCATTAGAAAGGTTGAGAACCACTGTACTAGAGTCTTCAAGGCAATGTAACATACTGTAGTACTATAGTGGGATGAATCCAAAGAAAGTGCTTGGTGGCTTAATGCAGGGGTCCCCAGCCCCCGGTCCATGGAGCAGTACCGGGCTGTGGCATGCCAGCAACTGGTCTGCACAAACAAGCAAAGCCCCATCCATGACATGCAGCAGCACACAAAACCACACACCTTCCGATCTGTGGAAAAACCTTTCTCCACGGAACGGGTCCCTGGTGCCCAAAAGGTTGGGGACTTCTGGCTTAGTGGAATATATGAATCCTCTTTTGATGCCATTGCTTTGAATTAAAGCTTCTTTCATAGAAGATCAATATTTCATTTTGTGGCTCTTGTTCAATGACACCCAGTCATTTTCATCTTAACCAACAAAGTTACTATTCATACAGGCTAGACCTGAGTTGTTGTATAAACACCTGTCGTCTAGGAAAAAAGTATTAAATGATGCTTTTAATATTGAAAGGGCAGTATTTACATTAGCAATAGGCTAAATGATGAAATCTCTCACTGTGGTTTAACACTTAAACTCCACCTAACCTAAAATATTAAATAAACGAACCCTTTCCTCACTGTTGCTCTTTTCTACACCTAATGGATTTTCTGACAAATATTTTCTGAAAAGAATATTAGAAAGATTTTTTTTCTGAAATGCTGCAAAGTTGGAGAAGTTGGGGAAATACTCCACTGAAGCAATATCTTGTGCAATTCTAAATATGTGTCTTAAATAGGGACACTATTTTCTGCATGTTCTGAATCTTATCTTGATTGCAAAAGCAGTCTTGAGAATGCATGCACTTATTTTTTGTGCATAATTTCAATAATTGCACTCATTGTATTAAATTTTGAATGCTAAAACGCTAATTTTCTGAGTCCAACGTGATTTTAATTCTGATCTCATTAAAAACATGTTTGATGGAAACAAGCCTGATACCAATTAGAACCATGTCCTCTTACAATGGACTTTATCATAATGAAACGTGTGAAACTTTAGAAGGAAAATATGGCAAATAACAATAGTCATACTTTGAAGGGCAATAAAATAGTTATATAAAGCTACTGCTTCAAAAATGTTGCCAGTGAACAAGTGTAAAAAAACTCCAAAGTGAAAGTGAATTTAGCAGAATAATAGAATAACAGAATTGGGAAGGACCTTAGAGGCCTTTGTGTCCAACCCCTTGCTCATTTTAGGATTAAACTGGGAATGTTAAAACAGAATGCCGAATTATAGTGCAGAAAAATGCATTGGAGGAAAAGGGAAAAATCCAGTCATAATATATTCTCATCTCATTGAAAAGATCACCGTATTTTTCCTTGCTGCTTCGTCAGGTGTATAAAAAGCAGAGCTGTGCAAAGACCCAAAAGGCTAAATGTGATTTAGAATGCATATGGGGGCACACATATTTTCTTTGTGAACTTGTTGAAGCAGATTTGTCTTTTTTTTTTCTGTGCTAGCAAGGTTGTCATGCACAATTAATTGCCTGGAAGTCCTACAAAAATGTATGTTGCATTTAAGGTATGCCTAATGACATTTTGCTCTTCAAAGCTGGTTCTCTGCAAAGTCTTACTCAATACAGAATAATAGAGTTGTTAGAACTCTTCTAGTGCAACCCCCTGCTGATGTCTTAAAAATTAAAAGGGATATCCAAATAACAAACCAAGAGAGCACCCTGAATATTTTTCCTATGTTGTAGTTATAAAAGAGACTTGTTAAAGCCTTGAAAATTTTTGTGGGAAAAGACAAAACAAAAAAATAAATAAAAAGAAATAAAATTCTAGGTCATTTGAAGGGATTAAAAATCAAGATTGTTAAAAGTAAAAAGAAGGAATATAAACTTGGTTTATTTGATCAAGTTTAAAATAGATATGTTGTTATCTCTGGTATGGACTATGGTTGACATCAGGACTGAAATAATGAGGCCTCATGAATAAGAGATGGATTGGTTATGGAAAGAAAACGTCATTTGTTCTATTTTAAGAAAAGGTGATAAATTACTAAAGTTATTTATACCCATTGTAATGAAAAGGAGTTATTTCTACATACAGTGTGAGTTTCTTTTTTACTATATTTTTATTTTTTTTCTTTTCTATTTTTCTTTCTAAAGTTGCGTTTTCAAAAGGCAACCGGACTTTGTTTTCCTTGAAGACGTTTCACTTCTCATCCAAGAAGCTTCCACAGTTCAGAAGCTTCTTGGATGAGAAGTGAAACGTCTTCAAAGAAAACGAAGGAAATCCAGTTGCCTTTTAAAAAGGCGTCTTTGGGACAACCATGACCTGGATGACCGCGACTCTCCATGGATATTTTTCTTTCTCCTTTTTCCTTTTCTGCACTTTCTTTTTTTTGTCTTTTATTTTTTATTGTTGCAATTGAAATTTTTAATAAAATTACTATTTAAAAGCCAATATTCTAAGCATATGTAGAGTGCAGGTCGCCTTGAAAAGAAAAATGCAAAAAGAAATGAAAATGAAAAAAAAAAAGAAAAATAGTATAATTTTCTTGAGTGCAGAGAACAGGCTTAACCCAGCTTTAGTGAGTGCCAACAGTCCTCTCCCACCCCCTGGGGCTTCAAGTGCTCTGCGTTGCAACCTGCACATTCACTTTGATGACTACAACAGGGAGAGCCAGGATTGTGGTCATTAAGTGGAGCAACCATGTGGGTGCCTCACTTATGGACCCCTATGACTTATCACTACATTTCTGGGCTCAGTTGTGGCTGTAAGTCAAGGACTATCTGTATCTGCTACCATTTGTTCTGTAGGACAATTGCATGCACTGGTAAGACCGTACTCTTGCATATTTTACTTCCTAGTCCTATGTCAGTATGCTTTACTCTTGGAATAATCCTTTATTTTCAGAGGGCTTATCCGTCATAAATAGAAAACAGCAGAAACAAGATGTTTGACAAAAGGATATTACAACATGCCTCTTTCCTCTGTTTGACTGTGTGTGAAAGGAACAGATAATATGGGGATTTTTTTCCACTCACTAATATTGCTATTGCGCTACATTGCTGACATTTCAATTATTTCTGTACTTTTTATACCATGTCACTCTCAGGCAGATTTACTATCTATAAACACATGGAACAATTTGTAGCTTACGTGGAAAATAAATATGGAAGGAAGTATCAAATGGGGAGAGGTCTTTTCAGCAGCTAACTATCAATAAAACACTACCACAAAAGCATTAACTCTGCAACCTGTATTTTTTTTCCTCTTTTCAAATGGGACCTGTTGCTATTTAAATATTTGATCTGATGCTCTTGTGTGACTTTTTTTTAATCTTAGTAAAATGATTAATTTAGTAAAGTGAATCTGTAAAAATTCTACAGAAATTGAAGTTAAGGGAGGAAACTGGAAACATAGAAAGTGCTTTCTGGCCTGACTTTTGTGTGTGTTTAGTAGGATGCTATTGCTAAGTGCTTGATGTTTACTGGCTAAGCCAGAAAAGAAATAGCTGCAATCTAAGCTGTTCAACAGAATGATCAGAAATATATTCTGATTTTATCAAACAAACAAACAAACAAACAAAAGGGTTTAGAAAAGAAATATATTTTCCCGCAGTAATGGGGTAGTTAAAACTTTTATAAAATAGAGAAAAAGAAGCTGTTTCCTGTCATTTTAGAATATGGGTCATGTTCAGACTCAGTTATATTCCTAGTGTGAATGCCAAATGTTTTTTCTCATCTCATCTTCCATTTTAATATATTTTTAATTAAATGTTTTTTGTTTTTTTTGGTCTCTAGATACAGGTACTTTATTTACAAATATTTAGAGAATAGCATTGTTACATTAAATGAGTACAGCATTAAATGTTTTAAGGCAGCGGTCCCCAACCTTTCCGGCTTCATATACTGGGAGAGTAAGGGATGGTTGCATGCCTGCAACCTACCTCCTATGCGTGCACAAATGAAGTGTCATGCACTCGCCTGCTGCTTGCGTGGCCCAGTTCCCAACAAGCTGTTGACTCTGTTTTAAGATATTGCAATGTAACATTGCAGAAGCCAATGCTGTGTCTCCTTAATCTGAACTGTTAAAGTCCATTTTTGCCTTCAATCCCTGTGGAAAAGTTGTTACAATTCCAAACAAACATGTAACTAATTTAAACAAGTTATTTATTTTCCCACCCCTATCATGTTTATAATGCTAAATCATTGCTGATAAATGCCTTAGAAATATTTTTGCCTTTCAGGGTCGAAGACAATGGCTACGGACAAATAGACAAATTAACATGAACCATTATGCCAATAAGAAGAGCGCAGCCGAAAGTATGTTGGATATTGCTTTGCTCATGGCCAACGCATCCCAGCTGAAAGCTGTAATGGAGCAAGGACCCACTTTCGGGTTTTATGTCCCACTGATTATTCTCATCAGCATCTCACTCGCACTTCAGATTGGAGTTGGCGTACTCCTAATATTCCTTGGTATGTATGGCACCTAAATTCTTGCTTATTTTGTGCCACAGTATAACTGTTTATGGTACTGTTTCCATTTTAACAAATACATTTTAAAAAGTATTTGATAGCCAACTCCTATTTTATAGCCTCAGTTTTTAACTATAGTTATTTTTTAGAGTTTTATATAGTTATAACTATTTTTAACTATTACACGCGGATACAACTATGGAGGTTATTTATTTATTTATTTATTTATTTAGCATATGGCATGCAATGTCAGGGAAATCTACACATGTTAGGAACAATGCAGTCCCGATAGCTTAGCATGCTAATTCATTCCGTTTGATGCTTGTGTGCCTGTCCTTGGTGCATCGCGGGAGGCAAACTAGCTTTACACCAATTAGTGGCACTTGGCTTGCTGGTTCTTCCAGACTCTTCCGCCAGTCATGCCTTGCCTTGTGTTGCGATGCCTTGCGTCTGGCCAGGTTCAGCGTTGGCTTCCACTCTCCACACATATGAACACAGCTAGTTTTTTTTTTTTTTCATTTCACCTGTGGAGGTGAAGTATAGGGACATACCCACTCGCCTCATTAGTGCATTTCACATTGTTCCATTCTTAATTCCCAAAGAGCTAAAAGAAAGACTGCCATGCCTGCCCCACGAGTTTGAATCCTTTCCTGCCAGAAAAATTGGATGGCCTATTGAGGCCATCTATACAAGTGCATCAGGCTCATGTTTATAGATGATCATCCTGACATTTGGGGAGTGCATCCAGTTATGTTCACAAGGACGTTGACCAGACTTGTCTAAGAATTTGCTTTTGCGAACAGAGAATCTAGTTATTAATAAGAGCAAAGTTGGCAATGAACACTGCATGGACTTTTGAAAATAGCAACTCTATGGAGGCTAACAATACATTAAAAATTATGCAAAAAGTAATATCAACAAAATATTTTAAAAGCCCTACAGTGGTTAAGAGCAATGTGTGTATAGTCTTTATAATTATGTAATTCTATGAAATCATTTGGTGTGAGTAATCATCCAATAGTAATACATAAGTACATAAAGACCTTGTCTCAAAGACTTTTTTTAGCACCATGAACAATGAATTTCATAATCTTTCATTTTTCAGGAAAATAATACAAAATTTCTCATGGGAGAGAAAAGATCTCCCAACATTTTCTCAGATTTCTTGTAGGATTTCTCATCTCCATTTTCAGAGTTCAGTGTGAATGAGTGACATTTTTACTTTATTTGTACAGTCTCCCATAATATGGAATTATTAATTAAATAAATGATACTAGTCCTTTCTGCTACAACAGGGAGAGCCAGAAAAAGTAACCATCATTTCAGAAACTTAAAAGGCTCGTGACAGATAGAGGGACTACATCAGGAATACGGATTTTTCCTTCTGGATCAGTTCTATTGGTTTGAATAGCAATAGCAATAGCTTATTGCTTATTCCATAGTGCTTCACAGCACTATCTGAGAGGTTTGCAGAGTCAGCCTATTGCCCCCAACAATCTGGGTCCTCCTTTTACCAACCTGAGAAGGATGGAAGGCTGAGTCAACCTCAAGCCTGTCAGTATCAAACTCCAGACTGTGGGCACAGAGTTAGCCTGCAATACTGCATTCTAATCACTGCGCCACCAAGGGTTAAATGAAAGAGAATTATTCCTTGCTAGGCCAACAGAGATGAGATGCTGTTTTAGAGACATTACCAAGGAATATTCTCACATTTGCTTGACCCATACCTCAACACAGTTCTTTCTACACTCCGATATTAGAGATAATTGGTCTTGGCGCTCTCTGTGCCAGGTGGGAAGAAAGCCTCAAAACACTCTGTTCAAGGGTAAACATTTTTCTGTCTTTGGTCAGATTCCTAATCTAGGAGGTTCTCAAAGCAAAGAGAACATAAAAGCTTTTTATTCGGACTCCTTTTAGGGCTGCACTGAAATACATACGAAAATCCCATTTACAATGAGAATGAAACTCCGGTTAGGCTAGGGCTAGGGTTAGGATTAGAGTTAGAGCACTTTGAAGTCAAGGTGGAAAGCTGGTGTGAGGGCTAGATTCTAGAAGGTTTTCAAAACAAAAAACATAACAGCTTTTCTTTTGAACTCTTTTCAGGGCTTCAGTGAAATAAATGGAAAAATACCATTGACAATGAAAATGAAAATAGTCTTAGGGTTAAGGCTAAGGTTAGGGTTAGGTCACTTCAAAGTCAGGGCTGAAAACTGGTGTTAGGACTAGATTCTAGGAGATTCTCAAAGCAAAGACAACATAACAGCTTTTCATTCGGACTCTATTATGGGCCGCAGTGAAATTTATGGGAAAATCCCATTAACAATGACAGTGAAAATAGGGTTAGGGCTAGGGTTAGGGTTAGGTCACTTTGAAGTCAAGGTCAAAAACAAGTGTTAGCATTATTGTATGGAGAAGATGGATAGAATATGTTCAGAAGAAATATGGAACTACAAAATTTCATTTATTTTATGAGTAATGGATTTGTTTATAAAATTATGATGTTAAAGTTTGAAGAGAGTTAAGGGTTAGTATGATTTTGGTTATTGTATAATTAGTAAACTTAAGTAGATTATGTTTAATATGTTTGTATAACCCTGTACTTGGCTCTGGGAAGCTGGGGGGGACGGAGGTGGGGGGAGGATGGGTTGAAGGTTAAATAGGTCAGATGTAGAAATAGTTGTTGTTGTTTTTTTGTATATAATATTGATGTTTTAACTTGGAGAGAGGAATTGCTCAGGCATTTCCCCTGGACCGCATCCGGAGTGAGAAGATAGGAGGAAGGGGAGAAGTAAGTAGGAAGGTTGAGGAGAAGGAGGAGAGGGGGAGAGTGAGGAAGAAGAGGGAAAGAGGGAAGTGAGAGAAGAGGTTAGAGGGTGGATGCGGTTTGGGGGGGAATGGGTGAGCAATACCGAAAGTTGTTGGTATAAATTTACTTTATTCTTTATCTGAAGTATTCTTTATGAATGTAATGAAAAATTGAAAATAAAAAATCTTTTACAAAAAAAAAAAAAAAACCGAGTGTGAGGGATAGAGTCTAGGACCGTGGTGGCGAACCTATGGCACGCGTATCACTGGTGGCACGCAGAACCCTCTGTGTGGGCTCATGTGCTGTCGCCCCAGTCCTAGGCCTTCACCTGGGTTTTATAAAACCTTTTCACTTTAGGCCTCTACTGCCATGTGCAAAAAAAAAAAGTTTCAATCAATCAATCAATTTCAACTTCTCACGGGAAAAAAAAAAAGATCTTGCAAAGTTGGAATTGATTGATTAAACTTTTAGTCCCACCCAGTCTGCCATTACAACCACAGCCATGCCCACCCAATGGGCCATGCCCACCCAGACACAACGATACATAAGTGGGTTTTGGGTTGCAGTTTGGGCACTCAAGTCTCTAAAAGGTTCGCCATCAATTGTTATAGTACAATTGGGATAAATATATGCCAGTTGCCAAGCTCCTGAAATTTGGTCACATGATCACAAGGATGCTGCAATAGTCCTAAGCATGAAAACTGATCATGTCACTATTTTCAATGCCGTTGCATTTACGAATGGTCACTAAATGAATGGTTGTACATTGAGGACTATCTGTATACGTTATAAACTTTAAAAAAGCTTCCTATAAGGAGGACTGGACCCAGAGTCTGAGTTTAACCCTGGCTCCAGTTTGTCTTCCAGTGAGACAATTGAAGCAGTCCCAGCCCGTAATGGAATCGGTGGGGTAGGCCGTCTACCATTTTGGACAGCCATTTGTCCAGAATGGTGTAGGCCTAGGTGGTCACCCTGGGACTATAGAATTGTAATGTAATCATCAGCTCTATGGGATTTCAGGCTAAAACATAGCCTGTTTTTTCAGGAATCATAGATTATTCATTTGCTCTGGGAAATTATACATTTGGTAGAAGATTATAGATATTTACTTTTGTGTCCAAGAAGAATAGGAAGCTCAGGAATTGCATAGAAACCTAAGAATAACATTTTTATCCCAAAGTATAGACTGAATTATACTTGTCTTCTACCAGGAATATTGTAACAAGTATTTTAGTACACTGTCATTTTCTGCATGCATACCTAGTTTACTTTGAGGTATATATTAAATAGTATTGTATTAAGAAATAGAAAGTAGTTATCCAATGTTGGAAGCAGGCAATAATAAAGATATAGTTTATATGCCAGCAGTTCATAATGATGTAACTCAAGAACGTGTGCAAAATATCTTGCTGAGTCGGTCTAAAGCAGTGGTTCTCAACCTGTGGGTCGGGACCCCATTTGGGGTCGAACGACCATTTCACGGGGGTCACCAAACAACGCAATCCACCATTTTTTTCCCCTTTTCCTTAGCTGTGCTACTCCCTTTTATTCTATTGGCTTTTGAAAGCCAATAGAATAGACTCTCTTGAATAGAGTCTAATTCTATTGGCTTTCAAAAGCCAATAGGAATTGTCCAGGCTGTCTCTGCCCTGCTGAGCCCGCCAAAAGTTCCATTCTGCAAACGGTGCTGCACCAGTTGAGTAGTCCTCAACTTACGACCGGTTGAGTAGTCCTCGACTTACGACCGGTTGGGGGTCGCGGCATTAAAAAGGTTGAGAACCACTGGTATAAACTATGGGTCTTATATTGAAGGAAAATCTAGACATCAGTTATTGGAAGTTTTTTTTTTTTCATTAATCCCATGCATATTTTCATACTCACATATTTTCTCTCTTACTGACTTTTTAATCCTAAACTGAAATACCTTAAATGTTACACCCCAGTGGGATCCTGCTCCAGTCTGCTGAAAATTCTAATTCTAACCCTTTTGTGTAGAATATTATTTTTAAAATGCGGCAAACAAAACATTTGACAACAGTTGATTTAGTGACAGTTCAAAGTTACAACGGCACAGAAAAAAAAGGATTTATGACCAGTTTTCACACTTATGACCTTTGCAGCATTCACATGGTCACATGATCAAAATTCAGACGCTTGGCAATTGTCTCATATTTATGATAGTTGCAGTGTCCCAGGCTCACATGATCACCTTTTGTAACCTTATGACAAAAAAGTCACTGGGGAAGCCAGATTCACTTAACAACTGTGTTACTGAGTTCCAAAATTGCAGTGAGTCACTTAACTGTGGCAAGAAAGGTTGTAAAATGGGGCAAAACTCACTTAACAAATGTTTCACTTAGCAACAGAAATTTTGGGCTCAGTTATGGTCTTAAGCTGAGGATTACCTGTACGTACATTCCAAATATAGTCACAATATAGATTTACATAAATAGAATATGATTTTATCTTCAGAATCCTCTTTCCTATGAGAAATGCATTTTCCTCACATCCTTTTTGTTTATTATTGCACACTTACTTTTAATAATAATAATGATAAAGTTGGAAGGGAACTTGGAGGTCATCTAGTCCAAACCCCTGCTCAGGTAGGAAACCCTATACCATTTCGGACAAATGGCTGTCCAGTCTCTTCTTAAAAACTTCCAGTATTGGAGCATTCACTGCTTCTGGAGGCAGGTTGTTCCACTGGTTAATTGTTCTAACTGTCAGGAAGTTTCTCCTTAGTTTTAGGTTGCTTCTCTCCTTGATTAGTTTCCACCCGTTGCTTCTTGTCCTGCCTTCAGGCGCCTTGGAAAATAGCTTGACTCCCTCTTCTTTGTGGCAGCCCCTGAGATAGTGGAACACTGCTATCATGTCCCCCCTCGTTCTTCTCTTATTCCTAGTCTGTCATTCATTGTTTAGATTTTATTAATTTACTATAGTTGGGTTTTTTAAAAATTCAATATGCATTAGATTATACATTATCCCTGTCAGGAGAAACTTCCTGACAGTGATAATGGATAATCTAATGCATACTGGATTAAAAAAAACTCAACTGCAAGAGAAACTTCCTGACAGTGAGGACAATTAACCAGTGGAATAGCTTGCCCCCAGAAATCATGGGCACTCCATCACTGGAGATTTTAAAAAAGAAGCTAGACAGTCATTTGTCTGAGATGGTATAGGTTTTCCTGCTTGAGCAGGAGGCTGAACTAGAAGACCTCCAAGGTTCCTTCCAGCTTCGCTCCTATCCTATCCTATCCTATCCTATCCTATCCTATCCTATCCTATCCTATCCTATCCTATCCTATCCTATCCTATCCTATGTATTCGGGTCTTTTCCCTTGTAAGATTGAGAGTATCTCGGCGACGTTTTGATGAGGTCCCACTCGTCATCTTCAGGCTGGGGTCTTCGGCTTCGTGTTTGTGCAATATATCCAAATTACCCAATTCTCCTGCATTTGGAAGAGTAGATACTCAGACTATTGAGATTTGAGCAATTTCTGCTAATGAAGTACATCATGAATTCATTTTTATTGCTTCAATGAATTGGGACATAACTAAAAAAAATTTCATACTGACAATGTCCAGATCTTTAACTGTGTGGAATGGCTCACAGTGGTTGCAGTCTTGGAGGCAAAAAAAGTAATATTGTCTACCATTATTTAGTCCCACCTGTGTTCTGTCATATTTGCACTAAGTCTTCCAACACCTGTACTCTACCTCTCTTATCACTTTTCTTTTCATTGCTGTGTCCTCAGAAAACCATTAGCTCTGCTTTAAAGTGATCCAGGACCTCTTAGAGAAGGATGGGCATGTAAAAGAATTTTCTAGCCCTCTGTGAAGAATCTGTATGTCATCTGGAGATAAAATCTTTAGGAATCACTTAGAGTTAAGATGTCACAGATCAAACAGCACTGTGATTACCATTTCTAGTTGGTTGAACTATACTCACATCTTGTCCAAAATCTTGTGCACCAATTCAGTTTGAATCAATAATTGCCTTCCCAGTGATCAGTTCTATTACCATTTATTCTATATCAGATGCAGAGTATTTTAAATTGATTAAGACTAGCCCTCCTTTACCCGCCTTGTAGATTTCATTCTCATTACAAAATTATCTTCAGACTTTTGGTCATTATATCCCGTTATAATTTTTTTTTGAGGCCTGATATTGTCACAGAAGGAGTCTCAGGAGTCATCCAGCACAATTTCTTGCTTGGTGCATCATCTGTAATGATTATATGTGGGAACATTATCTTGAGGTTTCTAACTTATTAATTCCGGTGTCTTCTTTGATGTAGAGCAGCGGTTCTCAACCTGTGGGTCGGGACCCCATTTGGGGTCGAATGACCATTTCACGGGGGTCGCCAAACAACGCAGTCTGCCATTTTTTCCCCTTTTCCTTAGCTGTGCTACTCCCTTTTATTCTATTGGCTTTTGAAAGCCAATAGAATAGACTCTCTTGAATAGAGTCTAATTCTATTGGCTTTCAAAAACCAATAGGAATTGTCCAGGCTGTCTCTGCCCTGCTGAGCCCGCCAAAAGTCCCATTCTGCAAACGGTGCTGCACCAGTTGAGTAGTCCTCGACTTACAACCGGTTGGGGGTGGCGGCATTAAAAAGGTTGAGAACCACTGATGTAGAGGGCATTAAATTCCCTCATGGTCACAAATAACTCCACCTACCGATAGATATGAATGCAGTCTCAGTGGGAATGTTTTCTGTGCCACATATCCATACCTAGAAATCAAAAGAGAGGTTTTGGGAGACATGGCTGCTTTAATGCTTATAGGAAAGATGCTTTTCCCACACCAATAAATATATTCTGTGAAACATGTATTTTGAATTCTCTATGAATATCCAGTGAAAGATATCTCGAGAAGAGAAGGAGTTCTATAGGGATGAAACATTGTGCCCCAACAGGCTCTTGGTGCAAGAGATTCCTGGTGCAAAGGCCGGTTAAGCATGGAAGATTGATACAATTGACATAGTTATCTTTATGCTTTGGTCATACTGATAGAAAGATGATATGAATGATGTTTCTTGCATTGACTGTTCTCCGTTATCATGTTGAGTGGGCTCCAATATACAGTGGTAGCTTCTTCTTTTGCTTTTTTTCTTGGTTACTTTGTTTAGAAGACACTGGCTTGTCAATAGTCCTGTAAATTGTAGGGTAAAAAGGGGGAGGAAGGAAGCTGTCAGCTTAACTACCAGAGTGGTTTTTTTCTGCCTCTTTTGTTCCTCCTTCCACAGTGGCTTCCTTTGATCATGTTCCAAGTACATGTTCTTGCAGCTGGATTATATGTTTCTTTTTTTCCTATTTTCTTCTGTCTTTTAGATTGTGAGGGCTGGGAACAGTTTTTATCTCTCAGCTTTCCTATTTTACAGGCTGAGAGAAAACAGGAGGAGGACAGGAATGGATTTTCTTTGCTGTCTTCATGAGATCAAATGAACTTTAGCCTACTTGAAAATCTCAGGACTCCTTGCCCCGATTAATGTTTAAAGAAAGACAAGGAATAGCACAAATGAAAGACTTGCCATTTGAGTTGAGAGTGTGTGGAAAGTTTCCTCCTGGATGCACTATAAATCAGGGGCCTTGGGGGGGGGGTCAGAAACATTTAGGATGGCAGCTGGGCCAGTGATATCAAAGATCTGCCCCCTTTTTATCTGCATTGTGACAGATGTAAAAATAAGGTTTAGGATGTTATTAATTGAATTTTTTTAATTGCCCCCAGATGTCCTTGCAGAAAACCCTATATTAATTGCAAGAGCTTTCTTTTTGAAATGAAAGTGGAAATGAATAGTTTAAACTACACAAAATGAGAGGAATTGCTCTAATAAAAGCTTAACATTTCCCATATAGAAAAACAGTTTCAAGTTCCGTATATTTGTAATTCCCTCTGAAATCTTAGAATTCAGCGTTGTTCATACAGAAACTTGGCATTAAAAAAAATCCACATCTCCATTGCTGTGGAGAAATCACTACATATATCAGCTCTGAAACCAGATGAATTTCTTAATTCGAAAGCCTCTTACTGCAATAATTGATGTTCCTTTCTAAAAAACCTGAATATGTTAATCTAACTGCAGTGCATGCTCTTGGAAAATGCATTGTGTAAGAGTGGCGATTCTCTCGTGTTTATGCTTCTGAATTTCATGAAGCTTACTTCCACTTTTTAGTTCTTGTGGTTTCCAACAGGAAGAAGGTGTCATGGCTAGGGTAGGATTCCCAGGGCTAGGTATGAACAGAATTCGTCCTTTACCTCAAAGTGGCCCTAGTTGCCATTGTTATTATACAAAATGCACTTTTGAACCTCAGGGACAACAGTGCTAGGATGTCTGTTGCTTAATGGAAAAAAGAAAAGAAATTCTCAGCTTGAGGTAGAACTAAATGAGTCAAGGGGATTCCTGTCTGTATTTCCTATAAATGTTGTTTTTAAAATAAAATAAATTTAATAAATAATCAAATTAAAATGTGGAATATTCATGGAATAGAGGCAGAGATTCTAAACATACTATTATAGCAATAATATTAACAAGAAAGTATGGCATACTGTAATAGCATAGCAAATAGTCAAAAGGGGGGGGGGGAATTAACAAAACTCTTCAGAAGGAGAGAAACCGAGGCATTGTATTGTGAAGAGGCTTTGAAAATCTGCCTAGTCCTGGGATTTGGGATTCACATCTGAAATGAGGAAGTTGCTTGGCGGAGGGAGGGGGGAGGAGAACTCAACGTGTTGGCACCGTTTTCTGGGGAAAATACAATCAAGTAAAGGAGTTGATGACAGTACAGCCTGGCAGATTGCTCCCTTGAGTATCTACAAAGAAGTTCATTTCTGAAATCAGAAAATAAGTGGAGGGAGGTTTGGTCCTTTAGAACAAATCAATTTATTTCAGGGTTGTCAGCAGTATATGGCCAAAGAATTCAAGATGTTGGCCTTGAGGGTGTGATTGATTTATTCCTTAAGAATTGCATGCAGACATCCCGGCATCTTTTCTTTATCCTTCTTTGAATAAGTCTGAGCAAGAAGGAGTAAAAAGAAAGTGGAGATGTTTCAGTGTTGGATTAGAGGGCTGACAAAAAAATTTCCACTATTGATAAACGCAGTTCACGTAATGGTGTTTTTTTATGACTACTGAATTCAGTGTTTGTTGTATTTTATTTCAGTCAGTAGGTTGATTGAAATATAACTATGACCATGTGATAATGGTATATCATAGTATAACATATACCAAGTATAACTACTACCATATGGAAATCAACAGGTTTTTTTGAGGTTAAAAAGGATCCTCATACTCAGATTGCTTGGGAACCACTAAACTATAGGAAATTAAAGGCCGAGTTGGAATTCTAAGGGAAAAATAATACATACAAATATGATATAAATTTATAACATAAAAATATAAGATAAATTATAGGAAAGAAATAGAAGAAAAGAAGAACACTGCATCAAGATTTGGACAAAGCCTGTTTCAGAAAATTGAATGGGATAGTTCTGAATATATTTTCACTTACTTTGTGAAATAATCCCTAATGTGGAATTTGTCTGATTCACAGACATGTTGAAATTTGGATTCACTGACCAAGCAGTGACTCTTGAGATTAGACTACTTTGGTTGCTGCAGTCCCAGCAACTGGGATTTGAGAGAAAGCTCTACTTCATTGCCAGAGGTTCTTCTAACCAGTGTAATAGTGTTTTGTGTCCTATGTCAGCTACATGTTTAGCTTTGACTTCGTTGTTTTATGAGAAGTACCAGCAAAAAAAAAATCTTATTTTTCTGTTTCAGCCCTGACAAGAAATCTTCGGAAATTTGCAAATGTTTTTTTTTTTTATTCCCCCAAATAGAAAAGATTTCTTCTCATTCACTTTCTAAACACAGCCTGTGGTTAATACAGGTAATCCTTAACTTACAACCATTCATTTAGTAATCATTTGAAGTTACATCACTGAAAAAAAAATGATTTAAGCCTTATTATGTAAATCTTTGTATCCTATCCCCATGGTCATGTGATCAAAATTCAGATGCTTGGCAACTGGTACGTAATTATGATGTGATCACCTTTTGCAACCTTTTGACAAAGTCAGTGGGGAAGCTAGATTCACTTAACAACTGTGTTACTAACTTAACAACTGCAGTGATTCACTTAACAACTATGGCAAGAAAGGTCATAAAAGGGACCAAAACTCAACTTAACAATTGTCTTGCTTAGCAATGAAAATTTTGAGCTCAGTTGTGGTTGTTAAGTTGAGAACTACCTGTAATGCCTATTATGGGAGTCAGAGAAAAGCAGATAGTGTAGGGTCTTTTTTTACACTTCTGAATCATAATCATTTGTGCACATCTCTTTAATTACACAGAAATCTCTTTGGCATGCGGTTTTGGAAATGTTACTTCCTCAAGCTAACCTTTTCATCTCCAAAAGTAATTGTTCATTAGTGAGAATATAATCTCTTTCACTGTTCTTTCCTTCTAGTTAAATATGACCTTAATAATCCTGCAAAACACGCCAAACTGGACTTTCTCAATAACCTTGCCACTGGACTGGTGTTTATTATAGTAGTTGTCAATATATTTATCACTGCTTTTGGAGTTCAGAAGCCATCTCCTCCAGACCAGAAGGCATAGGAGGTAAGCTCCGGTTTAGAATAGAATATCATAAAACACGCATACTTTTAATCTGAAAACAAATCTATTTCTTCTTGTAAAGAAACATTTTTACAAGTCTATATAATTTCTATGTATTACAGAGTACAAGTTATCATAGGTGGGTTCAGGAGTAATACTATTTTTATTTATTTCATATCTGTGCTCTAGCCACAGTAGAGATTGCATTATTCTCCTTTGAAACTCCTCCTCAGAAAGATCAGAAAAAATTTATTTTCATGTTCAATAAACTCATTCTCCATTTTTAATTAATTATAGTTAATTTAATTGTACATGGTAAAACTGGACCTACTACAGTTAGTCGGTATTTCAGAAAGTACATCTTCCTGTTTATATTGAGCCAAATATTAAGATACACAGAAAATACTTTTTATGTTCCAGGTGAACTTAAAAAGGAAACAGGGCCTTCATGGTTACGGCACAGTGATTATAGAAGCTATCCCACCAGGACACTGAGTTCACACTTACATTGATCTTATTTCGGTTCCACACTTACATTGATCTTATTTCGGTTGAATCTAGTCTCAGATGTTATGGGTGCTCTATCATTGGAGGTTTTCAAGAAGAGATTGACAACCACTTTTCAAGAAGAGATTGACAACCAACTCTATTATTCTGTTTGCTTTTTATCTAGATCAGTCTTTCTCAACCTTGACAATTTTAAGGCATGTGGAGTTCAACTCCCAGAATTCCACAGCCAGCAATGCTAGCTGTGGAATTCTGGGAGTTGAAGTCCACATGCCTTAAAATTGTCAAGGTTGAGAAACACTGATCTAGATGTTAAATGAGTTTTGACGGATAAGTAGATAGGTTGATAACATTAACAAGATAAGCCAGAATCAATTGAAATTGGCTAATTTCCCCAGAACACTACCTAAGGCAAACCACTGTTGTTCAATGGTACAGATAACAACAAATCTCAGTTATTTGAAAATGAATACAAAGCTTCTGATTTCCACTAGACTGATGTACAAAAAGATGAGAAGGAAGTTTAGGAATCCAAAGTTTGCTCGTGCTACTTTTCTAGCATTATATTGAAAATACAGTCAGATTGTAAAATCAGTTGGGAGTAGTAGTTTAGTTAGGCCATCAAGTGCAGCATTGTTTATGAGGTAGAAAAAGGTTTGGAACATGAAAAATAATCAACACCAAATACTCTTATGGACACCTCCATTGCTGTTCATGAATTTTGCTCCCTTATGAATACGATGGTTTCAGTTCATTTTTGCTCAAAGACCCAAACTTAATTGTTTAAAGCCATGCATTTGCATCAAACAGGGATTCTGGGAATTAAGTAGGTAAGAGGCAACTATGGGACAGTGTTATCTCTTCTCTTGTTGTAGATTTATTTATATATTCTATACCTTCTCTATAGAAATTGGTCTGAGTATTCTGTGATGAAACGGAGAAAAGGAATTAAAGGGATACTTTAAATGAAAATAATCAAGCTGCATAGATCCTTGTAACTGATTTTTCATTTTTTCTTTTTAACTCCCAGATACCAACATTCTGAAGACAGTTTCTGTACTTTGTGCCAGTTTCACTTGGATGAAGAAACTCAACAAGCATGTCTTCCTTTCAGTTGGATTATTTACCAGAAAGGCCATTTTATATAACTTCTTGGAAGAAAAATGAATTTAATTTGTAATAAGAAGTTGCAACCAAAGATGCTTGTACTGAACTTTCCACATAAACCTAAAAGTATTGCTTAAGGAAAAACTGCAGTGTAAATCTCTGAGATTTTCTTATGACTTATGACTCAGTCCATGTGCCTTCAGAGAAACGCTGAACCAAGAAAGAGAGCAGTTATATTTGAAAGCATGGACTTCACATAGGTAGGGAAAGACCCATGTACATTTCAACATTAAAGAATATTTTTTTCTACAAGACTTTCAAATCCCAATGTAGATTAAAAAAACCCAAATTGTTCATTATTTATATAATTTTATATGAATAATCATATCTGGTAGGGTGCTACCTAAGTAAAGAAGAAAGTGAATGTAATCAGTGCGATGGTAATGTTGAGACAACAAACATCTGTTTTGCAAAGACCACCTCCCTTTAACTAATGTTCACTCATAGTCATTCCAAGTGTTCCAAAGAGGTGGGTGTCCAGTAGAAATATATTGTAAAATTTTGTATTGTTTCATTGATAATATAATCTACTTAGAACAATTGAGATGAATGAAGCCATGCCTTATAGCTTGTAAACCATGGTTTATGGCTGAGAACATGTTATTTGTTCAATAAACCATGGTTAATTCAACTATAGCATGATGCATGTCCTTACTGTGTGAACACATCACAGCTTTGTATAAAGGCATTATAATATATATAATTTTGTTTACTTCTTTCTTATGGAATTGATGTTTATTATAGCTTTTGATCAATTGTTTAAGAGAGTTTATCTTTATATAGTACTTGATCAGAACAATTTGCTTGCCTGACTAAAACAGAGCAAAACTCCAAGCTGCATCTGAAATGTAATTTCACACAATTGCTAGGATTTTTTTGCGTATGTATTTGAGTTCCAAACTAAGGGATGATGTAAGGGAACAATCAAATACATGTGTTGTTGTATGTGACAGAATAGCAATTTTATTATAAATTCTCTCTTTCTTTCATATGCTACACCATTTTGGTTCTCTTAAACATCTGCCAAATTTCTATATTATCCACAAACAGAATAAGTACAGGGATAATAGGGTCATTTTACCCTGACACTTGTGAAGAGCAAGGATATAAAAAGTATCTCTCTCATTCCTTTTATGTCCAGTCATTCTGAATGGCGCTGCACCTTTTCTACTTATTTTGCACACAATGCCGGTGAGAAATATCTCTGTGCTCATTTTGCCCAGTCACACTGGATAGTGAGATGGGTGGCATATAAATTTAATGAATAAATACATTTCAAACATGGCCCATCCATGGTTTATATTTTCTACTTTGGTAATGATTAGTAAGGAACACTGCAAAATCTTGATAGGTCTGTCTTCTTTATATCAAGGATGGCTTGTCAACAGTTGAATAGGGAAATGCCAAGGTTTCCCCCATTTTTCCTGCTTTGGTGACCAAAATCCATTCTAGAAGGCACCTCAAAGTGCATGCCTCTTCAATCTTTCCAACACAGATCAAATGGCATGGTGCATTTTTCTCTGGCCTGGACTGCTAACTTTAAAACTGTTAAGTAGAAATAGAAAGGGCCATCCTATGCACAAGATGAGAACCAAATTTTGATTATATCCAATTTTTCTCATTCTCATCATCTCATTCTTTCATTTGCTTTTTTAAAGTCAACCTACATAGAAAACAATAGTTTTAAAAAAGAAAGTATGTTTAATGAAATTGAATCAGGAAATTAATTTTTTTCAGAATATGTTTTGAAATTATATATAATACAATTTTCTCCTTTAAAAAATATAGTGAACATTTTTTTATAATTTATCATTTGTGAGCACAAACTGCACTCTGTTTTTAGTTTCCTACAGATCTAATGCTACTAATATGTTTTATTTTTTATTTTGATTCATTAAATATGTACATTTTAAATCTATAGTATATAGCACATTAGTATTGACACAGGATAGAAGCCATTTCCTTTACCATTTTAGATGCTGTATTTTTCTACTAATAAAAATCATAATCATAAGATTCTAAAGAGTAAGATAATTTTTCTAGCAAAGAAAATAGAGAACAAAAAGGACAGAATTTTATTTGGATATCTGTTTTATTTTCAGTGAAAATAATTGGACTTTATTATTAATAAGAAAGGGTTGTGGTTTTTTTTTTGTTCAGATGCAAAACTGGATCAAAAGTTTGCAGAATGTTGGTTCACAGCTACTGCCTTTATCAATTGTGTGAACAGGATTGCTTCTTCTGCATAAGAGCCAATTGTAATTCTGTATGTTCTTTCCAGGAAGTGAATCCTGGGTTGAATTAAGTAGGGCTTGCTTCAGCAAGAACAGATATTTTTCATAGATTGTATTTTTAATAAATTATATTAAAGTGCAGTATAATCAAATAATGTTTTTCATAGCTAATTGTGATAAAATCAAAAGTTTTTCCTAAACAGGACAATGGTTTAGGCATTACAAGTGAGGAGTGTTCTAAAATAGAATATCAATTCATGTTACAGATTTTTGCAAAATATTTTTACAGCGTACTATTTTGTTTTCTTGATGTCAGTGATGGGGTAAACTAGGGACAGCTGTGAGGGTGAATAAAGGAAGGTATCCAGGACTATGCAATCCAAGCCCTGTTATTGAAACTGATAAATCTAATCTAGCTGGTTTCAATCTGGCATCCTATGCATGGTTTGGATTACATGAGACAGTACATGATAGGTATTTTATTAAAAAATGTACTAGAGGCACAGCTTGTCATGATTTTGATTTCCTATTCACTTTAGAATCCTGTACTTAGATTGTTACTGTATTGCACTGTTTTAATTAATTTTTTTTCATTGCTGGTCAATAAACAGTCTTGATAAAGTGCATCGCATTTTTTTATTTAGGCACCACTGATTATGATTCATTTGGAGCCCTTAAAACAAACCCTGGTGTGCATGGTAAGGATAACACCAGCTGTGTATCTGTTAGCTATATTAGTTTTAGTGGTACATGTCTAGGCACCACTAAAACTGATTCTAATTGGCTGGTTCTAATTGGCTTCCTCCCTAAGGAAAAGCTTTGTAACATAGGAACACACTTATGGGAAAGGCAAGGTTTAAACACAACATATACAACAGACTATGCTTCCATGTTTTATCTTTTAGAGTTACTTTACATGTACCTCTTCATTTCATCATTCCCCAGCAATTCTCTGAGGGTTGTTGTGAAGCAAGACTAGGGGAAGATTATGACATGTTGCAACATTGAGTGGTTGGACTACATATTTCTCTATTCATGTTTATTTTGGATTCTATAATGTGGTTCAGACAGGCATGATTGGTCCTTCCTTCCTTCCTTCCTTCCTTCCTTCCTTCCTTCCTTCCTTCCTTCCTTTCTTTCTTTCTTTCTTTCTTTCTTTCTTTCTTTCTTTCTTTCTTTCTTTCTTCACATACATATATGTTGCCTTTCCTTCAGGAGCTCAAGCTGTGAGATAGATAAAGGGGATGGGGGGAAGAGTCTGGCCCAAAGTTACCCAATGATCTTTCAGGGCAAGGGTGAATTTATATCTAGATTTCTCTCTGGTCCTCAAATAACATACAGCACACTATCTCTGTAGCACTTGAATTACATTCATGCATTTAGACAGAAGTCCCATTTGCCCAGGTGAACTTTGTTGTATACTTTGTTCGTGTGTGAATGATGAAGACACATGACGATGTTGAGCAAACGCTTTATTTCACCTTCTCAACAACCAAGCAAGCACAAAAGGCACGCAGGACTTTTTATATGGCCAGAAACCCGGACAATGGCAACCAATGTGAACAGAGCATTTTCGTGCCTTGCGCACGCGCACAAGGCTGGCGCCGCTCTGTCTGGTCCCGGGCAGCTTTTGGAATGCCCGGGACCAATGCAACATCCTGAGCCTGCTTTTCCAGGCTCAGGACACAACAAACTTCACTCCCAGATAAGATTGCAAGAGGATTGCAACTTGAGGGTCTATAAGCCTCTAGGGCTGGCAGAGCGAACCTCTTGTTTTCTTGTATATCCTTTGTTTTTATTTTCCTTACAAGCATTTTAATTACTCAGCTCTTTTAATCTGGGATGGTGTTCACTCCCTTCTCTTTCCCTCTGCCTATCTCACATGTTCTGATTTCCCACTTTGAAGCAAAGTTTCCCATTAAGCAACTTTCATTTCATTTTCCTTGGAAGTAGCACTCAGTTTGAATGGCAGGAAAGACTTGAAGAGTATAGCACTCTTTACTCAAAATAAAGCATAGTCATTCAGTCTTTGTGCCTTGCATATAACCTCTGTTGCATTTCCCACAAGCAGATTTCACAATTTTAAAAAATTATGATTTCTTAGAAGCGTGCATTGTTCTGCTCATTGGGAAGAAGCACACTCAGGATTGTAACAGCTTTTCAGTAAATTGAAAATGTCCCACAGTTCAATTCTCCCTCCACCCCCAGAAAATATAAGTGATGTGTGCCTTTCAGGATTGGGACCAACTGAAGTTTCAAGAATCAGGGAGTCTGCAAGAAGGGTGGTGATCAAAAAAGCCAGAATGATGGTCACAAACAGATGGCAGTTGAATCCCTATACATGGTTGTGGGTGCCATTTCTCCCTTTTCAACTCACGTTCCCTCCCCCAGATCTCCCTGAAATAGGGGAAGTTATATTTCAAGCAGATTTTAGATGCAACAAGAGTTAAGGGGGGGGGGAACTTAGCTGAGTTTTTAGTGCAGTCAACTGGCAGAGACCTTTGCATCCTGAGAAAATCAGTTGCCAAGGAGCAGATCCTGAATGTGAGTTCTCCCACCCAAAAAGGGATTTTGCAAAGAGGAGGGAGCCCTCTACATTTTATTTTTTCTGTTGTTCCCTTTGGAGTGATTTCCCAAGAGTGGCCAAAAGCCAAATAAGAAGGAATAAAAATCCTGGTTGGAATTTGGGGAATCAAGCTAGGAATAGAGATTGCAATAGAGATTTGATTAGATTTCGTGAACAGTGAACCATACTAGGATGTTGTTCTCTCTGTGTTGCAGAGACTGAATGTATCAAGGAAGCTTAGAAGGGCATAGGAAACCAACAGGTCCACCCCCCAATCATTCAGGATTTCATAGGAGAAAGCCATTGCTCTGACTTTTGTTTGAAAATGGTTTAGAATCCATTCAAATGCCAAGCTTTTTGTTCCTGGAGCAGCACATGAAAGGATAGACCGAATTTCATGCCATTGCTTTAAATCTACTACTACCAGGCCTTTACAACTAAATGTCAGACTACCAAATGTGTTTAGACAATCGTATTTCCTGATACACATTAAATTTTACTCCATGCTGACAGAAGTTTCAGTAGAGAACAAATCATGAATAATAAAATAGCCTAAGCTTTTATTAGGCATCTTGGGAGCACACTCATTATAATGCTTACTCTGCTCTTTATAAGTGGGTGAATTAAAATGACAACTGCTATCTTTATTAGCCCAAACTCTCAAGTACTGTTTTATAGTGTTAGTCTCCCACGACCTGGTTTTAATTCCCTGAAGCACATGACCTACTATAATTTACTGGAAGAAAAACCCATTGTATGGGTAAAGGTATTTAAATTATGCTATTAGCTTGGAACTAAATGCACTCTAAAAATGACTAGGCCAAGAAATCTGATTTTTTTGACAAAAGTGTTTTTTGCTTAGAAAAGAGCAATAATTAAAATCATAACCTTGAACAACTCACTTGCAAATGTCTGCTTTACTATGTTGAAAAAAATATTCTGTCTTCTGGAAACCAATTAAATGCTATTTATTGTGGATTCTGTGCTTCACACATATGAGTTTTGGAATTAGGAAATGCCCTATTTTGAATCTTTGGGAGCATAATTAATAACTCCCATCATTCAGAGCTAATCTTGAGATTGAAAATTCTTCAAGATGCTTCTACATATCTGGCAGGCTTGCTAATTAGGAGTTCCCTATACTATGTAAAAAAATGTCATGATGCTGCCTTTAAAAGAGGGTTTATTGGTAGAAACACACATTTCACCAAAGCCAGGCAGGTTCAGAGCCAAAGTCATTTTTGCTTTATTGTTTTATTCAAAGAAGGAATTTTGGCATAGATTCTTCCGAATGAGGGACCGGGCTGGTACCATTGACAAAGGACCTCAAGAACTTCTGTTTGGTCAGCTAAGCCTGGCTGCCATCTCAACATTTGCATTAATCCATGTGCAGAAGACAGTTTAGGCTGCTTGTCCCTGCTGTCATTGTTTTGTTTGAAGCAAGAGAAATTTAGCAGTATTACAAAAAAAGAGAGGGGAAAATGCCTATCCAATCCTTTCTTAAGAACCTCCAGTGATGGAGCACCCACAATTTATGGAAGCAAGATGTTCCACTGATTAATTGTTCTCACTGTCAAGAAATTTTTTCCTTAGTTCTAGGTTGGTTCTCTGCTTGATTCCATCTATTGCTTCTTGTCCTGTCTTCAGGAGCTTTGGAAAATAGGTTGACCCTCTCTTCTCAGTGATAGCCCTTCAAATATTTGAAGACTACTATCAAGTCACCCTAGTCCTTCTCTTTCTTAGACTAGACATATCCATTCCCAAACTGCTCATCATGTTTTAGCCTCCAGTCCCCAATCATCTTAGCTGCTCCTCTCTGCACTCTTTCTAGAGTCTCAACATCTTTTTTATATCGTGCTGGCCAAAATTGGACAAAATATTCCAAATGTGGTTTTACCAAACCACTATAAAGCAGTACTAATACTTCACATGACTTTGATACTATTCCTCTGTTGATGCAGCCTAGACTGCATTTTTTGGCAGCTGCAGTGAAGTGCTAGCTTATATTTAAATGGTTGTCCCCTAGGACTCATAGATCCCTATCATAGTTACTGCTGTTGAGCCACATACCACCTAATCTATACCTGTGCATTTGGTTTTTGTTGCCAAAGTGCAAAACTTTACTTTACCACTGAATTGCATTCAATCAAGGACCTTCAGTTTCTTCATCAGGAGCTTTTATCAGCTTTAGTGCCCCATGATGTTCTTCCTAAATAGAGTAACATAAATTTAAGGATGATCTCTCAGTTGCTGAAAAGCATTGTTTCTGTTCCTGTTTCTGTTCCTAAGTTCAAGGCCACTTAAGAGAGTCATGCTTAGCCATAAATTTTTGTGAAATTGTATACAGTGATGTCAACATATACTTCATGTTATTGTGCTTATCAGGGGAAAAAAATGGAAGAAATGAAGTCTCAAAAGCTCTAGCTATCTCTACCAAAGAACCCACTGGATTATCTTGCTTTATACATATTTTCTAGAGAATAAGCCACAAACCATACAGCAAACCACAGTGACATGTTCATGTCCTCAAAAAGCTAGCATGTTCATACAGCATTCCTCCGAAGTCTTTTATATTTTAAAAAGAAGATAACTTCCCAGCAGACCTGTTTCTGCCAGTTGGGATTATCTGGCAGTTGTCAATTGTAAAAGTTTCAGGAGGAAACCCTGTTAAGGAGGCAGTTAAAGCTAATATGACAATAGTGCTCCTTTCCACAATGGATGCCCTCTTATTTACCTTTGCAAGAATTAGAGCCCAGATAGCAATTGTCATCTTGCTCAGTTGACAGTATCAAAGTGAAAGAAATGAAGAGGGCAATGTGAGGACTTTGTGTATCTGAGGAAGGTAGATAGGTAGATGATACATAGATGATGATGATGATAAATAACAGGGCTAGCTAGCTAGCTAGCTAGCTGAAAGGCAATAGATCAGTGGTTCTCAACCTTACTAATGCCGCGACCCCGCAACCGGTCATAAGTTGAGGACTACCTGTATTTCCCTGCCCAGGAGCGCCATGCATGCGTGGTGCCGCCCCCTGCGCCGGCTGAGGCCTAGCTGGCAAGTGACAGAGACGGCGCAGGCCAACCACCGGCTGGGCCACCAGCTGGTCCAGTCCAAGGCAGGTAAGGCACCCGCCGGGCCCCACACATGCCAGCAACCCTCCCTGCGCCCGCCACTGCCCCGCTAGTCTTACCTTGGCCACCACCCATTCGGGGCGGCGGCAGGCAGGCCCAGGTGCTCCTGGGCGGCCACGGCAAGCAGCAGTGACAGCGCAGGCCAACCACCGGCTGGGCCACCAGCTGGCCCAGCCCAAGTAGGTAAGGCACCCGCCAGGCCCCACACGTGCCAGCAACCCTCCCTGCGCTCGCCAGCCTCCCACCTCCCACCCCTGGCCCTCTTTTACTTACTTTTAGTAGTTGCTCAGCAGGGAGGGAAGCTTTCCAGAAAGTTCGCCTTGCAGCACCGTTTGCAGATTGGGGCTTTTGGCGGGCTCAGCAGGGCAGAGACAGCCTGGACAATTCCTATTGGCATTTGAAATCCAATAGAATTAGACTCTGTTCAAGAGAGTCTATTCTATTGGCTTTCAAAAGCCAATAGAATAAGAGGGAGTAGCACAGCTAAAGAAAAGTGGAAAAAAATGGCGGACAGCCTTGTTTGGCGACCCCCGTGAAATGGTCGTTCAACCCCAAATGGGGTCGCGACCCACAGGTTGAGAACCGCTGCAATAGATAGATGATACAGTACATAGATATTTTCATCAGAACTATATTGAATGCCTCTGAAATTTACTGACTGGACTTGGCTCTTATTCATTGGACAATATTGAAACATATTGCATGAAGGATTGATCTAACTCAATAGTCAAGATTCTGGCAATTAAACAACCCTGTATGTCAGGCCCATGCAAACATATATGAACCGCCAGTCTTGTGCAGCCCATTGGCATCACCTCAGCAAATCTATCTCCAGAGCTAGGTATGTTTTGCCGCCACAACCATCCGAAAGGACATACTGTAACGGCTTTCAGGCCTCACCAGCACCACATCACTGATGCCATTCTTGCCAAAGAGCTGATTGATATTCTTTGTGGCCAGCTATTATTTTTAATTTATCAATGCCCCCCCCCCGTTCTCCATTCTATAACCACTGTTCTTGAGATACATTGTAGTCAAACATTATCTGAAGGACAGTATTCATTGTGGGATTGCATTTGTGTTGCCTTTCCATCTAATACCTTTTATTTCTAGGTAACCCTTGTGGAAGTTGCAGTACAATTGGCCTCCCAAATAACAGTTCTCTTATTTCAATTCTCCAATAAAACACAAAACATGAGCTAATGGTTTTTCTGTTAAAGAATTGTCACAAGATTATGTTTAATTTGGTTTTAAAATTTTAATTTTATACACACATAATTTTTAATTACATACAACCAGGTACATTAAACACTCATTATAAATAAGAATGGAAGTATTTTATGCATGTTACAGCCTGAGAAAAACTTTCCCCTGAAACTGCATTCATACTGGACATTTATTGAGAAGAACCTTGTACATACATTTATTTTAACAAGCACATTTCTTTTTTAATTTTTGTTGTTTCTATTTTACTTCATTTGGTCTTTCCCCCTTCCATTCATAGATTAAAAGGAAAATAAAATAGTAATATAATGAAAATAAAGTTCCCAAATCCAATGCTTATTGATACCCACTCAATACGTAGAGACTGATACTTCTTTATGTGGCTTCCTTAATATAAAATCCTGGGAATCTGGGCATAAAAAAGTAAAAGGCTGCCTTTAATGCAACATATTCCTATTATCTATTTTAAAATTGAATCTCTCCTGTAAACTACCCCATTATATTTTAACATTTTACCTGATTCACTGGGATGGAGACTCTGAAGGGAAAAAAAGCATTTTTGCAAATTTCAAAGACTACTGCAATATTTATTGGCTGGACTTTGAAAGGCTAACATCAGTTTTCCCATTCAAATCCAGAACACCACAGAGCCCTAATAGGTATCTATTTTTTTATTGCAAAATCATCCTTGTAGACCAATTGGAAACCTCTTTTCATATTAGAATTGTCATCTCCTTTAGCATATCTCTCATTAACATTTGTTAAATCTATCAGCAGCAGTTCCCAACATTTGTTTTTTAATGCAAATGAATATATTGTCATCAGAATCTTTGAAAACCACATTGGGTCATTAGGTCAGTCCCTGTGGGCAGCAGCTTTTCTTCTCTCCCTCAAAACTGTATCCCTAAACCACATTTAAAGGATAATTTTAAAAAATGACAAAAAACATCTAAAGCTGCATGAATATCACCTGAAATCTGGTAAAAAAAATGGAATGAATGGATTTCAAGATACCATGTACATTATATTTATGTGGACTGAATGGAAACAACAAAAAAAAAAAATTAGAATTGCTCCAAAAATATTTTAAGGCCATCATTGGATTATTTGAATATTTAAGCTAAACGTATAGTAATTTCCTTATCTATTGAGCAGCTATCTTGTTTACTCTTATTTACGAGCAGTGTTCAGGCAGTATAGGGAATAGGGCTGGCATCATCAGCAGAGAAAACTACTACCACATGCCATTTTGTTTTCTTCAACATACAAAGAGGTTTGGTTTGGTTGCATCATGATCTTAAGATGCTTGAAAGGTATTATTTTTTTCTTTTTGAAAAGAGATGGATCACTTCTAAGAGTCTTTTATGCCTAAGCCAAATTAGAGATAACAATGCATGGCACTGAAATAGCGTGTTCAAATAAACCTTATTCAGTAAACAAACAGAAGTGGCCAGGGTATTAGGGTTATGCAATGCTCCAGTCTGTATTGGAAGAAAAATATTGGAAAGGACAGCAGTACCAAACACAGCTCTTACCTGTGGTTCATTAAAGCACAGAAAACAGCTGCATTCCCAAATCACTGCCAGCTTCTGCGTTCACATTCCTGCCTATTTTGAAGCAGCTCTTTCAAATCAGATCCAGTTCATACAACAGTGCTTTCCTCTATTGTCCGGAATGCTTTTTATTGCTTAAAACTTTTTTTTGTCCTTTCTGGGCAGATCAACACACTTTAAATAAAACAGTCTCATGTTTTGGTTTCAGCACCAACCACAATGTTTTACTTTTTAAAATGTTTATAATACACTTTAACAATGCCAGCTTTTAACTTCCAACTTTTAATTTAGAGCTTCCAACCAGATGCCAGCTTCCTGTTTATTATTTAATTTAAAGAATCTAAAAAAAAAATCATAAGGTGAAGTAGGAGGCTCTAAGAGCATTGTCAGTGGGGGAGTGATGGCTATAGGCATGTGAATTATTCCTTGAAAATAGGGATGATCCCCTCCCAATCTTATAATAATATCTTATAATAATCTTTTAAATAATAAAATAACAAATTAGATATTTTTCTAATCACCGAAAGAAAAAATTCTGGATCTGTTTGGTCTAATGTTATTGCCTCCTAAGAATTTCTTTAAGGGTAATAGAAAATGTCTGGGCATCCTTATGAAGGTTTAGTCCCTTGTTTCAGATGGGACCATCAACCCATTTATTATGCAGCTAAGCAACATCACCAGTGCTAGTAAATGCGGCATTTGCTTCCTTTGGAGTATTTTAATCAAATTCTTGGAAGCCAGAATAGGAGATTAATGATGCCAGTTCAGGGTAGAATACAACCTGAACTTGGGTCTTCCATCATCAAATGTAATATTGGGAATACCTTTGTGGCGCAGATGCTATAAGGATATGATTAAACGACATCCAAAGAAGAAGACCTATCTATAGAAATAACATGTTAAGTAAACTTTAATGTCATATGTACATGGATTGTATATAACTGAGCACCAGAATATTCTAGATGGGATTTTTTTTTCCCCAATAGAGAATATTTGTAGTAGCTCAGGGTTGAAATGAGTGCTCTTTGAGCTTGTTTTCTCAAAGACATTTCATTAACCAAACTAGGTAACATCATCAGTGCTAGACTGTCTGTTGATGTTACCTAGTAGTTTAGGTAATGAAATGTCTGCAAAAATGTCTGCAACTCAGAGAACACCAAGGACTCCTCATGGGATGTTTTTCTCTTTACCTTGTGGATAACTGGACTATTACTTTTTTGAATATTGGCTAAAGTGAGGGGAAAGGCATGTTATTTTTTTTCAAAAGCTATTTGAATGATGGTCTGTACATTTTAAGGTTTCTTTTTATAAAGTTAGTCATATAACCAGCCTATAAGTTCAAAAATACTTTTATACTCGCTGACTCAAAGCCTCTTATGGATTTTTTTGCATAAAAATGGAGAACAACAACTTGGACTTATGGTGTTGATTAGACAGAAAAGATTATAAAAAGAAGAAGAATATGATGAGGTTAAAATATATTTGTACTCCTAACTGCTATGAAGAATGTTGAAAGCCACCCTCCTTATATCTTTTTTCTTTCTTACATCTTTTGCTTTTCTTTGATTAGTAGTTTTTTATTTTTTCCCTTTTTTTTCTATTAGTTTGTGTTAGATGTTACCTTCTGGTTTAAAAGTTTTAATAAAAATTACATATTAAAAGCCTTTTAAATTTGACTGGATGAATAACTTAACCTTCAAAATTGAATTTTAGTTTGAGCTTTGATGCTACAAAGGGTTCCATAAATTTTCAGGTGTATAATTCATGTGTGAACGCTGCAATGAACTTGGCTGAAGCCATTTTTGCTTTGTTTTCGGTTGCCACAGTAATGGGGGGGGGGGAAATGAGTGATTCTAAAGTTAGACTAAACAATAAACTATCTTGTGGGAACTAAGGTTGTTGCTGCCTGGGTTTTGGCGGGCTGAGCTTTCCATTAGAAAGCCTGCCAAAGTAGTTTTTTATTGGGAAATGTGATTTGTGACATAGCAATGGGGTGGGAAGTCCAACTTTACAACATTGTAACCTTTGGGAGGGAACTTCAGTCTTGGTTTCACTTTTGACTGTACCGATACTTTGTAGCCAATAAATACATTCTTTAAGGAAACCTCTTGCCTTGGAATTCTGTTTTTACTGGTCTCATCTATCGGAACCATGACATCATGCTTCTACTACAATCAACTCTGAAACCAAAACAAGCTGTATTTCTTTTCTAAATCAAGCTCGTACTTTAGAATGGCAATTGGCCAGAGACCATTATTCTTTTAAAAATTGATGGGGTCCGACTGAGCAGTGCTACAGCATTCTTTCTCCTGTTATGCAGAAAATAAGTAGCTGACACATCAGTTTTTAAGAATCCTGCATATGAATGCAAGGTTAGTCATGTGTCTCCTGCAGTGCTCTCTCCCCACCCTGTGGTGATTCAAGGAAATACATGAGGAGGTTTCTTGCCAGATACAATTTTTTAGCTATGAGGATAGGAAGAAAAGGTTTTTAAGGGCTAAACAATTCACCCAGAACATCCCTAACAAGAGGCACATGCAAAACACAACAGGACAACTGCTGAAGGTACAGTGCAAGCATCTTCAATCACCACTATAGCATCATTTTATTTTATTTTCTCTTCAGAAAGTGCCTCTAAATTTGTGAATAGTCAAATTCCATGGTTAAACCAGTTTCTATTGTTTTGGCAAGGAAGCACAATCTATTTCAAGTCCAGGAGAGAATAGCATCGGGGTTCCTCTCTTTGGCTATGGCTATGCAATGAATGTATGCATTCACTGCCATTTTTAATTAAACTGTAGCTTGCGATTGTATTTTGAACCTGCCCAGCTAGATGGCTGATCTCAACATGCTAAACAGACTAGAACTGGATAGTTCTTTAATGTCAGATTAACAAGAAAGTCCAGGATTGTTACTAGACTGAGAAATTTACAAATTATCCAGGAATAAAACATCAGCAAAAAATATCTGTGCTGTTGCCAAGAAAATAAAATGTGTCCATAAGGTTGAATTCAGTTCAAGGACTTTACTTACATTCTCCTAGAACAAGCCAACTTTAAGCTGTGGCAATAACATGTGGGCAACTGAAAATATGAAACTAAAAGCTTGACACACTGGAAAGAAGTTTCCCTGTATAACAATTTCCTTCAGTGTGCAGACTAGAGTGGAATATACTCCAACTGCTATCTGCTATTCCTGTTCATTTCAACTCTCTTTTTCACCCTTTGCTTCTACTTCAGTTCTCCAAATAAACTAGCAGTTATGATCAGGCACGCAAGTGTTTTATATAATTGTGTAGCACCTTTTCCTTCTTTAAAAAAGTGGATTTGTGGAATTTTAAAATACTTAAAGCAAGTCAGCACCTTCCACTTAAGCTTTAAACAACATGATTCCATAGACAACCAAGGAAGATTAATTTAAAACAATGATTTGGAAAGTATCCCTTACAGAGTTGAAGAATGGCCACTTCTACATACACCTAAGAAAAAAATCCACTTATTCAGAGTATCAAAGGTGAAAATCAGGGAAAGGCGGGATGTGGCATTAATTTTAAGTGTACAATGTATTGACCTTCCGAATTCCAATATAAGAAAAAAAAATGACGCATGTACAAATCCAGTGTGCTTTCTCACAGCTGAGGAATTCATGGAAATAGGGAGAAGAGCAAAGATCATTATAGCATTCCTGTAGCACTCCTGAGTTTTAAAGATATGTAGTCTCCTATATTATACCACACTTTGAAGCTTCATGTGCTTAAGTCTTTCCAGCTACACAGATTACCCTTATTAAGAGAGGTGAAAAAAGACAAAGCAAAAGGGCAAAAGGGTGATGAAATAGTCTAGATACTCCATGAAATTGCCATACAGAATGTGCACGTAAAATGAGCTTTCCGAGAAATGAATTTTTTCATGGAATAGAACCCTTCAGATGTGTGAGGCAGTTTATGGTCCTCAAAAGCGCTTGACATTACAAAGTGGGTAGTCATGTTTAGTTGCATAGACTGACTCGGTTATCCTTTTGAAGGCATTAATTAGTTTTGCTAAATCCTTGGCCACAGGCTTAAGGTTCTGTCTGGACCATAACATCAAATCTTATACAGTTGGACTAAGAAGCAAATGCTGACAAATGCTTATTGTTGTCTAGGTTATTCATATCAGTGATCGCCCAGAGTCTATTAAACACAAAAAATACAGCATTCTTTTAACATTTAAAAATAATACTATACACTCCATGTTTCATTAAGGCTTTCGGTTGATTTGCACCTAGCATTTGCTTATAACTGCTTATACATTTTGAGTGTTGTTTCAAACATTATTTCTCGTCCAATAGAATTACATTTGCTATTTACAAAGAGAATCCCCAACAATTGATAACGGATTAGCTCATATACAAAACTTGATGGGTTCTATCATCACCACTCAAGGTTGTCACTCATATGAGGTGGGAATCTTCCATTTGTTCTCAGTGAAGCAGAACATTCAGAACAGCTTTCATACAGAGGTCATTATCCTCTTCATAAAGAGACACACCAACCATGGACACACAAGGCAGGGCTCCATCATTCAGTACTAGCCTAAGCACGAACTTTCAGTTAATCTTGAAAGAGAAAACGGCAAAATGCAATATATATATATATATATATATATATATATATATATATATATATATATATATATATATATATATATATATATATATATATATATATTTATTTGACTCTCAAGACTTTGCAATGAATTAGGGCATGTTAAAATGCTTAGTTGCATTAAAATATATTTTATCAAGGTGATAAATATTTTTTTAAAAAAGCTTGTATAAAAATAAAATATCTGCTCCACAAGTAAAAGGCAAGCACAAGTGATCTTCTGAAAGCCCTTTGAAGCAGCAAAGACTGCTAAAGCAACTGAGTTATATCTTTGGTATAAAAAAATGTAATTGCTTGCGAAGCATCCGTGCTATTGGCATGGAAATTTGATGCTGCCCTGTTTATTCTTACTGTCTTCCTGATGAATCTTCCATGTATAACATACAGATGTTGCTAACATGTCTTCCTACGATAATTGGGGAAAATCCCAGCACCTTCTTGGCTTTTCCCAGGACTCTGGAGTCTAAAATGAAATGATAATATGGATGGAATAATAATATTGATGGAAAGGTGGAAAAAAGTAAATCAGGTATGTAAAACATAATGGATTTTCTTTCAACAAATATTCCACAAAAATATCTTGCTAAAGTTTTACTCAGGGAGAATCAATTATAAATATAGTGACAACTGACTTCTACAGAAGGATATTTAAGCCAATTTTAAGTGATGGATTGTTTGATCTTAAACAGACAAACCTGTAAATCAAGTTACAACTTTAACATACAGTATGTGTCTAAAGTGTCTAAAGATATGCAAAACACTCTCATGTGTTCTATACTATCCCAATAATCTTATCTTTTCAATTTTAGACAGAAAAACATTTTCGTTTACTAAAACTGAGAAGAAAGGTAATTCCCAAGAGTACTAATGTCAATAGAATAGAATAGAATAGAATAGAATAGAATAGAATAGAATAGAATAGAATAGAATAGAATAGAATAGAGCTGGAAGGGACCTTGGAGGTCTTCTAATCCTGCCCCCTGCTCAAGCAGGACAACCTATACCATCTCAGACAGGTGAATGTCTAGTCTCTTCTTGAAAATCTCCGGTGATGGAGCACCCACGATTTCTGGGGGCAAGCTGTTCCACTGGGTGATTGTCCTCACTGTCAGGAAGTTTCTCCTTAATTCCAGGTTGCTTCTCTCTTTGATCAGTTACCAACCATTGTTTCTTGTCCTTCCCTCTGGCGCTTTGGTGAACAACCTGGCCCCCTCTGCCTTGTGGCAGCCCCTCAGATCCTGGAATACTGCTATCATGTCTCTCCTATTTCTTCTTTTCTTTAGACTAGCCAAATCCAAGTCCCACAGCCGTTCTTTGTATGTTTTAGTCTCCAGGCCATTGATCATCTTAGTTGCTCTTCTCTGAATTTTTTTTCCAAACTCTCAACATCTTTTTTGTGATATGGTGACCAAAATTGGCTGGAGTATTCCAGGTGTGGTCTTACAGTAATATACTAAATTAACAATTGAATTGCAGACTATCAAAATTAAAACTTTGAACTCTAATGACAAGGGAATGTCAATGTAAAATAAGGAAAAGTGAATGAGACAGAGAAATCAACCTATGACAAAAGCAGACAGAATTTAAGAAAACCGATGGATTTTATTGGAACTAGCTTTGTGCTTTAATTGCATGCATTCCCCTTCTTGCTCAGCCCACATCCACCAAGGTTAGAGCTGCGCTAAGATGTGTTTGATAGAAAGCTAATAGAGCCCTCTTTTAAACTGGCTCAAGTCAAATATCAAAGTTTTATTACCTGGATTCCAGCAATACATGAAGAATGCTAACCCTGCAGCAACACTGAAGCAGGCAAGAAAGAATGCAGGACCTAGAAAAGGAAAGAAATAAAAGCAGCAGGTACTTTGTTTTGTCCTTCACATTTCACAATATATTACCATTTTTTCCTAATGCAATGAGAATTATGGATGTCTTTATTTCTTGTAACTCTTTTTATCATCAGCCTTTTAAAAAGCTTGCTAAAAGAAAATCTCTTCAGGGATTTAAATTATACATTAATAAAATAAGTTTGGCTTCCCTTGGCTGTTTAAACTGTAAAATAATACCATCTAATAGAAACTATGTGATTATAGATCCCTTCCCGATGGGTTATCCGTGTTCACCTTCCCAGGCACAGAGCTGAATAAGATACAGGGGGATATGATAGGACTAATGATAAATATCTCCTCCTACAATCTCCCTGCCAACTGTATGCTTTTCACATCTACACATGTTAAGTGTAAAAATCTGCCAAGGGTTATGTAATCAAATACAATTGGTAAATTGGTTTAAATATGCAAAAATATTTTTCAGAGCTTCAGAAATTTAGAAGCTTGCATTATTAGAGCTGAAAGCAAACGTACGTGTCCCAGGCAGGATCCAATTTGGATCAGTCACCGGGATCAGAGGTTTTGACTCATGCTGGAGCTTATGCTCAGGTAAACTTCTGGTCCTAGCGACTAACCCAGATTGAATCCTTGCTTACAGGACCCTAAAGCCAGAGGTACATTTCTTTTCCCCATCCAATTTGTGCCCACATAGTAAAAGCTATGAATGCTGAGCCTTTTTCAGACTAGATGATATCGACCAATTCCCATCTCATTTAATTACAAATGATGACCACTGGTAACCCAAAGCTGATCTCCAGGGGTTCAAATAGGCTATTTGTGTATTATTATTATTATTATTATTATTATTATTATTATTATTATTATTATTATTATTATATAAAGGGCAGGGCCTCAACCATTTGGGAGATGAGTATCACTCATGTAGCTGTTAGGATGAAGACAATGAGCACAGCCCTAATGGTACAGTATTGAATGTCTTTTTTAAAAGAAAAAGAGAGAGAAAAACCTGACATACTTTGACTAGGGATAGAAAAGGAGCTGGGTGTGTAGTTTTTTACATTATAATAGGCTCCTTAACAAAGTGCTGGGTTTGGTACAGCATTAACAACCTCTACCTGCTGAGTTGCTTCCCTACCTTCAAAGGAAGAACTGAAGAAAAGAAAAAAGGAGTCAGGGGCCAGAGGGCAGCTAAAGGGAGCGTTCCTTTTAAAAATTATATGTGGAGATATCATAAGAGGAAGTAATGCACATATCTGAACACTCAGGAGCCTGCCAGGAAACCCAGCCAGCAGGTAAATTTAAGTTTAAAACAAAGTGTCATTGTTTAAAATTATTACATTAAGGTAGTACTTTCGTTAACCTTATTATTCATATGCAGCCAACAATATTTTATACATGTTATTTACCCCTGTCATTTAGAATATATTTCTCCTTCTCAGGGTTTATCCCTGTGGAATCTGAGGTTTCTAGAAACAAAAGCAATACACCGAGTTAGTGCTATATACAGTCCAACAAATTTCGGAAACAAATCATAAAAAAGTGAAAATAATGTTCAAAGTAATATAATCAAGACAATATGGCCTCTAACCCTCGTATGGACATTGTCTTCTATATTTAGCCTATTTCATACTTGTGTTTTGCTGATTTGCTGCTGCATATAAAGAGAAGGTTCTGTCATAAAAGCATGTTGGTATAAATGACATTAGATGTTTCAATGCTTGACTGGCAATTTCAGGATATTTTTTGTAAAAGCTCCATCCAGAAATTCATACGTTCGACATAAGAAAATGCAGTTTGTAATGTGAAATCAGTCGAATTTAATTTGTGCTGTAAAAAAAAGCAGCATTACCAGTAGATTGCAATTTGATATGCTTTTTCTGTATGTCTGCAATTGTACCAACAAACCATATCTGGTAAAAAGTTCAGATTAAATAAATGGTGATTATATACATGCACATGTATACATACTAAGGAGTCTAGGATTGGCATTTTTTCCCCTTCTTCCTCTTCTTCCCCTTCTTCCTCTTTCTTCACCTGGATTGAAAAGCCTTGTTCCTATGGAGGTTTTTTTTTTTTTTTTAAGTTGTTTCACAGCAAGACAAACTAACCAATTTTCCTTCTCACTCAAAAAGGATTTAATTGTGGAAGATATTTTCAATTATAGCTATTGCTTCCTGTAGTCACTTATTTCTCTGTGATATTCATATCTCATTCATAACTTTTGACATTTGTTTGGAATTTTTTTTTTATCCTCAACTGCACCAGCAGAAATAAGCCAAGCTTGGACCACGATCAATAACTTGAAAGGAACAGCCTCCCTCGACCTGTTTTCCAGATGTGTTGTGATTTACTTCTCCCTCCCCGAAACTAATTTCAGGAAGTCCTCGACTTACAACCAGTCATTTAATGACAGTTCAAAGTTACAATGGACTTGAAAAAAGTTACTTATCATCCATCCTTGAAGTTATGACTGCTGTACCTGGTTGGAGTATCCCATAGTCACCTCACATTTCCTGACATTTTTTTGCCATTTTCTACCACCCATTGGCTAAAATGGGCTCACGTTTATGACCATGTGGTTCTCTTAGCAACAATGGTTTGCTTAATGATAAGGTGACCAAACGTCCTCCTTTAGGGAGGACAGTCCTCCTTTTGTAAGTTCTGTCCTCCCTCAAAAAGTGCCCTCCTTCATGTCCTCCTTTTCGATATTTGAAGACTAATCTGCAGGGCTTTTTTCCCCCCTCATAGAACACGCAGAATGGCATTCCGGCACCTTTTTTTGATGGTTTTTTTTTTTCAACTTTTCCATGAGCTGTGCTACTCCCACTATTGGTTTTCGAAAGCCAATAGGAATTGCTGCTGAGCGTGCCAAAACACCCGGCTGGCAAACTTTGCACATGCAAGTTGTCTGTATTATTGTTGCAATAAATAAAATGTTTCTTTTATTTACGATATTTTTTTCTTCAATTTATTTGTGTCCTCCTTTTCATTGTAAAAAATTTGGTCACCTTATTAATGATCATGGTGACTTGTTTAACAACCACTATAAAAACGGTCCTATAATTGAGTCCAGTCACATGGTGCCTTGACATACAATCACTACACAACTTAAAACCAAAATTCCAGTCCCAATTGTGTCTTAGTCAAGGATTACCTGTAAGACCTCTAGATGTGGTTAGCTTTGAGTCACTATTGTATTCAATCACTATTGGCAGTAAGTAGAACATATAGTACTTATTGTACTTAGCATGTCAAACTTTAACTTGCTTGCCATAAGAAAAAATGAACTATTTTAATCCCACTTTCAAAACCTTCCACACAGTATGTCTGCCATAGATATTTGCATTCTGGAGTACTGAAGCAGCATGATAAGAAAAGCCATCTGAGAATTTGGACTAAATCTGGATACTCCATAATATGTAATTTTGTCACAATGTCTCCTAATATTGATTTGCATATAGCTGGAACGTGCCCTTGGTGCAATTCTCAGACATTTGTTTAAAAGCCAGCTGTTTTCTATCTGAAAGTGCTCTTCATCCCTCACAGACAAAGCTCAGTGCTGTATTCAAAATCAATGTTTGAACACTGAGAATGGGTCTCAGAAACCAGCACTTACAGGAGGGAAAAGCTCCAGCTGACAGAAGTGGTAGAAAGTCTATGCTTCCAGTCTCTTTTCTCATGCACACTGCAAACCCACGGAACTTGTAAAATTGACAGCAAAGCCTCAGGGTATCATTATACACAGCTGCAACATGTAATTTGCACTGGAAATCCATGCAAAAGTCTAGCTTTTTATTGTTTAAAAAAGGGGGAAAGCTCAAGTCCAAAATCGTACGACAAAAATAAATGTGGTTGACTGATCCCCTTACTTTGTTCCTGGAACATGTTTAAAGAGCAGAGATTTTTTTTTTTTTTTGGCCTTCTTAACTATGAAATACATTTGGAAAGCTTTTGAAAATATAAGCCCTTATATTGGCCACTTTCAGGAATAGGAAAATTGTGAAACAGTTACTAGGGAGGCAATATGTCCCACTGGTTATAGCCTTTCCATTGCAAAGTACAGTGGAAGAATGTTGTATTAAAAGATTCAAATCACTTAACACCAGACAATCCATATGTCTAATAAAGGCCTTTAAAATGAAGCATGCTCCTAATTCCCATCATTGCTGTGACACAGACAATGGCAATTGGGTATTTTATTGCTATCACTATATAAGCTAATCATGATTTTTCCAAACAATACTACAGTATAATTTTATGCACTGCCTTCCAAGAGTAAATTGTATTGAGTTCAACGGAACAGGTTACAATTTCCTGTTCAGCTCATATTTTGTTCCACAGCTGCATCTGCAATCTATTGCCCATAAAACTCAATTGACTCCCTCCCTGCTTCTGTCAGAGCAGTTGGTGGTCTCAATTCCCTGGGAGAAATACAGGATACAAGTATGATTACTAAATCTTTCCTTCAAGACAGTGAAGTACCGTATATTGCAATAGGTCAGAGATGCTCTTTGCTAGTCTGTTGCTCAAGCCTCACATGCTTGCTATAGCCTGAACTGCAAAAAGAACTATTTAAAGCAGAGGTCCCCAACCTTTTGAGCACCAGGGACCAGTTCCGTGGAGGGAGGTTTTTCTGCGGACCAGAGGGTGCGTGGTTTTGTGTGCTGCCTGTGGATGGGGCTTTGCTTGTTTGTGCGGACCGGTTGCTGGCATGCCTTGGTACTGGTCCATGGATCGGGGATTGGAGACCCCTGATTTAAAGGAACATAAATCAACCACTCAAATCTGTTATTCCAGGGGTCCCCAATCCCTGGTCCGTAGAGTGGCACTGGGCCGTGGCATGCCAGAAACCGGTCCATGCAAACAAGCAAAGCCCCATCTGCAGAAAGCAGGCAGTACATGAAACCACGCCCCCTCCGATCCATAGAAAAACCTCTCTCAACGGAACTGATCCCAGGTGCTCAAAAGGTTGAGGACCTCTGTTTTATTCTATTACTTCTATAGTAGATATCAGATATTAGAGTTCTTGACACTATTTTAGCTAGGAGAGCAATACAACATACTAACAACTAAGTCCAGGCAACTAATAGATAAATTATAAAGAAAAGTCAAGGCTGTCTGGGGGAGGCAAGGATGGAACATGCAAACTCTAACCTTTATATACTTGTATGCCATGTAATCATACAAATGCAAAAGAGCAGACTCATGCCGTATTATGTCATAATGCAAGCTTCATTACTTTGGTATTACTATGGACAGGAGCAGAAAACCACAACAATACATCTAGTTTTCAATGAAGCTTCTCCTGTCCATTGTACAAATAGTTTACTATGAACTGAGAAACCTGACAAATGATGTACAATGCTAAAAAGTAACCCCGTCTTAAAGTTTAAGTTAGCACATTAACCACAGTCAAACTAAGCAATATTATTCTGATTCCAGACTGTTGGAAGGAAATCATAGAAATAACATTTGAAAGGAACATAATTTGATAATCGAGAAATTTTCCTTCCCTTACAATTCAGAAAAAGTAATCAGGAACTGCAGTTCTTGACACTGTTTTAGATAAGCTGGTATGCCAGAAACAATGCAATGCCTGCTTATTACAGCAACCACAAAAGAGAAGCTTGCATATCAAATCAATTGAACTGGCATCATAATATTTTAATGCAAATATGCTTTCTAGATTGAACACCTGCAAATTGTTAAGGGGAATACAGTACATCTATGGTTCTTTGCTACCTGCAATCTATTTATTTGAACAATTCACTTTTGTAGTTTGCCAACAAAATGAAAGGATTGGATATGTTAGATATTGAATTCTTGCTAATTTCTGACCTTGTTTGCTTACCTGCAAATATTTCATTACCAGGCTGGGCAACATTATCCATGCATGGTGAATGGGATTTGCTGTCAATTGTCTGATTATATACAATAGACTGCTCTGCTAGCCCTGGTTGTGATGTGGCTTCTTCGTTTATGGTTCTTTGGGCTCGGGTATTGTTTACCTGGTGCTGTTTCTTGCTTATATTGGTTTTAGCTGCCAGTGAGAATGTGTTTGCTTTTCTGACTTCTGGTTTTATCTTTTAAATGGTGTGGAAAAGGGTTTATCTCTACTGTCTGTTGATGGCCAATTTGCCTGATTCCTGGCCAAGCTTCCAAAAATTCCCTAGCCGCTGCTGCTTTCCCCCTCCCCATATGGAGTACCCCACCGCTGCTTTCCCCAGTGGCAAAGGTGGAGTTTGGGAGGCAGCAGCAAGGCATAGCCCAAGCATGGCCCAGCCACAGCAGCAAAGCATTCAAGAGGCCATTATATCTATATTCTAAATATGAAAGTCGGTTTGGTGTAATGGTTAAGGCAGGGGTCCCAAACCCCCAGTCTGTGGACCAGTACTGGGCTGCGGCATGACAGCAACCGATCCGCACAAACGAGCAAAGCTCCATCTATGGGATGCAGGCAGCACACAAAACCATGCACTCTCTGGTCGGTGGAAAAACGTTTCTCCATGGAACCAGTCCCTAGTGCCCAAAAGGTTGGGGACTTCTGGGTTAAGGCACCAGGCTAGAAATCTGAAACCATAAGTCAGGCCTAAAGCCAACTGGGTGACCTTGGGCTGATCACTCACTCTCAGCCCTAGGAAGAAGGATGTCAGAATCCAATTATATTTCATCTTTAATTATCAAACATAGAAACTCCCAATTCTGCCTTCTCTGGATTCTGCCATAAGAGGGAGAAAAGGGGGAGAGCAAAGGGGCTTTATGGCCCTCACTTCCTTCAGCACACTTCAAAGGACTGAATGTGTGTTTATTGTGGCCTCTAAGCTTTAACATATCAAAGAAGAGTAATTGCCTTTCATGTAGTTATCTGAAGTCTCCATCCAGACGGAAGAAGAAAGGGGATGGAATTGTGATACTTGAAACTATCACTGGAAGGGGGGTTGATTGGGTGGGACTACTGGGGAACCCCTTAAAACCTTGAATGGGAGAGCTTGGACCCCAAGTCCTGTCTAGCATGCCTGCAACATTTTCTCTTAATAAAGGATTCCTGTTGGAAGAATTATTCCAAGAGTTCTGTCTTCTTAAGATGCAAAGTGGGGTGGGTCCTTACATTAGACAGGACTTGCAAAATTAATCCACCTGGAAGGGAGACCCTTGCCGGGGGATTTTGCAAAAATTTACCATGTCAGACAATGGAGCAGAGAGAGGGGGAAAACTCCCTGGAAAGAGAGCCGATGACCCAGTTGGAACCTTGCCAGATGTTGGGATCCGAGAGGCCAGATTCCTCAGGAGAAGAAGTGGTGGAGACACAGGACCACAAGCCTCGCTGGTCGATGGGCGTTGGAAAGAAAAGTGAGTGGGGAAAGGAATCAAGAAAGGTGACCTGAGACGGGGACAAGCACCCAGAATGGACAGAGGAGATGGAGAAATCCCTGCCTCGCAAGTGAAGAGGGAGGAAGCTGGGCACCAGTACTCAGACTGGATCCCCCTTTTTTTAGACGAAAGTATTGAACCTTGGATGAAGAGGAACTCTCAGTCCCTAGGAGAGAGGAAATACTGAACCTACGGCTGCCCCAGTTCCTGGCACGCCGCAAAGGGACGAGACCCGAGGGGGACGTGGAACCTGAAAAACCCAGGGGACATCTACTGATCCAGGAGCTCCCACCCCTACGGGCACCATAGATGGCAAATTTGGACGAGGCACTACCACCCAAACAGAGGCAAAAATCCATTCAAAGACGTTCAACCGTTGGAAGTGAAATTCAAAGCGGGACGACAACACTTTGGGATTTTTCCTAAACCCCAAGTCCTCAGCTACATGGAGGAATATGGGCAGGATATTCCCAGCGACAAAGCCCACATCCGGATCGTGCAATCTGCCCTGGATGGACCAGCTGCGGATTGGGTAGTGAACTTGCATGACTCCAATGCCCCAGAACTCAGTACCTTCAACCGTTTCATGTCCTCTTTGAGAAGACGATTTGAAGACCCCCTGGCTGATCGCAAAGCCCGTGAAAGAATAACAACGATGAGGCAGGGCAACCGCCCAGTGGCTGAGTATACACAAGAATTCCGGGCCATTGCCAGCAAACTGAATTGGCCAGAAGACATCCTCCTGGCCATTTCAAAGACGGACTAAAACCATGATCTATATGATGCTTGCCTCGCCCCGGAGGGGACCCACATCGACTTGAGGAATCTCTTTTACGCGGCAAGGAATCGTTTTCCCACCCTGCACCCTCCCGTACGTCTTGGAAAGAGGAAGCAGAGATCTGCCATATTGAAGAGGCACGCCGAGGAAACAATGGAGCCGCCCCCGCCTGAGCTGACACACCAAACCGGTAATGAAACATCGGATAAAGCAAGAAGCAAATGAGATGTGTCAAGTGCGGGAAGAGGGCGCAGAAGACACAAAACTATAAGGGCATCGAGCTGGTCGGAATGCCGCTCAAAGGCCCCCAGCACAACCCAGACAGATTCCCGATCAACAAACCCAGAGGGTATTCAGCTAAGCCAAAAGAAACAGCCATGAAAATGATGGAAATTGCAGAAACCCCCACCTCTGCTCACCAAGGGGAAAGAACTCCAGCCTACACCACAGGACCGGTGGATGCCTCAGATGACAGCTCGGAGGGCGACCCCCTGGTAAGTGGATGCATCACACCCATCTTCAAAACAGTGACTATATTAATCACCCCCATGCCCGAAGCTGTGAAGGTGAAAGCCTTAATAGACTCTGGCTGTACCCGCTGCCTCATTAGCCCAACACTAGTGGGGAATCTGGGCATCCCATCCAGGAGACTGGAACAACCAATCTCATTTCGGCCAGCTAGATGGATCCCTAGCAGGGGGGGTGCCAGCTACCCTAGCCACTTTGCCAATACATCTCTCCCTGGGCAACCATGAAGAGGACTTAACGTTTGTGGTGACCCCAGGTATGGAATGCCCAATGATTCTAGGGATGGAATGGTTGAAAAAATGGACCCCCTGGGTAAATTGGAGGACGACAGAAATCAAATTCCCGAAGGGGGACCCTATGGACTTAAAACCCCAAGGGAGGCTACCAGAATCAAGAATAGAAAAAGCATCCATAGGAGAGGAAAAAAGATTAACAGAAATACCAGAGGAATATAGGGACCTTGCTGAAGTCTTCAGTGAGGAGAGGGCGAATGAGCTTCCCCCCCACCGACCCACAGACTGTACCATTGAATTCAAGCCTGGGGCAAAACTCCCGAAGCCCAGATTATACTCCATGAGCCCAAAGGAGAAGGAGGAAATGGAAAGATTTATAAAAAAAAACCTGGAGAGAGGTTTCATTGAGCCAGCCAAGCCTAAAGTGGCTGCCCCGGTCCTTTTTAGAGAGAAGAAGGATGGCTCCTTACGTTTATGCGTGGATTATAGGGCCCTGAATACAATCAGTGAAAGCAACCTATACCCGCTGCCCCTCATGAAAGACATGCTGTCACACCTATCGAAAGGGAAAATTTTTTCTAAACTAGACTTAAGGGAAGCTTACTATCGAGTAAGAATCAAGGAAGGGGACGAATGGAAGACTGCATTTAACTGCCCCATGGGGTGCTATCAATTCAAAGTCTTGCCATTTGGATTACAAGGGGGCCCTGCAGTCTTTATGCAATTAATCAATGACGTTCTAAGGGAGCACCTGTTTAAGGGGGTCCTTGTTTACTTGGACGACATTCTTATCTTTACCGAAACAAAAGAAGAACACGTCAAACTTGTCAGAGCGGTTTTAAAGAAGCTGCGAGCCGCTCACCTATATGCCAAACTCTCAAAATGCGAATTCCACCAGGAAAGGATAGACTACCTAGGCTATCGCATATCCCCACAGGGCATTGAAATGGACCCAGAGAAGGTCAGAGCAGTATTAGAATGGGCACCACCCCGCACAAGAAAGCAACTACAAAGTTTCCTGGGCTTTGCAAATTTTTACCGCCAATTCATCCCCTCATTTGCACAGATAGCCTTGCCCCTCACTAACTTACTAAAAACGAAGGGAACATCCTCAGTAAAACCTAGCCAGCCACTAAAATGGACAATGGAGTGCCAAGCAGCGTTTGAGAGACTAAAGAGACTTTTTTCTGCCGAACCAGTACTAAGGCACCCAGACATGGACAAGCCCTTCATAATACAGGCAGATGCAAGTGATGTGGCAGTGGGGGCTGTGCTATTACAAGAAAATGATGATGCAGTATTGCAACCCTGTGCATATACATCTAAGAAACTCACGGAAACAGAACAGCGCTGGCCCGTATGGGAGAAGGAGGCTTATGGGATACGTTGGGCATTACTCACGTGGCGACAGTTCCTGGAAGGCAACAAAATCCCCTTCCAGGTATGGACTGATCACAAAAATTTAGAAGCCCTGAAAACTTCCAGGAAACTCAATCCCAAACAAGCCCGCTGGTCCCAGCATTTTCACCAATTCCAATTTAAGCTCAAACATTTACCAGGAAGAAAGAACTTCCTGGCAGATGCACTGTCTCGCATGCCCCAATATAACAGCGCACGAACCACAGACTCTAGACCAATAATGGCAGAGTCACAACTGGCAGCGCCAGTAACCACAAGAACCCAAGCCAAAATAAAACCACAACTGGACAGCCAACTGGGATTGAATTCAGAAAAAGTTTGGAAACAGATGATTGGTTCCAGAAAAACAAACATGTGTGCACAATGAGAGACGGATTGCCTTGGGTAGGGGAAAAGTTATATATACCAACAACTCAAAGACTAACTTTCATGCAACTTTGCCATGACACAAAATCAGCAGGGCATTTTGGATTTGTAAAAACTTTACACTTAATTAAACGGCAATTTTGGTGGCCATCAATAAAAAAGGACATAGAAAGTTATGTTGCCAGCTGCCCAACCTGTGCATCAGCAAAGAGGTTGCAAGGGAAATCGCCAGGGCTGTTACAACCAGTGGCAAGTCCCTCAGCCCCCTGGAGGGAAATAGCCATGGATTTTATAGTGGAATTGCCTGAAAGCAATGGGAATACTGTTATCTGGACAGTCACGGACCTATTTTCCAAACAGGTGCACTTTATCCCTTGCCAAAAAATTCCCACTGCAAAGGCCTTAGCAAAACTTTTTATCCAGCACATTTACAGATTGCACGGGGCACCCCAACGCATCATCTCTGATAGGGGAGTGCAATTTACGTCTACATTTTGGAAGGAATTTTTATCCCTCTTAGGGACCACTCAGGGACTGACATCTAGCCATCACCCTCAGACAGATGGACAAGCGGAACGCTGCCAGTCGGTACTTGAGCAATATTTGAGATGTTTTTTAAATTTCCAACAGAGTGATTGGACGGACTTACTTCCTTTTGCAGAAGTTGCCTACAATAATGCAGTCCACTCCAGCACAGGCTACACTCCTTTTCAAATAGCCAACGGCCAAAGTTTCAACCCTATGCCAGAGTTAACCCCAAAAGAACCAACGATCCCTTCACTGAAAGAATGGATGGAAAACCTACAAAACACCTGGCCAATAGTCAGAAAATCACTAGATGAAGCTAGGCGGGCATACAAAGCACAAGCCGATAAAAAAAGGGTTGAGCCTACACCATTCATTATAGGAGAAATGGTGTACTTATCTACAAAATACCTAAAGTCCCTACAGCCCTGTAAAAAACTTGGACCAAAATATATAGGACCTTTTCCAATTAAAAGGATCATAAATCCAGTAACAGTAGAATTAGAATTACCCAAAAACCTCAGGCAAATACACCCAATTTTTCATTGCAGCTTGCTGAAAAGAGAGCATCAGTCACCTCTACGGCCAAAAATCCCCCCCCCACCACCTCCAATCATGGTGGAGGGGGAACAACACTTCGAAATAAAAGAGATCCTTGACTCTAGGAGATATCGTGGAACAACTCAGTACCTAGTTGCCTGGAAACACCTCCCTGCCTCACAAAATGAGTGGGTCCATAAACGTCACGTCAGAGCCCCGAAGCTATTGAAGAAGTTTCACACAGAGTATCCTAACAAGCCTAACTAAATTTTTTACTTGTATTTTCTTTCAGGTGGATCTCTCTTATTGTTAAGAGGGGCCGGATGTCAGAATCCAATTATATTTCATCTTTAATTATCAAACATAGAAACTCCCAATTCTGCCTTCTCTGGATTCTGCCATAAGAGGGAGAAAAGGGGGAGAGCAAAGGGGCTTTATGGCCCTCACTTCCTTCAGCACACTTCAAAGGACTGAATGTGTGTTTATTGTGGCCTCTAAGCTTTAACATATCAAAGAAGAGTAATTGCCTTTCATGTAGTTATCTGAAGTCTCCATCCAGACGGAAGAAGAAAGGGGATGGAATTGTGATACTTGAAACTATCACTGGAAGGGGGGTTGATTGGGTGGGACTACTGGGGAACCCCTTAAAACCTTGAATGGGAGAGCTTGAACCCCAAGTCCTGTCTAGCATGCCTGCAACCATTTTCTCTTAATAAAGGATTCCTGTTGGAAGAATTATTCCAAGAGTTCTGTCTTCTTAAGATGCAAAGTGGGGTGGGTCCTTACATTGGCAAAGGTAAACCAGTTCTAAAATTTTGTCAAAAAACTATAGGAGCTATTCCAGACAGTCCTCAAGAAAAAACAACAGCAGCAACAGCAACAACAACAGCTAAATATACAAAAGGAAACTGGACTGGAAGAAGATTAAAATTGACGAAGAAATATTGACAGCCTACCCTATGCTTATGACAGTACTCGGATAGATGAAAATGCAAATAGTATGTAAATGATCTCAAGGACTTAAAAGTCAAAGAACACAGTGAAAAGCTAGATTAAATACAACAAAGGCCAAAGTCATGACAATAGCTACAAAAACCAGCCTCTGACCTGGCAATGAAGGTATTGTATTGTAGTTAGGTTTACCTTTTAAAATCAACCATTGACAGGAAAAGAACCAGCAGCCAAAAATATGCTGCAGAATAGCACTTGGTAGAATTGCTACAAAGGCCCTAGAAAAGTAGTCAGTTACCCAGAATATGTCTATACCTACAAAGATCAGCGTTGTCCAGGCAATGGTTTTCCCTGTGACGCTCTATGGAAGAAGCAGGACAGGAAGAATACTGATTCTTTTAAACTCTGGCGTTGGCAAAGACAGTCATAGGTAGTCCGGAAAACAAACAAATGAACCCTCCAGAAAGCTCACTTGAAAGCTCAAAAGAACAGGCTCAATCATCATATTCTGGACACAATGTGTGAAGTGTCAGCTCCCTTGAAAAGTCCATAATGTTGGGAAAGGTGGAAGGAAAGACAAAAAAGACAACTAGCAACAAGGTGGATGGATTCAATTACAGTGGCAATGGATATACCACAGAAAGACCTGAAGGGCTAAGCTGGGGACAGATCATCCTGGAGAAGGTTGTTGAGAGTCAACATTGCTCTGATGGCATATAAACAAGCATGGCACATAATTAAGCAGAAATGAAAGATTTACAGTCTGGACAAAAATTTGGGTTGGACCCAGAGTTATGGCTTCTTAGTTTTCAGATCCTGCTATAACTCAGACTGAAGCTAAGCCTAAGCACATATCTCAATTTTCTCCTCCTTTAACTAATATTTACCACACTGAATTTTGCTTTGTGGGCTACATTGAGTTATATGCACAATTTTACGAAAATAACAACTGTGACGATATCAGAACGTGAATTGGTACTGATGTATGATCAGTTCTTGCCATGATTTGCAATTTTCTTGCCAATTAGAAACTCACATACAAATCTGGTTGAATATTATCTGTTTCAAAATTTTCCATTGTTTTCATATTTTAACATACTGTATGTGTCATAGAGACCAAAACATGGTTTGTTGCTTTTTTCATTAAAGAACAACACATGTTTTTGTCCCTGAATAGTATATGCATATTATTTTTTTTACAATAGTAATTACTGATTGTTGTAGGATGCTCAAAGCCACATAAATGGGCAGTTATACAAATCTGATAAACAAATATATAGTAATGAAATATATTGGCATAGAAAAAAAAATCATGCAGAAGCAGAACAAGTTCATGAAATTTGGGGGGAAATGGTTTGCCATTTTCTTTTTCCTAGGGCTGAGAGAAACTGACTGGTCCTATGTCATCCAGCAGACTTGGTGCCCAACACGAGACTAAAAGTCTTAGTCTTTCAGTTTCTACCTGGTATCTTTAACCACTACATTAAATTGGTTCTCACCAAAGAACTATAAGCACAAAAATGGAAGAGTTTGGATGTTTAGTAATACAGAATCTGGACAGAGATATAAACTAATTCATAATCAATGTTGGGGTGAGTTGAAAAAAAAGAATTTAAATAACTGGAACAAAGTTTAGGCTTGATCTTGAGTCTAGATATATTCTAGATATAGCTTTAGAGCCAAATACACATTTGGCATCATTCCTTCTCTTGATTAAATTAAATCTGAATCCAGTTTCTCTATATGTTAGCCTATGTTACAGCCACACAGCAGAAGCAGTTATTTCAACTGAGATAGCTCTTGTACAATAAAGCCCATAATTTTTGAAGTTCTCCTGACAGAATGCATACAGTTCACTCTGAAAATGACCTTAACCTTCTAGGCCAAGAGACAGTTTTCCAAACAAGATGATTACCATCTAATCAAAGCACAACTGAGTCCTGTCTGTCTGCAGCCTTTAACATTTTCGCCAGAAGCAATAGCACTTTCCTGTGTTTTTAACAAACAGCTTGAGAAGTCAAAATTATGCAGAAGTATATATTTAAATATATATTTGGGTATTGCCAATAACAGTTAGTGATTGTAAATAGAAATCAAATTTAATCACAAAAATCTCAAATAGGAACTGAGAACAAACTTTTAATTGCCAGAGCACTTGGGCAGCTCTGAGTATTTATGCGAAACAGAATAGCACAAGATTCACTTAAGTTTCTGAAAAGAGACAAATCAAACATAAGAATTTGGAAGAATTAAAACACAATGACTGAAGAAAGCTGAAGCATCCAACTTACTTAGAGTTTTCCTGCTCGGCAAGTTGTTATACAGATGCTCAGCATTGATGTGTAAAGCTCGGTAAAATTCTTGACAGGGTTTGTCCCCTTTCTTTTTCAAGTGAGCTATAAGGTTTGATAGCCGACTATGAAGAGGAACTTTGGGATTCCGAAACTGTAGAGAAAAAGTACTGTTTAGATTGCAAGAACTAGATTTCAGCACAACTACTGTACAATGTTAAAACAGTTCCCCATCCCATTTGTGCAGCCCATGAAAGAGGACAATACCAGATTTGTAGCTTATTCAAACTTATCAGTAGAATAAATGAGTTGACATAACCTGATGATGTTTCTTCTCTAACAGGATAGCAATAAAATGTTTTCTATGAGATGCAATATTCTTCTCTGAGCAGAAATATTCATCCTTTAAATTCTTAAATAAATAAGGAACTAATATGCTATACCAGTGATGGCAAACCTTTTAGAGACTGAGTGCCCCAAACCTGCTCCTGCCCGCCTACCCGCAGGGCCACCCACCACCTCCACAGCCTGCTGCAGTGTGCCCAGGTGGCTCTGCAGCACCATGGCGGCCACGCTCTCCACCCGCACCCCGCAGCATCATCTGCACGTGACTGGGCATGTCCCTGGCTGGGCTATTCCATGCAGGCTGTGTCCAGGGGTGACTCTCCTCTGGGGGGGGGGCTATTGGTGAGGGAGCTGCAGGGGGGAGGCGGGGCTGAGGCAACCGTGAACGTGCACACAGAGAGGGCTCTGAGTGCCACCTCTGGCATGCGTGCCATAGGTTCGCCACCCCTGTGCTATACATTCAAGATCTCTGCAGTGGTCTTAGGAATATACAATGGCATAGATAACCCTTGTTATGCATCGTTACAGGAACTGTAGTTTTGTGTATTTGCAATTGATAATTAGAGATCTTGGCTTTCACATAGCTACAGTTCTGGCCTTGTTTTTTTGTTACTTAATACACATGCAAAATAGCAGAGGGATTCTGCTATTTGCTAGTTTGCTAGTTTGTCTGTGCAATGTAACTGTATTTGATCTACCTTCCCTTCAGTCAGCATTGGCAATTCTTGCTGTATTAACCTGGTTGCCAGATTTCATGTGATTTCGTTGCAAATCCAGAATAAGAATTCATGAGTAAGCTTCATAGACCTATGTGATTGGGCTTACCCAGTAATATCCATCATAGCTGAGCAAGCAAGAGGAGAGAGAGAAATGGCCATTATGGAAAGGAGAAGCCAACCGCTGATTCTGGAACTTGACGACAATTCTCAGAGACTCAAAAGCTCATTTTTCAGTTTTGTTATCCATGTTATCCATCACAGAATCCCTTTGAATAATATCGGCCACGTGCATAGCATTATTATGGGTGGCATTTAACATATGGTACAAAATAGTTCTGTTTTTTTTAAAAAAAAGATATTTCAAGACTCCACTGCCTGCTTTGGATAATGAAAAAACTCTCAGAAATTTAAAGTCTCAGGTATTTAAGACATATGCCTTAAGACAGTTAATCTTCCTTTGTCAACTTCTTTTTATCCTCCACTGCAAATTTTTTACCAGCTACCCAGTCACATAATTATACAGATTTCCAAATGAGTATTTTCAGTTAGAAGCACTATCTGTGACAGTCTCATTTCAAATATTTTAATTAAAGTGAAGATATTTATGCTAGCATACATAAACTTTTACAATAAAGTCCTCAGAATTAAACTGGTATGGCCAACTTTCTTGCAAGATTCTGCCAATTCCACAAAAGTCATTAGGACACACTAATGATTGAACTGACATCTAATCAGGCATGCACCCTGTATATGTCCTGACCTATTATGTGCAAAATGTCCCAAGTACATTTTTTAAATTGTCCATTGAACTAGTGGGAGGGAGCAAAATTGGTATAGATGTAATGTGATTTTACTTAAGGGCTGTCATGCCTCCCTCAGAGCCTGAATCTGCTGAGGAGAATGAGCTGGAGGTCGAGGGAGAGATATCTGTGGCTTCAGAGGAATGTGGGGAAGAGCAGGCCAAGGCAGGCCAGGGCCTTTCAGGATTGGGACAGGATGAACATGAGAGACAGAGTTCAAGCGAGCAGCAAAGGCCACCACCTCCTGATCCTAGAACACGGAGAGTGGAGAGAAGGAGGGAACAATGCAGGCAGGCTCAACTACTCGGGAGGAGAGCGCCCTGCCCCTCTCCACAAGGCACACCTGTAGACTGAGACTTAAGGAGATGCTGTGGGGAGGGGCATTTGTCAGGAACAAATGCTGATTTCTTGGAATTTTGTGTGCTGTTGCTGATCTTGGAAACAACTCTCTGATCTCTTGTTCGGTGTTGTGATTTCTGCTTGGAAACCCTGAAACTCTGACCATTGAACTGTCTGACAAACTTGATTTGTGTTCAGAGACCTCGGATTGCATTTTGGCTTCTCTTCTGAAACTGCTCAGGCAGGCTTGTATTTCCACAGACTCGTTAAATTTTGGATGTATGTTTCATTCCTTGTTATCTACATGGCCTTGAGTAAACTACTCTTTAAATCTAACTGTATGTGAAACTACTTGCAGCCAGAGGCTGCTGAAGGGGTGTGTGTCTTACTTTGTTCTGTGGCTTGCCAGAAAGATGGGAACATTTGGGGAAAATTTGGAGCAATTGAATTGCCAACTGACTGCATTGTGCCGTGCCCTGGGTCATCACAAGGGTGGAGGCAGTTCCAGATAATGGTTGGATTCTGTATTTTCAAAATTGCTGGATTACCTACTTATTTATGAGTTATATCTTAACGGGCAAATTCAAATCATTATACTGAACTTGATATAACCCAACTTAATTATCTATATAAATCTATAAGCGTATATTCACATTTTGATACTATTGTGAACTGAATTGAAAAACCATAGCCTATGCATCAGTTGGAAGCATTCAGCCCTTGGAAATGCATCTGCATGCAAATCAGTTCATTCCTATTTTACACAGTAATGCAATTGTGATTTCCTTTGCTAGAGAACAGGTATGTGTGCAGGTGCAAACAAGAGACAATTACACTATGAGTGTACTAGGGAAGATTTTGTTTCAGATTGGATGTTCTGACTGCAAACAGAAGGCAATCCCACTCAGAACTCTACAGGAATATTAACAAACACATGGATACATCTCCTGCAGCTAGAGAATAAAAATTCAAATAGTGTGGGCATATGTTCATACCGTTTTGGGGTTTGATGTCATTTAGATAAGTGCGATCTCATTAAAAGAGCTTTACTTGAAGGAGCTATGCAACATTCTATGATTTAAAAATAATTTCTTATCTTCTACATATGTTTTCCTGACATATCATTGAGTATTACCACTTTGGGCTTGGAGTAAAAATTATAGTAACTCTCACATGTTCTTCTAAAAGAAGTGTGCAGTATAATACAAATAACCCCTAACCTCTCTTTTAGAATTTTATCCAGGGCAGAGAAGGACTAATTTTGTTCAAGTAGAGTAACAGATTTTTGGGGAATCCTAAATTCATAGATAAACAAAGCTTCCTGCACCACTCTTGCCTTAGCACAGGGGTAGGCAAGCTTGGCTCTTTTTTGACTCATGGACTTCAACTCCCAGAATTCCTGAGCCAGCATGGCTGGCTCAGGAATTCTGGGAGTTGAAATCCACGAGTCATAAAAGAGCCAAGCTTGCCTACCCCTGCCTTAGAAAAGAGTGAGAAGAAAAGAGTGAGAAGAAAAGAGTGAGATTTTCTCCATTAGCAAGTTTCCCACTCTGTATATATGCAAGAAACTACCGTATATTCCGGCGTATAAGGCGACTGGGCATACAAGACAACCCCCAACTTTTGAGAAGATTTTCAGGGTTTAGAAAGTCGTCTTATACGCCAGAAAATACAGTACAATATTGAATTTCTGTTTATAGATGAGCACAATAGGAGCTCCATTCCTTTGCTGCTAGAAAGCGAGTGTTGCCCACCACTGCTTCCCTAATGCTTCCTGAACTCAGCTGGTATTTTTTTCCCCATATATTTTATTGATTTTTTAAAATATAAATCACTCAATAGTTGGTAAACAGTGTGTTTGCTGGGTTTACATTTGTAAAGAAATAGCATTAACAATTGGTTTCTATAATCTATAATCCACATAATACATTTAGTTGATTTCCCCTTTTCCCCAAAATGTCTTCTTTGCAAACCTTGAAATAATATAGTTCTTATTATTTTGATAAAATATATTTAATCTTTAAATATTCCATTTAATGTGCCTAATCTAATCCTTTAGGTCTTATTCAAAACATTTTTTTTATATACATTATAATTTCCCTAAATTCAGACACATTTAATTATCTAAAACATTTCCTTCATCTAGGCCATTTCAGCAGTATTATATTACTTATATCAAGAAATAAAACAAAAGGGGGGGAGGATACAGTATTATTTAAGGAATTCATCTCTCTTAGAATGACATATGTATTCAGAATATTTTCTGTTTCTTTAACCATATTCAAACAAATGTTTCTTTTTTAAATATTCTCTCTGGTAGATCCCATCATCTATTTTCTTAATTTTCACTTTGATCTTTTTCCTTTGACCAGTATCTTTCTTAATCAATGTGATTTGCTGAATCAAAAAGTTTTTCCATATATTCATGACTGCTGCTATAGGTATAAGAAGTAAATCAAATGTTTCTCTTTTTTTGTAGATGTAATGTCCTTAATTTATATAGCTTACTGTTTTCTACTATTTAATTGCTTTTCCTGAAAAAGAATAAAGTGATGGGTGATGTAGAAAAATGTACGTTTTGTCCTGTTAGTGCTTATTTCTGTAAAAAAAAATAGGGCTGGCCACTAGGGGGCAGATTGGTTTTAAATTCAGAGAACAGCTACCTGTATATTCCGGTGTATAAGACAACCCCCGACTTTTGAGAAGATTTTCAGGGTTTAGAAAGTCATCTTATACGCTGGAAAATACGGTACTTACTCTTTGTAACAGTGATCAAATATGCTGACCTTCTATTCACAACTAATCTACCTTGTGTTTTTTCTGGTGGTACCACTTTGTAAACTTTGGTTCAAGAATCCATTTTCTTCCATTCAAAATGGAGGGACGGTTGGTGAAGATGACAAAACTCGCTCAGATGGCCAAACTGACTTCTCCAGTCAGAGAAAAGACAATATCTCCTTTTTTTGCACACTGAAAAATCCTCATGGATTTTTTTGTGTAAAACAGAAAAAATAAACTTATGTATAATACAGTTTTGATTATTAGGCAGGGGAGATTGTAGAAGCAGAGAGTCATTGTGTAATTTTAGATAAATGTATAATTGTACTTATAATGGCTGTAAAGAAAGATCAGAAGTCACTTCTTTGTATCTTTCTTTTTCTTTTTTACTTTTATTTTTCTTTCTCTCTTTAACTTTTAGGTTTCTCATTGATTTTCTTTCTTTCTTATTTTATATAGTTTGCATTCATTTTTGCCTTTGTCTCTAAAACTTTTAATGCAATTTAAAAAAAAAAAAGAATCCATTTTGTTCAGGACAAAGCCTTGGGAGCATGCCGGGAAGAAAAATAATATACACACAGAATCAAAGTCTCATGTACTGAAGTGCCTCATTCACTAAGAGAAATAGTGTCAGTTTAATCTCTGGGTCCTGATTTTTCTTTACAGCAGAAACAAAATAATATTCTAGCCCATCTGCAAAATCATGGGCTGAGCTGTTCTCATTCATAGCAATCTATGTCCTTTAAAAAAAAATGAAAGAAATCCTGCAGCTGTGACTTAAATAGCTGAGCTTCTCTTCTAATAAATTATGCTCTGTGCACTGCGCCTTTGACAAACACCACTTATACTTGAATCCATGATGCAGGTATGAACTAAAAATATCCATTAACAATGTATATCTGAGGAGTATTATATCCGTTCTTGGAATTATCTTCATGCTTATTGTCAGACTTATGACTGGTATAAAGAGATGCTAACGCTGCAATCCCCTGCACTTCTGTTTACAGACTTGAATGGAATTGAGCTACATAAATGATAAAGAAGGGAAGTTGGATATTTAAGATTCTATGCTGTGGCTTCATTAGTTACATAGGGAACAAGTTTCAGCTTTTGAAATCTCCATCTATAAAATCAATGTCTTCTACAAGTATGTGTATTGTTCAAGTTTTTTAAGTCAAATACTACAAATGTGGCTATGAGAATCACATTCCTACACTGGAAGGTTTTCATTTTGGTCTCTTATTCTTGGACCACTAGAAATGATTGCTTTCTGGATCTTATCCACTCTCCATCACATCCAGATATTAGAGCTTTAAAATTCAAAAAAGAATTCAAGAATGCAACTCTTAACTGCATAAAATGAGCACAGAAAAATTAACATGTATCTGGAGACACTATTTTCTCTTGATTACCTTTTCAGCTTCTTTAATGGTGAGAATTTGGGGATAAACTCGATTTAGCTGAAGAATAATTTTATCAACCAGCTGTTCACTCAGTCTGCCATTGCTTGTTAGAAAAGCCGTGTCCTGTCGCAAACGATCACAATAAGTCTGACCTATAAAACAGAAACAACACACACACACACAAAAACAGGTGATTTCTCTTAAGCATGGCTGAAATGGAAATGATACATACTTCACTCTGGCCATGTCCTCACATAGCTAATAAATTTCAGACATACCTTGAAAGTATTTTATATGCTGCCATGAAGCTTTAACCCTTCTTAGATATGTACAACATTTAAAGGGGCAGGCCTTGGATTGCAATGCCACAGAGGCCATCTTGCCTGGTTTGACCCCTGGAGGCTCCACTTAAGCTACTTATGCCATCAAACTTAAGAATGATCCTTTGCCCGAATAGGTTGTGTAAAAATCTAAGAATACTGTATATAGCAGCAGTCCTCAACTCCTGGGCCATGGCCCATTATTGGGCCATGAAATGTTTGGAACCGGGCCACAGAAGCGGCAGGTGAGCACATGCATTCTGACTTGTGTGAGCAGGGGGGAATGCGTGCATTCCATTTGCATGAGCAGTGGATGTGAACTATTCCCTCTCCCCCACCCGCTGGTCCGCAAAGGTTGGGGAACTCTGGTATATAACACCTAACTTACAATAAAATAATTGTATTTAAAACTATTAGTAACAATGAAATAATAATAATATCTAACATTTAAATGAATTATAATTATTATGAATGCATTGTGCGAGAGAGGGCCATCAGAGGTTGACAGATCTTCTGTGCTACAGTATAGTGTCTAGAAACTATTACACTCCCACACATACAACTAAAAGCATGGCTCTGGTATGTAGACATTTGTCATAATAAAAAAAAAGGAAGAACTAGAGAAGACACATGAAACAAACACATCTTCAAAGAAATAAAATTCACAAAGGAAGAAGGAATCAACATACTACCACCCACACTAATCAAGTGCTCCCCTACCAAAGTAACAACTCAACCTCCTACAAGAAGAGCTGTGTAAGAACATTATTCATACAAGCACAAATGCATTTCAGTAACTCAGAAAACCAGAAAAAGGAAACAGACTGTCTATACAACTTATTTCAAACAAAATTTATACCCACACAACTTTATTAAAAAGTGCCTGACCATTCCACCCACTACAGCACAGCCAGCACAAGCTATGAAAAGGAAAACAGTATCATACATAAAAAAATCTCAGAAACAATATCAGACTATTACAACCACAGTGCACCACTGTAGCACAGCAACAAACTAAAACTCTCCAAAAGATCTTAAGTAAATCAAAATATGAAAAAACAAGAGTCGTCTACAACTAACAGTATAAGGATTGCAATAGCCATTATGTAGGACAGAGAGGCAGAAGACTAGTATAGCCCATCCATGAATTAGGAGGCAGAAGACACAATGAAAACTCCTTAATCTCTTAACATATGAACCGATTCAACCATAGTTTTAACTGGAAAACTGAGCATCTTAGACCAAGCTAAATCAAAAAACGCCAGGGAATTTCCAGGAGCTTGGCATTCAGACAAGTCAATTTATTAATCAGAAGGTTTATCAATCAGCCATCAATAAAATCAGCTATCAGTAGACATGAAGAGATAAACCACATATACCAGACATGTTAAACACAAGGCCTGGGGGCCGGATGCGGCACGCGAAGTAGTTTCATATGGCCCGCGAAGCCATGCTGGAAACAGTGAGGGAATGGCTCCCACTGCCTTGGCCCTGGACCTGGCCCAGGCCAGCCAGGAGCCAATGTACAATTGTGTGGTGGCCATCTATGCTGAAATGCATTCAGTCTTAGCTGTCCAGAAACAGCGAGGAACCAGCCCCTGTCGCATTGGCTCCACCCCCTGGGTGCATGCTGGGGAAGTGTCACCCTTTGTGAGGAATGAAGATATGCACCATGCTTTGGCACTTGCTCTGGTCCCACTTTCTTCTGCCAGAGAGCCTCAGATCTGTCCCACTCCTGCCCAGGCTCCCACAGGCACACTTGACGCGAATGATGTAGAGTGGACCATGCCCATCCAATAGGCCACACCCACTCCATCCACGCCCACCCATTAGGCCACACCTGTTATGTCCCGAGCCTTGTAAACGGCTCGGGGGGTTTGCAGGCGGTCCCGGGCAGGTGCAAAGTTGCCCGGGACCAGACAGGCTGTCGCCAGCGCCGTGCGCATGCACGGGTGCTGGCGCGGGAAAAGTATCGCATTGACCCGGGAAATGTCTATATAAGAAGCTAGGAGGGTTTGGGAGCTGCTGAAGCCATCTACTTGTAAGCTGAACGCAGAATAAAGAAAACTGAGAACTACAACTGCTTCTCGTGTCTTACATTTCCGTGAAGGACTCAACACTGGCGACGAAGGTGGGATGCCTTACATCGCCTGGAAAGGAAGAAGTGTAAGCTTACCCAAGTGAGTCCTGAGCGGCGGAACGGTGTTGACTCGGCAGCTACTCGCCAATCCAGTACGCATTTGGGGGTAGGCTGGCTGATAGACCCGTCTCCTGAAGATGGCAAAGGTTGGAAGGCTTTCGGAGTTCGACGTCTCACATCCAGAGCGGTGGGAGTCCTACGTAGCCAGGGTGGAGAACTACTTCAAGGCAAACCAAGTGAGGGAAGAGAGCTTGAAAGCTGCCACCCTGCTTTGTGTCTGCTGTCAAGACACCTTCGAAATTGCAGAAAACCTTGCAGCACCTGTTCCAGTAGAGTCTGTCAGCTACGCAGATCTGAAGAAGCTACTGAAGGAGCACTTCCAGCCCAAGATGTCCGTCATCGCATGGCGCCACACCTTCGAGCAGAGGGATCAACGATCCGGTGAGTCGGCCAAAGAATACATCGCCACATTAAGGAAGGCCGCCAAGCACTGCGAGTTCAAGGACCTCGAAGAACGATTCGTGTGCGGGTTAAGGCATCGAGATCTATAACAGAGACTTTTCGCTAAAGAAGAATTGTCCTTCCAAGATGCCTTAAGAGAAGTCACCGCAGAAGAAGCAGCAGGCGGCGCCGTCAAGAACATGCGGCCGATCAGAAACAGTCCAGAGGTTGCATCCGTGCACCAGGAAGACGTCCAGGGGAACTCCGAGGAGGATCCGGACGAGGAAGTCGACCGTCTCCACCCCACGAAGGAAGGAAATCAGAAGGGAAGCTCTTCAGCTCCACTCAAGTGCATCGGCTGTGGAGGTCGCCACAGGAGAACCGACTGCAAGTTCCGCTCCGCTACCTGCCGGGCATGCGGCAAACAAGGACACATTGCAGCTGTGTGTCTGGGCCGACGAAAGGTACAACCTCAGGAAGAACTGCGCCTGAAAGGTACCAGGGTCCCCAGCCAGAATAGGGTAGAGTTTTGCGCTTCGCGAAAAAGCATCCTTAGGACAGGCACACACAAGCCCATTAAAAAAAAGCTGTCACTCAAGGTGAAGCTACAAGGGGTTCCATTAACTATGGAACTAGACACAGGATCTGCCCTTTCAATCATCTCCTTGCATACATTTAGGAAGATTTGTTCCGGTAGTGGAACTCAGGTCAAGCTAAGGCCTTCTGACATTGTGTTAACAGATTTTCAAAATTCAAGAGTGTGTGTTAAGGGGGAGGCCACCCTTAACGTGCAATACGAGAGTTTTGAAGGTCCACTAGACTTATTAGTAGTAGGGGGTGAACGAACGAGTCTCATAGGACTTGATTGGTTTGAGGCCCTGGGGATACACGTCACAGGACTCAACAGTTTACAAACACTCGACCTACAGGAAGTCTGCAAAGAATTTGCAGATGTTTTCAGCCCCCAGCTGGGCACATTCAAAGGACCCCTGTGTCCTTAAAGCTAGACCCCACTGTCACTCCCATTAGAATTAAAGCAAGAAGGGTCCCTTTTGCTTTAAAGAGTAAAATTGACACTGATTTAGACAAACTGATCCAACAGGGAATTCTAGAACCTGTTGATTCCAGTCCTTGGGAGACCCCCATTGTCACGCCTCTAAAGGCAAATGGGGACATTCGCATTTGTGCTGATTACAAATGCACTCTTAATAAGGCATTGCAGCAACATGCCTATCCTGTTCCTGTGGTCAGTCACATCCTGGCCTCCCTCAAGGGGGGGCGTGTTTTTGCAAAGCTTGACCTAGCTCAAGCATATCAACAGCTGCCTGTTGATGATGATGATGCTACAGCTCAGACTATTGTGACCCACAGAGGGGCCTTCAAGGTAAAAAGGCTACAGTTTGGAGTGAATGTCGCTCCTGGGATTTTCCAAAGCGTAATGGAAAACGCACTACGAGGTATACCAGGGGTTTGCCCCTACTTTAATGATGTCTTGATTGCAGGAGACTCCACACACATTCTAGCTGAAAGGCTCAGGGCTGTTCTGTTAAGGTTCAGGAAATCAGGCCTCAAGCTCAAAAAAGACAAATGCAAGATTGGGGTGCCTTCTACTGAATTTCTGGGGTTCAAAATTGATGCTGCTGGGATTCACCCTGCTGAATCCAAACTGACTGCTATTTTAGAAGCACCTAGGCCAAAGTCCAAGGCCGAACTTCGGCCTTCCTGGGCCTCCTGAATTTCTACAATTCTTTTCTTCCACAAAAAGCTAGTGTAGCTGAGCCTCTTCACAGGCTACTAGACAAGCAAGCAGTGTGGCAGTGGTCACAAACGCATGAGGTTTGTTTTAACAAAGTCAAGGCTTTGCTCACTTCTAACAGTGTACTTGCACATTTCAACGAGTCCCTTCCTGTGTGCATCGCTTGTGATGCGTCCCCTTATGGGGTTGGAGCTGTCCTGAGCCACCTCAGGTCTGATGGAACTCAGGTTCCTGTTGCATATTACTCCAGAACATTGTCTTCTGCTGAGCGCAACTACGCTCAGATAGACAGGGAGGCTCTGGCTGTTGTTGCTGGAATCAAAAAATTCCATGATTTTCTATATGGCAGGCATTTCACGGTCTTCACTGACCATAAGCCTCTGCTGGGACTGTTTACCACACGTAAGCAGACTCCCCAAATCATTTCCCCTAGAATGCTTCGGTGGTCTATTTTTTTTGTCTGCATATGATTTTTCTTTACTCCACAAGCCTGGGAAAGAAATGGGCCATGCTGATGGCCTCAGTAGATTGCCTCTACCAGTAGTAGAAGCTGACCCTGCGCCAGCTGTCAACATTCTATCAATCCAAGCCTTGCCCGAGCTCTCTCTTAGTGCCAGGGATGTTACCGCTGAAACAGGTACAGATTACACACTTTCACGTGTCCGTTCCTGGGTTTTGTCTGGTTGGCCTGAGCACTGCCCTAGTCCTGAGTTTCAGAGTTTCTGGTCCAAAAGGAACGAGCTGTCCCTTTCTCAGGGTTGTCTGCTTTGGGGAAACAGAGTTGTCATTTCCACCTCAATGAGGACTAGGGTCTTAGAATCCCTCCACGAGGGTCATCCTGGCATTGTTCGTATGAAGGCTCTTGTGCGCAGCCACTTGTGGTGGCCTGGTTTAGATAAAGATATTGAGGCTAAGGTGCATGCATGCCACCTGTGCCAACGATCTCGCCCAGAGATGCCCCAAGCTCCCGTGCATATATGGGAGGAAACACAGTCCCCATGGTCTAGGGTGCACATTGACTACGCTGGGCCCTTTCAGGGCCAGTTCTTCTTGGTCCTTGTTGACAGCCTTTCAAAATGGCTTGAGGTTGTACCTGTCTCTTCCACCACCACTGCAAAGACTATTCAGGTACTGAGGGGGATTTTTGCTGCACACGGGCTTCCAGATGTCATTGTGTCTGACAACGGCCCTCAATTCACTTCCTCCGAATTCCAAGCTTTCTTACAGGCTAACATGATTCGTTATGCCACGTCCGCACCCTTCCACCCGTCCACCAACGGTATGGCTGAACGTATGGTGCGCATCACAAAGGACGCCTTGAAAAGACTCACCTACGGGGACTGGCATCACAGGTTGGCTGACTTTCTCCTGTCTTATCGCACCACACCATCCACTTCTACAGGGAGAAGCCCAGCTGAACTTCGTTGGGGGCGTCAACTTACTACTAAACTTGACCGGTTGCATCCGGACAGATTGCCTTCATCTACCTCACATCCTAGGGCACATAGACAACTACTTGAGGGTGCCCCGGTCTGGACTCGCAATTACGGGCCTGGTCATACATGGGTCCCCGCTTCTATTTCCAGGGTCACAGGTCCTCTCTCCTACAAGGTAGCCCTGGCCAATGGTCGTGTCCTGCGTCGGCACATCGACCAACTCCGCCCTAGGCGGGACCTTTCAGATGAGACTCCTGGGTCTTTTCCAGGGGGGGAGGGGGACCCTTTGGAGCAAAGGGAAGGGCACGAGTTGCGGCCCATCTCCACTGATGGAGCCACTGACGGCCCATTTCAAGCTTCCGCAAGTGCTCCGAAAAGGAATTCATGGAGCTTACCCACACAACAGCACTCATGCCTACTCCAGCCAGGGAGTCACCCCGGGGGCATACTCACTGTCCACACACATCACACAGCACTCCAGTCACAGAGGATACCCGGGAGCATCCCAATAAATCATTCCCCGCAAAAGAGCTGGCACACAATCCCCAGAGTTGGCCTGACCTTACCCCTAATCCTACAGGGGGTCAAACATACACAGAGCTAGTCGAGGAACCAAGTCCCGACCGCAACACCTCTATCCCAAATCAGGGAGTAACTGAGTTTTGGGAAGGTACAGAGACCCACACGAGCCCGGACACAGAACGGGGCTTAGGGATTTGACAGCCTCCTGACAGGTCTTGGACGGACCTAGGAGGTTCTATAGAGACGCCCAGCAGTGGCTATCACTTCAAGGGGCCCGAGGGCCTACAGCTAGGCAGGTCAACCAGGTCACAAAATGACAGAAGCCCTGGCCTGACGAGCCCGGTGGGCGAGCAAGCAGGCCAGGCATCGGGGCAAAGTCCTTGGAAGGCACCAAGGCATGATAAGGGGAACAGGCTCTTGTCACCCCTCAGTCAGGGAACACCTGTCAGAACCCCAGAGCTGAGAAGGTCACAGAGAGCAAGGAAGTCTCCTAAATACTTAGAGGATTACATAACACTGCTGGCTAAACAAAAGCCAGGTAACGATAGGAGCACTGAGAAGCAAAACACTGCATAAAATAATGATTATATGTTGGTAGTAATTTTAGCCCGGGGGAAAGGGGTGTTATGTCCCGAGCCTTGCAAACGGCTCGGGGCGTTTGCAGGCGGTCCCGGGCAGGTGCAAAGCTGCCCGGGACCAGACAGGCTGTCACCAGCACCGTGCGCATGCGCGGGTGCTGGCGCGGGAAAAGTATCGCATTGACCCGGGAAATGTCTATATAAGAAGCTGGGAGGGTTTGGGAGCTGCTGAAGCCATCTACTTGTAAGCTGAACGCAGAATAAAGAAAACTGAGAACTACAACTGCTTCTCGTGTCTTACATTTCCGCGAAGGACTCAACAACACCCACCATGGCCGCACCCACCTGGCCCCCCAAGGACAACCACAATGCTGATGCGGCCCTCAATGAAATTGAGTTTGACACTCCTGACATATACTGTATATATTAAGAAAACCAAGATCATGGCATCTGGCCCTCTCAATTCCTGGCAAATAGATGGGGAAGAAATGGAGGTAGTGACAGATTTTATTTTCCTGGGCTCCAAGATCACTGCAGATGGGGACTGCAGCCAAGAAGTTAAAAAGACACTTGCTCCTAGGGAGGAAAGCTATGGCAAATCTAGACAGCATACTAAAAAGCAGAGACATCACTCTGCCAACAAAAGTGCATATAGTTAAGGCCATGGTTTTCCCAGTTGCAATATATGGCTATGAAAGTTGGACCATAAGAAAGGCTGAGTGCCAAAGAATTGAGGCCTTTGAACTATGGTGCTGGAGAAGACTCCTGTGAGTCCCTTGGACTGCAAGGCGTTCAAACCGGTCAGTCCTAGAAGAGATCAACCCCGACTGCTCTTTAGAAGGCCAGATCCTGAAGCTGAAATTTAAATACTTTGGCCACCTAATGAGAAGGAAAGACTCACTGGAGAAGAGCCTAATGCTGGGAAAGATTAAGGGCAATAGAAGAATGGGATGACAGAGAATGAGGTGGCTGGATGGAGTCAATGAAGCAGTAGGAGTAAGCTTAAATGGACTCCAGAAGATGGTAGAGGACAGGAAGTCGCGACAGGATGGGGTCGTGATGGGTCAGACATGACTTTGCAACTAACAACAACAACAACTGTATACACCATTCAAAGAGACAGTAAAAATGCTAAGGAGGAAACAAATCCTCTCCAGCACCCTATACCCAGATAATCAGGAAGTAACACTAGATAAACAAGTACAAAACAATACCTTAATCAAGGTACCAAGGAGAAACTATACCACTCACCAATACTGGCAAGACAAACTATTGTATATAAACAGGAAGCAAACCCTAAAACCATTAGCACTGATCTGGTAATGAGACATTTGCAAGCAAGCAACCATGCTCAGAGAGCCTGGATTCCATTTAACAGAACATAAATTGGAGAAAAGAACTAATATATTTTCTAAAGCGCCTGAAGGCAGGTCAAGAAGCAACGAATGGAAACTAATCAAGGAGAGAAGCAGCCTAGAACTAAGGAGAAACTTTCTGACCGAACAATTAACCAGTGGAACAACCTGCCTCCAGAAGTGGTGAATGCTCCAACACTGGAAGAGACTGGACAGCGATTTGTCCGAAATGGTATAGGGTTTCCTGCCTGAGCAGGGGGCTGGACTAGATGACCTCCAAGGTCCTTTCCAACTTTACTATTATTATTATTATATTTTCAAGTAAATGCAGTGTTATCACTAAGTACCATTTCACTAAGTAATCCAAATAAAAGAATAATTCAGCTATTTTTGTTTGTGGAACAAGAGGAAAGCTAACAAAGGAAAATGCTCTTTATTTTGGCTTTGACACAGATGATAAACTGAGCCTTTACACAAAACAGGCCATTATGGAACTTAGAATGACCAGGTCATTATGATAACTCTAGGTGTTTAAGGCCTAATCCACCTCCTTCTTTCCTTATTTCTTTGAAAGAATCAGACAATTCACACAAATGGAGAATTTGATTGCTGCTGGCACCAAAACTCTAAGGTATTATTACATAAGGCCTCATCGTGTGGAAGAATGTAGTTACAAAACTGTTAAAACTTAGGCAACTTTTCAGACCCAGATTTGGAGGCAAGAAAGGCACCTGATTTCTGATAGTTGAGGCTTCTGCAGTCTCTGATCATCACAAGGGAAGCAAGCAATAAGGAGAAGCTATTTTCTTGCTTTTTGCAAGGCCCTCAGTTTGGCAAATTGGAATTGGGCTACTGAATTAAATTGGCACATGCTGTTATCTAGTATGAGCAACTCTTATTTACAGAAACTAAAAATTTATTAGTAAAGGAAAAGAAAATGGACTTGGCTAGCCTGCAAATTTAAATAATAATAAATTTAAATAATAAATAAAACTTTATTCTGCTAAGGGGCAATGTGAATCTATAATACCCTAGAAATTGAAATGTTTCAATTTGATCGTAAGATTGTTTAGATTAGATATAAAAAGTGTATGAACAAAGGATGGCAAATCTGAAAAAAAAAATATGGAAACAGCCCTGGCTTTTGCCTGCTTTGTGTTATACAAAGAAAAAAAGGGAAAAAGCTATTGCTGATTGAAGTTAATAGAACTAGCAATTAAAGTAAGCAGATTGTGCTCCCTGAGGCTGGAGCCTACAGCTTCCTGCAGATATTCCAATAAATAAATAATTTTCAGTAGGACCAACTCTACTTTTTTGTTTTATCATACTATACATAAAAGTCTAATATTAAGCAATTGAGAGAATATATAACAATTCAGAACTGCTTCCCCAATTTCACTGCCTCTTTCCTCAATGACTTGTTTAAGAAATCAATCAATCAATCAGAATAGAGCTGGGACCTTGGAGGTCTTCTAGTCCAACCCCCTGCTCAAGCAGAAGACCAAATACCATTTCAGACAAGTGGTTGTCCGGTCTCTTCTTAAAAACCTCCAGTGATGAAGCACCCATAACTTCTGATGACAAGCTGTTCCATTGGTTAATTGTCTTCATACTTAGGAAGTTTCTCCTTAATTCCATGTTGCTTCTCTGCTTGATTAGTTTCCATCTCTTGTTTCTTGTCCTCCCCTCTGGTGCTTTGGAAAATAAGTTGACCCCCTCCTCTTTGTGGCAACCTCTCAAATACTGGAATACTGCTATCAAGTCTCCTCTATCCTTCTTTTCTCTAGACTAGCCAAATCCAAATCCTGCAACTGTTTTTCATGTTTTAGTCTCCAGGCCTTTAATCATCTTAGTTGCTCTTCTTTTCACTTTTTCCAAAGTCTCAACATCTTTTTTGTAATGTGGTGACCAAAACCGGATGCAGTATTCCAATTGTGGCCTTACTAAGGCTTTATAAAACAGTAATAGTAGTAAAGTTGGAAGGGACCTTGGAGGTCATCTAGTCCAACCCCCTGCTCGGGCAGGAAACCCTACACCATTTCGGACAAAATCATTTGATTTTGATTCTATGCCTCTGTTTATACAACCAAGGATTGTACCAGTATTAGCTCTTTTGGCTGCTGACGCACATTGCTGGCTCATATTTAAGTGATTGTTCACTAGGACTCTAAGGTCCTTCTCACAGTTACTGTTTTTGAGCTAGGTTTCGCTTAATCTGTACTCGTTCCTTTGGTTTTTCCTGCTTAAGTGTAAAACCTTGCTTTTCTCCACATTAAATTTCATGTTGTTGGATAGGGCCTATTGCTTTGTCAAAAGTCTGTCAAGATCTTTTTAGATCCTGAACTTGTCTTTTGCTGTGTTGGCTATTCTTGCCAGCTTAGTGTCATCTGCAAATTTGATAAGTTCCCTTCTATTCCCTCATCTAAGTCAGAGATATCCAATCTTTCCGGGTTTGTGGCCCGGAGAGAAGGAGAGCAGCTTTCAAATTGGTGCACGTGCATGCACGCAAATCAGGCAGCGTGTACCACCACGGCTATAGTGGCCCTGTTTGCGCTCATGCGCAAACAGGGCTGCGGGTGCTAGTGTGAGTGGGGGGAATGTGTGCGCACACATGCGTGTGCCAGCCAGCCATTTCTATGTCTGCTGGCCAAGAGACTGCAGCCCAGTAGTGGGACCCCTGATCTAAGTCATTTATGGAAATATTGAAGAGTACAGGCATGTGTTCTTAGAAATACAACACTCAGTTGCAAAATCAGTTCTGATTAAGAAACAGCTTCAGATTTTTAATAATGCTAGACTCCAATAAACTAATCTAAATGTAGCTCTCAAGGGCAGTAAAAAAATTAAAATTCTAAATGGGCAATTTGTAGACATGTTTAAAAGCAGCCATTCACTTCAGAATAAAATCAAGTCTTCATAAAAGTGTTAAAAACACTATTTGAAATGTCCCTGCGTGGGTGACTGAATTGTTATACCTATTTTTGGAACACTGTTAAACCATCTGATGGGAAAGCTATTTGGTGCTGCTTATTATAGATACTTCAGCACAGGACATATATATAATTTTGGCTTTCAAAGGCCCCAGTAAAAGTTAATAAATGCATCATGTGATTTCCTTCAGTGTCTCCTTACCTTAGACCATCTAAAAGGATTATTGTTTGCCATCAATCAAATGACGTTGCGCATCTCAGGCACTTACTGTACTACAGCAGCACATCCTGCTTCAATTCTGCTTTGAAAGTCCCTTAGGACATGAATCTGGTGAGAGCAGCTTTTCTTGCCAAGTTCATTCTGCCCTTCCTATGCTTGAAGCAGCACAAGCATTTCACATCTCATTTTCCCTCCTCAGATCAGCCACAGGATGTAACTTAGTCCAGAGGTCCCCAACCTTTTGGGCACCAGGGACCAGTTCCATAGAGAGAGGTTTTTCCATGGACCGGAGGGGGTGTGGTTTTGTGTGCTGCCTGCATCCGGTGGCTGGGGCTTTCCTTGTTAGTGCAGCCCGGTTGCTGGCATGCCATGACCCGGTACTGGTCCATGGCCTAGGGGTTGGGAACCCCTGGCTTAGTCCGATGGGTCCAAAGTTATTCATTGAGTTTAGTTGCAAGAAGATCTGAACCTAAGTCACCCATGTCCTAAATGAACCTGCTACAAAACAGCTCAGAAAGACCCATACAGCTGTGGATTTACAACGGCCCACGCGTACTACTATAGGTAGTCCTTAACTTATGTCCACAACTGAGCCCAAAATTTCCATTGCTAAGCGAGACAGTTGTGAGTTTTGCCCCATTTTATGACCTGTCTTGCCATGGTTGTTAAGTAAATCACTGAGGTTTAAGTGAATCTGGTTTCCCCACTGACTTTGCTTGTCAATGGGCTGCAAAAGGTGATCACATGACCCCGTGACTCTGTAACTGTCATAAATATGAGCCTGTTGCCAAGCATCTGAATTTTAATCATGTGACCATAAGGATGTTATAACGGTGTTGTGAAAAATGGTCACTTTTTTCAAAGCCATTTAATACAGGACTACCTATATTAAAAAATATATAAACTCTATCCTATTTTAACACAACAGAAGTTATTAGGAGAATTGTACATTTCCAATTTGATCCTGAATTGGTGTTTCAAAATGCAATGGAGCAGATTTTTCTAAACCTGTTGAATGACACACATGGGGTCTCAAGAGAGATTAAGAGTCAAAAAGAAGACAATTCATACACAGTCAAATGCAGCCAATTTTCTATCACTTGAGCTTTGCCTCTTGATCAGGTGTTCGAGACAGGTGTCTGTTCTTAGACTAGAACAGGGGTAGGCAACCTTGGCTCTTTTATGACTCATGGACTTCAACTCCCAGAATTCCTGAGTCAGCTATGCTATGCTGACTCAGGAATTCTGGGAGTTGAAGTCCATGAGAATGACCCTAGGCCAGGGGTAGGCAACCTTGGCTCTTTTATGAGTCGTGGACTTCAATTCCCAGAATTCCTGAACCAGCATAGCTGGCTCAGGAATTCTGGGAGTTGAAGTCCATGAGTCATAAAAGAGCCAAGATTGCCTACCCCTGGCCTAGGGTCATTCTATGACAGGGGTGTCAAACTTGCAATGTCATGTGACGTGTCGCGATGTATCACAACTTTTTCCCCATTGCCAGAGCTGGGGTGGGTGTGGTTTCGGCATAACGCATCCGGCCCATGGGCCAGCAGTTTGACACCCCTGCTCTATGAGATAGGTAGCCACATAGTTCTTTAAATAAATATATAAATTGAATCAATCAATAAAAACCACCCCCTCCAGCCAACCTATAAATATATATCCTATCATATTTAAATTTCTCATACTCTCTTTTGGAGTAATTGAAAGCGGTACCAACTTAACCAGCCCACTTCTGTTACTTAACCAAGTTAGCAACCAATTTGCTGCTTAAGAAACAAAACAAAATAAAATAGCATCAACCATTCTATTTACAAATGCCTGCTGGACCAGGTGCAGAATTTTACAGGATAAGTGAGACTTGTCTGATGATAGTAAGACAGAGATGGGGCTCAGGTTCAAAGAGATATGCAGATGATCAGAAAAAAAAACCATCTAGGGAGCAGACAAGAAGGAAGCAAACGCTCTGGAACAGTTTTTCCTCAACCTTAGCAACCTTAAGATGTCTGGACTTCAATTCCCAGCCTGCTGGCTGGGGCATTCTGGGAGTTGAAGTCCACCCATCTTAATAATCTTGCTAAGGATGAGAAAGACAGCTCTAACGGATCGAAGAGGCAGGGAGGACAAGCTTATGAAGAAGGCAGAGAATATATGATACGCTGGGAGACAAGGAAAGGAAGGAAACTCCGCCGAAGATGTTACTTACCCTGATAATGAAAGGTTCGGAAACCAACCACAAGCTCGGAGAACGAACCTCCACCCTTATCCTACACCCGGACTACAGATATTTGTCACCATCGCAAAGGGAGGTGTGATTCAATGGAAACTACAAAGAACCCAGAGCAGCCTTTTCAAATGTGCAGCCTTGCAGGACTGGGGGGGGGGGGGAATGTTTCGTTGGAATTGTAGCAACCTTGATTTCCAAGTCTTCGTAAGGCAGCAATGTCAAGAATCGTCCTTGAAGCAACTCAGAACCCTTGAGAAATTTTGCAGAAACTCACATGTAGTGGAACGTGTAGTTCTACCTATTAATAGTAAAACACCAGTGGCTGGGATACATTTGAATCTTATGCGTGTTAAATAGAGTTTGGTATAATAGGGTTAACTATGATTCCTGTAGTAAAAGCTTCTGGGAGGGACTTTGCCAAAAGCATAAGGCTGCATGGAAGTAGTGACTCTGCTACCATGTCAGTGACTCATACAAACACAATGACTCACTTGACATACAGTCACTTTTAAAAATACTAATTGGATTATTTCATTACTATCCATGCAATACTTATTGTTACTGTATGTGCCTACAATAACAACACTGCTATTAAATGGATCCACAGTATAAACTGTGAACAGAGATTACAAATCGTATAAAACACAACCCTGAAAACTTGGACCAGACTTAGATCGGCATTTTAATACAATCTTACGCTTACTTCACACTCACTTAAAACACGCACCGAGGACGCCCCTGCATATGTACAACGCTCCAAAATGCCTCGGAGTAATCCCAAAGGTGCTTTTTCAAAAGGAACTGAAAAATAAAGTCCAGTTGCCTTTTGGGACAACCGTGACCTCGATGATTGAGGATCTCCACAAGATACATGCCCCGGAGTAACTTCTACGGAATTCCGCCAACGCTTTCCTCCCAGGAAGCGGTGCGAACTTGGAATCCCGCGCGTGGAACTTGGAAACGCTCGGAGCACTCTCGCGCTCCGCGAAACCTCCAAAGGGGAGACCGAGCTTTGGAAGCGAGAAGGGGACGGCGGCCTCGCAAGTGTGTTTCCGCGACTCAAGCGGGTCCTGCCCTTCTGCGCCCCCTGCAGCCGAGAGTCGGCGCGGCCGACCGTCTCTTCTCTCCGCTCGACTCGCTGGAAAGGAGCTACTGACCTGGCATTATGGCGGCAAGGGTAGCCGGTCTGGCGAGGCAGGAAGCGTCTTTGTGCCGCGGCTGGCGAGCCCTCCCTCACGCGTTTCCTCGGGGGAGTCTTGCTTTTTCCGAGAGGCAGGAGGCTCTCCAGCTGCGCGGCTCTGATTACAGGCCGGCCTCTCGTCCCCGCGGTTTTCCTGCAAGCCTGCCAGAAGCAGCGGAGGAGGAAGTGGGCTTGGTAGCCGCCGCCCGGCCAACAAGAGCGGTGGCGAGAAGTTTCTTTCCTCCCCGCCTGCCTTCCGAGGACTTGGCCAGCGGATTGGAAAAGCCGAGTCGAAACTCTCGCATTTTGCCTCGCGGCTGGCTCTGAAGCGCCGCTGCTGGGATCTTTGGGGAGGAAAAAGAGAAAGGGAATTCTGCTCTTCGGCCGGAGCTTGTTTAAGCCTCTGAAGGAAACAAAATATGTAGCAGAATCCAAGGAAATGGCAGACGATTGAGATAACCCTCTGCCCTGTAATGATCAGGCAACTTGTATTTGGGGGTCAGTCTTCAGAGCCTAATTGTAAGAAGTGCCACCCTCCATAAGAAGCCATAGAGAAGGCATCCGGGTCTGAATACAAAACCAGCAGCTCTTAGGCCTGTGTTCAGATGTTACAATGAATTTGCAAGAACGAGCAGAAGTGCCGTAGAATGACCCTTATTATGTTCACGGAACATAAAAAGCTGCCATACACTGACCATTTCGCCTTTTGCTGACTGAGAAGCATCTATCCGAGTTCAGGGTTACGCCAAGGACTAGACTGGGGGCTCCTTGAATCAGAGGACTGGTTGAGTTCAATGGGGACTCCCTGAGCTACTCCTAGTGGTTGGAATGATATAGATGTTGCTCTGCCTGTGGGTGTTGGGAGTTTTTGAGTCTGATCAAACTTGGAACCTCTAATTGCAATTGTATGATTTTTTTTTTCCTCCAGCCATTCAATTGTATCCAATTCTTGGACACTGCCTGGACAAGCCCCTGCAGGGTTTTTTTTAGCAAGGCTTTTCAGAAATGGTTTTCCATTGCTTCCTTTGTAGGGCCGAGAGAAAGTGACTGGCCTACGGTCACCTACATTGTGCCCAAGGCAAGACTAAACCTCACCATCTCAGTTTCTAGCCTGATGACTTAAGCACTGCACTAAACTGGCTTTCATGAATTCTTACTTACTGAAACGGAGACAGTGAGGTTTAGTCTTACCTTGGGCATGATAATCTTAGGCCACTCACTTTCTCTAAGCCCTATGAAGAAAATAATGACAAACCACTTCTAAAAAGCCTTGCCAAAAAAACTGCAGGGTCTTCTCCAGGCAGTGTCCAAGAACTGAATGAATGGAGGGGAAAAAAAGAATCCATACAATTGCAATTAGAGGTTCTAAGTTTGATTCTGTTTAAACAGGGCTAATGCTGAATTAACATTAACATTCCATTATTGTTGTTATAACTTTGACCAGGATGTAATGAAACAAACAATGGTAAAGGAATCAATTGAGATGATCACTCTTAGTAAAGGACTCGTGCTCTTCTCTTCACATGAGGTGATGATAATGCCTGAAATGGAAGATTTCTAGGCAGATTACAACATTGTTTAATTAAATTTTTCTAAATGTCAGGGTAATAGCTAAACAGCTTATGTAATGATGTAATGCAGGGGTGTCAAATTGCCCGCCCACGGGCTGGATGTATCATGCCGAAACCCACCCCATTGCCGGCAATGGAAAAAAAGTCACGATATGTCACAACATGTTGCGAGTTTGACACCGCTGATATAATGGAATATAAGGTGGATGATGCAATGATAGGAATGACTCAGCAGGGTCTGTGTCCCTTTAAGAGCCTGAGCATAAAAGGGAAGGCTTTTGCTGGAGTGTCTCTTGTCTGTTTCCTGCTGTGACTGCTGTGTGTTGGAGTTTGTGTATTACCACATGTATGTATATTGTTCCTGGTATATTATAGATAGTGTAAGATAAGCCACCATTTAATATAGACCACTGTTTACTGTATTTACTCCTGGGGTATCTCAGCGCAATAAAACTGCATGCTCTGACACTAAACCATAAGGAGGGGGTGGGGAAGAGAATTATACACTGCAGTTAATAGCAGAGAAAACATTAAGTCAATATTCTGGAGTTGAACAAGCATTTAAAATCAAACAGAATACAAAAGTATGAATTCTTGGGGAAAATTGAAAGTCTTTGAATAAAAATATATTAATACAAGTGTCCCATGTGCTTCATTTGTATATGTGTGGGGGAACATTCTGCAGTCCAAAAACCCCTTATGAGGATGTGGTCACCCCTCTCATTTTCTTTGTTAGAGATACTGGAAAAGTAAAGGCAACTTTGTTAGAGATACTGGAAAAGTAAAGGCAACTGTGGCCTCAAGCTGTTTAAGTAAATATTGAAAAAATATAAGGATTTCAATTTGGACAAGTTCTTCTCTGTGAGATATTTAAAACTGATTTATATGACTTCCAGTTCCGGGTTACAGCGCTCCTAGTCGCACGAAGAGGCTTGTCTCCTCGTCAGCTAGCCTCCCTCTGCCGGTAGATCCTTATGCAAGTCTAAAGTCACCCTAGAGCAGTGGTTCTCAACCTTTTTAATGCTGCGACCCCCAACCAGTCGTAAGTCAAGGACTACTCAACTGGTCGTAAGTCGAGGACTACTCAACTGGTGCAGCACCATTTGCAGAATGGGACTTTTGGCGGGCTCAGCAGGGCAGAGACAGCCTGGACAATTCCTATTAGCTTTTGAAAGCCAATAGAATTAGACTCTATTCAAGAGAATCTATTCTATTGGCTTTCAAAAGCCAATAGAATAAAAGGGAGTAGCACAGCTAAGGAAAAGGAGAAAAAATGGCAGACTGCGTTGTTTGGTGACCCCCGTGAAATGGTCGTTCGACCCCAAATGGGGTCCCGACCCACAGGTTGAGAACCACTGCCCTAGAGGGTGTGACTTCTGTCGAAGAGCCTTCGCTCGACTGCGGAGGAGCAGCGGCTCCTCCAGTTGTCCGGGCCAACTCTGAGGATCAAAGAGAAGAAGATCGGCCAGTAAAATGGCCGATCACTTAGCCACTAGTAACTGCAAGTCAAAGAACAGCTAAGTTTGAAAACCCACCGTGGTGAATCCGGATGAGATCTTTTTTTTTCCCTCCTCTCTTTATGCCTTTTTGCTTCTTTTTGCCTGTAAGAGCCCTCTTGGAACTATTTCCATGGCTTGGAAAGGCAGCTTCTATATTTGGGAAGAAAGGCGAACAAAAGAATAGAACAAAACTTCAAAGACTACATTTTTTCTTTATATAAGTTTTGGGGTACTGGAAAAAAGTTTTTTCCTAAGAATTCTACTATCAATCTATGCTGTTCTGCTGCTTTTTTTTTTTTTTTTTAGTATTTCTTCCTCCACCTTTTCCTGAAAAAATAGAAAAAAGTGAAAAGAAAAAATGACTTTTGAAAAAGATTTCTTAGCTTGCTGAGGACATCTACTGGTTAAAAGCTAATATTGTATTTGTTGTCTATCTGGAGAGGAGATGGTTTTGGCCTTTAAACTGTTCTTCAAGAGAAAGATAATTCGATGCATCTGAACAATTTTTAAAATGGAGTTGCACTCACATTTAAATAGTAAACTTATTCTGGAAAAGATCTATGAGGCTAAAGAAGAAATATGTGTTACAATGAAAGAGTTTTGTTGTTGTTAATTGCGAAGTCGTGTCTGACCCATCGCGACCCCATGGACAATGTTCCTCCAGGTCTTCCTGTCCTCTACCATCTTCTGGAGTCCATTTAAGTTCACACCTACTGCTTCAGTGACTCCATCCAGCCATCTCATTCTCTGTCGTCCCGTTCTTCTATTGCCCTCAATCTTTCCCAGGAGTTTACTATAGAATTAAGAGCCAGAATCTCTAAATTAACTTTCAGACTACACCTGCTTCTTCTATAAAACAGATTACACAAGAAGAGGATTTGACTGAGAATAAAGAGAAATTGATTTTGCCTTATAAGCAAGTCATTTATGGTGCTGAGGTCCAGAAAAAGCAAAGATTGAGACTTGAAATTTTAAAGCAACAAGACTTTATGGTTAAGAGTCAGAGGACCAATGCAGAGGCCAAGATGGTTCTCACTGATCCAAATGACACTACAAGCAATAAAGAGAGACTTATCAGCTGGAAGAGAAGCTCTGCTATGGAAATCTACTTGGCATAAGAAGAAACCCAGAATAAGACTGAAAAAAGTGAAAGTGAAAGTTTTATGTAATGGACTAAAGGCAACCTAGAATTATGGACTGATGTAAGGACTAAGATTATGAATTAGATGTAAGGGAAACAAATGATTAATGGAAGATACACAATGTTTATCTATATGAAAACTATTATTTCTAATAAGATGATTTATTTGTTTGATGCTCAATGAATTGAAATAATTTAAGGTTTGATGTTATCTTGTCAGCTTAAAGAGATTGATTGATGGATTAGATAGGTCTAGGATAGATCAATATTTTAGCTAAAAAAGGAGATATTTTCAGGAAATAGATTAAAGGTAATCTAGAATTATGGGTTGATTTTAGGATTAAGATTGTTAGTTAGAAGTAAAAGGGGTGATTAATGGAATATATATTAACTGGATTAAGAGTGTTCTCTTTTTAGGATGATAGGGTTACTTGTAAGAAAATTATTATGTAATGTTGAGTTAATCTTATAAAATGATTTGATTGTTTGATAACGTGGATCTTATTAGTTATGACAATTAACTGGATGTAATTTGAATTTTGTTTAATAGATTGAAATGATTTAAGGTCTGATTTTCTTCTGTCAGTTTAAAGAGATTGATTAGTTGATGGACTAGATATGTATAGGATATTAATATGTTATTTTAATTAAGGGATATTAGTGGAAGAAGAATTAAATAAGATTTATGATAAAAATCAAGAAACTAGAATATGTCTGGAAGGAATACCCGAATTGATAATGTTTGTATTTAAAGTTAATTTGATTATGATAGTGTAAATTTCTAAAGCTTTAAAAACAGATATAGATTGAATAAATTTAAGCTAGAATTGGACTATTTTAAATAAATTATGTTACTTAAGGGAAAAAGAGAGGGAATATTAGATGTATTGACTGAATTATGTATATATGTTTTGTCTTTGGATATTTGACTACCCTAACACCATGGTGTGTCTTGAGCATTTTGTTTGAAAAATTAAAAAAACAATAACATTTCTTCCTAAAAAAAATCTGATTTATAATAATTTTCTCCCAGCTTATTCCTTTCCTTTTTCCTGCAAACCTTCCAATTCACCAATCGTCATAAAAACCTTTGCCTGAAGATACAATGAAGATTACAGTGGGTCAGATTTGTGTTTGCAAATCTGGCCCATTCATCCAAATTGAATATGTATAGATTATTTCCTGACATGAAATAATGTAATGTTTTCTTCTTGCCAGGGCAATCCCACGGAATTCAGTGGAAATCTTTTAAAATAAAATCAACCCTTTTGCAGTTTGGCTTGAATATTGCACAAATGGAACTGCAAGTGAGAGCACCCCATTGCTTGCACAAGTGGAACTGGCCGCGCATGTGCACTTGCCCACCGCTCGCACAACCCGGTTCCAAATGGGCTGTGCCCCAGTATGGGCCACGGCAGGGAGTTGGGGATCCCTGCTCTAGAAAAAATGTCCAAGTTCCAGAATTTCCAATCAACGTGGAACTAGGTAACGGTTTGTTCTTCACATTTTAGATCAGCTTAGATTAGCTGATTGTGTAAACAGTGCCAAATTTAGAAGTGTGGACACGGGAATGTACAACTGGAAGTCAAGGCAAGATATGATCCAGCCAAAGTTCTGAGAAGAAATGGCTCTCTGGTTCAGTAACCCTCTAATCAACATGTTAGGACCTTGTGAAATATGCACGCTCAGTTCTTAATCTCACTGATGTGCAAGCAAAAATAAGGAGAAGTGTGATTCATCTGGGGAGTGGTTAATACACCTGTTGCTACAGGCAAATTTCCCAGTCACTAGGAAGTACTGCAAATTATTTAAGAGCTACCATGGAGGTCTTAGTTTGCCAACTACTCCCATGATTCCAAGTTCTAGAAAGATATAATAAGGCTGGTCATTTGGAATCACAGTTGTGACTTAATATCTGAAGTGGATTTTACAACCAAGGTTATAAGAAAAGGTTTCCAGTTGTTGCCTATATATGGAATGCTGTCCTTGAAAAGCCCTCAGACTTAATCTTCACTAATATTAGTGCCAGTGTTGGTGGAAACAAGCCACGATCCCTCCTTGAACTCCTGCTTTAAGTTCTAAACTTGGGAGAAAGAGGCATCATTCCAAAAGATCCTTGGAGTTCCTTCTCTCCATATCCCTATCCTTTACAAATCACAATCACACTTCTGAAGATACACCTATTTTTTATTAGCAGATCTAAAACCTAACAGTCAAGCATATTGTCTCAATATATGTACTGTAATTATCTCTATAATAAACTGCTACATTGACATGTCCGGAAATAATATCAGAAATATTTCCCACAGAAGAATAAATTCAGTCCAAAATAAGATTATTTGCAGTTGCTAGTGCTGAAAAACTATACAGCTTTTCCCCTGAATATTGTTGCATACCATAGATTTTTACATGGTTAAAAGTTATAAAAAGAAAGACTGAAATATCCCAGCAAACAAAAATAATAAGCTGAATAGATCCACACAGACACAAAAAAAGGAAGTTGAGATTAAGCAGGCGCTCCCTTTTTCCCTGAAACTGTCCACATCTTCTCTTATCCCTTGAGCAAAGCTTCCGATGTCTTTAAAAAACAAGAATGCAATTCTCTCAGCAGCCCGCTTGGAAAAAACATCCCCAGGGGGGGAAAAAATCTGTCACTTACATTTTCTGAAGATCATTGTCCATGGATTTGACAATTTTTCCCGCTATGACTGAAAGAAGCCCATTAAATCTGGCAAGGTGAAAAATTGTCTCCTTCAATTGCTGCCAGCAACGGAAGTTTAATGACGAGTTTATGGAAAAGCGAAAGTAAAACCCGAGTGCCACCTTATTAACGCTTTGGCCACCAGGGGACTTTTCCCGTCCTTGGAAAAATATGTTGCTCTGGGAAGGGAAGGTGAGTGTGACCCAATGATATTTCTTTGCCCTCGGTTTTCATTCATTACGGCTTATGCAGGTTTAAAAAATCTAAGTGCAGTTATTTTTATTGAAAGTTATCCAGCCTGACTGTATACTGTTTTTGTTCCATCATGATAGAATAAATGCTTAAAATGGGATCAACTGAAGGATTACTGGCATAATTGGGCACCTGTAAACAATGATACACCCACAGCAAACCTTTTCTTTTCTGGAATAATGTTTTTAGAGATACTGTTTTATATATATATTTGAAAGTAATCTCTCTACAGTACAATCCTTTCCATTAGAGGGAGATCTGCAATGTTTAATTATCCAGTTATATTACCCAGTTAAAATCACTTAATCAACTAAAAAGGAAGTTGCAATTAATAATTGAGTAGCAGTACTTGTTTTGAAAAATCTAAATTACAGATTAAGTTACAAAAAAATAGAACATGCCCACTTTGATATACCTAGGTATCATTTCAAAATAAACAGTATCCTTCTGTTTGTTTTCATTTGCATAGAAATTTAACTACAATAATAACCAACTAAAAATTGTACAATTTGTAGGTAGATCATGCTACAAACCTGCTAAAAACCAGTAAATGAAAGTTAGATGTGGAGGAATCTACTGCTTCATGAGTAAAATGGTTCTTAAATCCTGGAAGTACTCTGGAAAATTGGGCACCTGTAAATAACCCATGAACCGACTCAAACATAGGATTGATTAATGCCCCCCCTTCAGATTCCTGGAATTTAAAGATGATTCCTCCCAAGTATCTCTGGACAGATATTCTATTGGTGAGATAAGTAAGGTACAGAAGTAAGAACAACTTTCCCTTATCTGGGAAGAGGATCTATTAAACCTACCTGATTTTCCAGATCAAAAGATAGGAGGCACCACTGAAGACATATTAGTGTTTCGACTGAAGGTGGAGGCAGAACAGGGACCACATAATTATTCAATGAACTAGGTTGCTAAGACTAACCTAGAAGGAAAATACTGAGTTAGTGCCATTTGGGAACTCAGCTTGCTATCTTCAGTATGGGATTACATGACAGTCTTAAGACTTGTAGGTTTTTGTGCTATGTTCAATGAATTCTTGTTAGTGACATTGGGAGTATTGACCATCTGAAGCCTGAGTTTGCAATAAGCATCCCCTTCAGAGTTTTACTAAGTAATGTTTTGTTTAGCTTTGGTCCTAAAATTGTCTAGGTGAGCCTGATAAAAACAGGAGGCTCCTAATAATACTGTTACTTGTAATCATTTCCTGTCTCTCCTATGATAGTTATGTCATGCAAACAAGATACGCCCTTTAAAACAGGTTGAGTAGAAGCTGGGGCAGTGGAAGTATTGAAAATGCACATAACATTATTGACTATTGTTACTGCTATATAATTAAAGGGAGAACTGGAAGAACCATATGGCTAGAACTGCATGCTATTTTGCACATTAAAGAAATCTACAAGACAGCCTGCTCCAATTCATTAACTGACAAAATTGGGAAGACTATACTTCTCTAAATGTGTTAGTTTATATGTTTGCTGGTTTACTCCTTTCGTTTTTCTCATGCTTTTTTAAAATGATACATAATTTCTTAAATGAGCAATAATTAAAGCTCCAGGGATATCATTATCATCAACAAAAGATTTTTACAGGAGAAACAGAAGATGATCATCAAATTTTGAGTGCAATTTCCTTATAAAGCACCTTGTAGTTTGCAGGACCAAATTGCTTAAATAAATCTTAGTGTTTTAATAATATTCCTTCTGTAAATCTACTGCTTTCCCAACGCTTTGTATTTTTGTGTTGTTTCTGTTTATTGTTGGTGTTATTATTTCTATTTTGGATTTTTTTAAAAAAAGGTTTAAGAGGAATATGCTGTTTTTGTGCATTTCGTCTCTAATGGAGATAAGAGACTATTCTCTATTTGAAAATGCTCTTTTCTGTTTATTGCTCTTTTTGGGACCACACGCTGAACAACAAAACCCATTATGAAGCACCAGCAGCCACTTTACTCTATTGCTAGTTTGCTAGTTTTTGCATGCTGGCCTCTTTCTCTTTTCTCCACTATGTATAAAAGATGCATAGAGGAGTAGCTAGGCAACAAAGAGTTTCAGATTTTCTTAAGAACATGGAAATCCTATTGTTTTGTAATCTTTCTTCATTTTTATCGTCCCCTATCAATAATATGTTTGTTGTAATCGTTAAGATATCAGGCTAGAAACTAGGAGACCATGAACTCTAGTCCCACCTTAGGTAGTAAGCCATCTGGGAGACTTTGAGCCAGTCACTTTCTCTCAGCCCTGGGAAGAAAGCAAGAGCAAACTGCTTTTGAAATCTTGCTAAGAAAACTACAGGGACATGTCCAGGCAGTCATCAGGAATTGATCCTGACTTGGAGGCACAACATTTGCAAGATGGTTATAATAATTGCAACACTTTCTTTAGTGCAGAAAACTGATGTGTTTAAGTTCAGTAAGACTTTTTTTTTTAAGTTACTAGTTATGACTTCTTTACTTCCTCTTTTACCCTTTCAGGTGTCAATGGAGAAATAAAGTTCTGGCACTTGCTCTTCTGGTAGCCTCAACCATTGTTATTTGATGCTGTTGTAGTGTGTCTTTGATATTGTCTCTCCATCTTCTTCTGGGTCTGCCTTGTGTTCTTTAATCTTCTCCTCTTTTTGTTCGATATAGAATCCCATGATGTCCTCTCCAGCTGAGCAAACCACTTTTATTTGCTGTTTTTGTGTGTAGATTAAGATTGGTTCTATACCATTTGGAATAGAATAGAATAACAGAGTTGGAAGGAACCTTGGAGGTCATCTAGTGAAACCCCCTGCTCAGGCAGGAAACCCTATACCATTTCAGACAAATGGTTGTCAAGTCTCTTCTTAATAACTTCCAGTGTTGGAGCATTCACAACTTCTGGAGGCAGGTAGTTCCACTGGATCAATTGTTCTGTCAGAAAATTTCTCCTTAGTTCTAGGTTGCTTCTCTCTTTGGTTAGTTTCCATCCATTGCTTCTTGTCCTGCCTTCAGGTACTTTGGAAAATAGCTTGACACCCTCTTCTTTGTGGCAGCCCCTGAGATATTGGAAGACTGCTATCATGTCCCCCCTCATCCTTCTCTTCATTAAACTAGACATACCCATTTCCAGCAACCGTTCCTTGTAGGTTTTAGCCTCCAGTCCCATAATCATCTTTGTTGCTCTTCTCTTCTCTTATGGTTCTTTCTTTTATGGTCTCACTTCTGATTTTATTTCTTCTGGTCACTCCAGAAGCTTTCCTCAAACATCTCATTTCCGAGTGGTGGCTAACTTTTGTTTATGTTGTGTTGTAAATGTCCATGTTTGCCCTGGTAACATAGGGTGGAGAGGAGTATGCCTTTTTTGAGATGCTTCTTTGTGCTGATTGGTACAGCCTTATGTTGTAGGAGTGGAGCAAGCTGTCCCAATTCTTGGCTTGCCTTATTTCATCATATGTGAATCTCTTTGTCCATTATACGTCTTTGGTGAAAATGGTTCCTAGATATTTGAACTTCAATACTTGTTTTATGCTTGTACCTTCTATTACTACATTTAGGGTATGCTTTTTTTCCCTTATGATTAGCTGCCAGAGTATTTGCAAAATAATATGTAAATTAACACAAGCTACAAAAAAGTTGCTGGGGCTGTAGAAAGAGTGCAGAGGAGAGCAACAAAGATGATGGGGGGGGGGGTCTGGATGCTAAATCACACAATAAATGGTTAAGAAAAGTGGGTACATTTAGCCCAGTGGTGGCGAACCTATGGCATGCGTGCCAGAGGCGGCACTCAGAGCCCTCTCTGTGGGCACACATGCCATTGCCCCAGGCTCGCCTCCCCCTACAACCCCCTCCTCACCAGCAGCCCCCCTGGAGGAGAGTTGCCCTTGAGCATGGCCCATGGAGAGCAGCGCAGCCAAGGACATGGCAGCCAGGCAGCGTAGAGAAGACTCTGCCCTCATGCCCCATTGCACACAGTTGATGCTGCGGGGCATCGGCAGAGGGCATGGTGCTGCTGGGCTGCCTGGGCGATCTACAGCGGGCCCTGGAGGCGGTAAGTGGCCCTGCGGGCAGGCGGGGTGGGAGATGGGGTGGGGGCGGAGTGGGGAAGGGAGTGGAGCAGGGGCGTGGCCAGTTTTTGGGCACTCGGTCTCTAAAAGGTTCGCCATCACTGATTTAGCCTAATGAAGAGAAGGCTCAGGAGAGACATGATAGCAGTGTCCTAATACTTGAAGAGCTGTCACATGGAGGAGGGCATTTATTTATTTTCCATATCACTTGAGGGCAAGAAAAGAAGCAATGGGTGGAAGCTCGTCAGAGGGAGATTCAACCTGGAAATAAGGAGGAATTTTCTGACAGTAAGAACAATCAATGGAATAGTTTTCCTTCAGAGTTGTGGGTGCTCCATCACTGGAGGTTTTCAAGAAAAAAAATATTGGACAATCATCCAAAGTTCTTCCAGCCCTATAACGCTATGATTCTAAATGATTTTTTTTCATTCGGTCCTCAGACTCTCATGAAACTAATCCAAGCTCTTAAAGAATCTTAGGCTTCCATGGAACAGTCTAAAAACCCTGTTCCAAATGACTGAGACTTTGGACAACACCTATAATAGAATCTTTGGTCCAGGGCTTTCATGGGGATGAGTTAGCACTAGGATTAGTGAGAGTCATTTTCATGTAGCGGTCAAGGTGCTGGCCTAGAAACTAGAAGACTGTGAGTTCTAGTCCCACATTAGGCGTGAAGCTGGCTGGGTGATTTTAGGCAAGTCTCTCAGCCCACACCACCTCACAGGGTTGCTGTTGTGGGGAAAATAGGAGGAGGGGAGAGTATCAGGGGTTTTCACCACCATGAGTTACTTATAAGTAATAAAAACAGGATAAAAATTCTAATAAATAAATAGTGAAAGCCACCACACCACCGCCTGATTGTGTGGATTTTCTTTTCCTTTCCTATTTTTTTTTGTCATTCTTGCCATACTTTATTCTTTGTATTGTCCATTATTGCATTTTTTGTTTTGTTTTTATTGGTGAACCATCCAGACTTGTTAGAATTCATTATCACTGAATACTTTTAAGAATCAAAGGGTGGTATTTTAGGATTGTTATTCTCTGGCAATCTTCATTCTTATACCTGTAAGAACAAACCAGCCCCTCTATTAAAATAATCACCAGAAGCTATGCTTCAAAGGATAATTGTGTGACTATTAAAAATAAGCCATTCTCTCTTTTTCACATAACCTTAATTTTATCCCTTTTAGGCACCCTATGATTTTTTTTATTAAAAAAAATTACCAGTGGGTAATTTCAGTTTCATTTGATTGATGTGACAGCTTCCCCCCCACCCACACTTATTTGCTTTGAAATTGGGTTAATGCAACTGAACTTGGATCTTTCTTTTCAAAAGGGTTTTACTTTATTTTTACATTAGCTGCTGTGATATTCACTAAATGGAAAAGTAGTACCTAAGTTCTCCTAACAATAGCGATAGCAATAGCACTTAGACATATACCAATTCATAGTGCTTTATAGCCCTCTCTAAGTGGTTTACAGAGTTAGCATTTTGTCCTCAACAATCTGGGTCCTCATTTTACCGACCTCAGAAGGATGGAAGGCTGAGTAAACTTTGAACCGGTCAGGATCGAACTACTGGCAGTTGGCAAAATTAGCCTGTCATACTGCATTCTAACCTCTGCACCACCACAACTCAGATAGTCAGGACACATGATAAACAGGACCTGAAATGGAAGATTATAATGCAATCTGGACACTGAAGCAACATGTTTGCTTGACAAATTTCTCATTAAAATATATATTTATTTCGATTCCTTCTTAATTTGCAAAAATACATTTTTTTATTTTTGATAGATCTATAAAAAGAGAAGTTAAACTAAATTTGCAGTTCTGAATTTATCCTCACTATCTTCAGGATTTTCACATGCAGAAAAGGTACAAACTGTTAAGAGCCAACACTGAAGCGCATATTAAAATAATATACAATTCCTTTCTTGATGTGATCCCTTTTTAATTTTTTTTAAGCAAAGTGTAGAAATGGTAACTTGATATGAAATTGTAGGTGCCCACACACATCAAAAAAAATAATTCCAAAGTGCTTTGGAACACAGTACAGCATCTCCCATTCATTAAAGCAGCAGCACCTTTTACTGAAGCTTTTATGGAATAAGTTGTGCTTCTTTAATGAAAGGAGGTGCTATATTTGTGCAAATCCAAGTAATTTCTTCCTAATCATTTTTTAAGCATGCCCTAATATCAAAAATGCATTTCATTTTGCTTTTTTGTAAAACTGAATTTAGTTTTCCACATTTTGGGGGATTTGCTAAATTATAGCTATAGTCAGATATTTACTGCAACAGATACATAAGGGACAGTCCAGATATTTCTTTGATGTTGTTTTTAAGGCACATTCAGTAAGCATGTATATTCACAATTTCCTTTGGTCCAGGAAAATTTAAGAGTTGAAGTTGTTTATCCAGGTAAGTGATTATGCAGTTTTCCAAGGATATTCTTATCCTGCCCATAGGCGTCTACCCCATGTACTGTATAGATGCTCTGTACAACAACATTATGTCCAGGGACCAACTGTTTATCAAGTGCATTACTGGTTTTAGTTGATTTATTTTGTAAGTTGCATTCTCCAGAACAGCGTGTTTCTGTCATGTCTCTAATCCAGTCTTCTTTGAAGCTGGAAAACAAAGAAGAGGCATTCTTTTTATTTATTTAGAAAAAACAATAGCTTTGGTTTAATTTAGCTACAGTATTGCAATTTTGCCTGGCATCTGAAATTAAAAGTACAACAGGTAAGTGTCATGGTTCTGACAGATGAAACTCTTCAAAAGAACTTCGAGGCATTGTTTACCTTAAAGAATCTTTTATTCGAGAAACAAATTATCGGCACTACATAGTTGAAACCAAAAATTAAATTCCCCTCCCCTGGACACAAAGCAACAAAGCACAATTCCCTCCTCCAATAAACAGTCATAAATCACATTCACCAATTAGCTTGAAGTGCAGGCTTTCTCCCCAGCTCTCCAGCCCGCCAAAACTCTATCAAGCCTGGGCCCAATGAACTTGGGTTCCCACGACTGAGTTATTATTGTTATGACTAGCTGGACTCTCATCCATATTCCCCCTCCCAGCATCAACTAACTCTAAAAGCATTAGAGAAAAATGGCTGCATTTCCATCTGTTGTCAAAGCAAGAACATCCGATGTTAGCAGCATTGACAGTAAGATTGTAAAATACAAGTTAATACTTTTGTAACTTGAATAGTTACAAAATTATTCAACAATAGTTACATTAATTTAAAACCAGTCTAAATGCCAGATGTGTACTGTTTGACAAAAAAAAAGAATTTAGAAAAATGCAATCAATTGCTGTTATGTGCATGTAGAAGTACTTAAAACCATAAACTTTGTTCCCTGAAATGGCATAAAGCCAAGGCATGTTTAACAATTTTAAAATATTAACCAGTTTAGTAAGGAAACATGCCTTGATTTGTGCCAATAAAGATTTTTGTAGGGAAAGCAATTATATATATAATAAGCTTGTTAACTGTATTCCTGGATGAAACTAGAACACATAATTATTCATTTTTTCATTAAGATAATTTGGGTCTTGGAAATGATGAGGAAAAATTTCACTGCCGAATACACAAGGGAGCCAAATGTTTTGCTATATGTGTCTGGGGACAGGAAATTCTAGGAAGCTTGGAAAGTTAGCATGGATTATCGAAACAGAATAGTTCATATGAATCAACACTCATGTTTCTGGAGAAAACTACAGGTAGTCCTTGACTTATGCCCATTTGTTCAGTAACTGTTTAAAGTTATGGCAGTGCTGAAAAAATGAATGTGTCACCAGTCCCTAAAATTCTGGCCATTGTAGCACACACGCCTCCAGGGTCACATGATCGCAATTTGGGTCCTTTGATGCCTAAGCTTACAAGTATGACATCTCCGATCATCATTTATGATCTTCTCTGCTGGCTTCTCACAACAAAGTCAATGGGAAAGCGAGCAGGAAAGCTCAGAAGTTGCTCTGGTAAGTCATTTCCACCTGTAGCACCCTCCCATCAGTGTGCAACCTCTGTTGGCTCAGGGTCTCTCCAACTCATGTGCAGCCTCCACTGGGCTTTCCAAACTCTCCCTCAACTTCCTAGATTCATGTACTGGGCCTTCCAAGCTCTCTCGTTGATTTGCACATTGATTTACTGGGCATCCAACACTTAGTCTGTACTCGCACAGAGCTTGCAGTGCAGCCTTCCCACAGCCCCAATCCCCCACCCCTCTGCAATATCCCCATCCCTCCTGGAGCACATTGATGTTCCCACGTGGGAGTTCTGCCATTTCCCATTTAATGATCCCAGGATCTTGGGGTTATGACGGCAACTGGGAAGTCTATTCTCAACTGCACTGTACACCAGCTTTGCAGGCTTCACACTGACCTTTACTGGAAAGAAACTTTTGCATAATCCACATCTACACAGCCTTCTTTATTGCACTTTCTTCACTTGGATACCTTGGAATTTATTAATTTATTGTTTCTGACATTCAAACACCACTTTTCCAATGGTCTTGGGGAGAGTTGAAGCTATGCAAGAGCAATTACAGGAAATAATTCACTGGATACCTTGTGCATCTGACATTGTATTAATGGATTAATGACATTGGATAGAGTGCTGGATTTTCACAAAATAATAAAAGTCAAAAGTGAAACTGAAAGGGCAACGAGGGAGGAAAGGAATGTACAATATAATTTGAAGGGAAAGGTGAGATTGTCAGCTACATTTGTTTCTGATTCCTAGCTTCTGGAAGGCATAGAAGATCATTTTCAATTTTAAGGTCTGGCAGAAGGCAATAGTAATTCAAACAGAAAGTTCCCTCAGTCACAAATTATTTTAAAAACCTTTGGTGTTTCCAGCCACTGAATCTTCTATCTTTCTGTAACTGATTGTAGAACGTTGTTTTTCCAACTTGGCAGCTTTCAGAGGTGTGGACTTCAACTCTTAGAATTCCTAGGTCAGCATTAGGTTGCCAAGTTTGAAAGACACTTCCCTAGAAAGTTCTTTGAAGTTTTATGTCAAAGAAATAGCAGGTAATACTTTTGCCAGGATAAAACAAAAGAAATTATTGAAATAATTACATGTTAGGTTTAAAACACTGGCAGACATTGAGTAAATGTCATTAAAGTCGGTACCTTAAAATCTCAATAAAATTCCATTTGTCTAAATCAAATTATCTTGACTCAGTTTGATTATTATAAGAATAAACCACAACTGTGAACAGAGTGGGGACTGGGAAAAATAAACTATCCCTAGGAATGCTATTAAAACATCAATCACAATGTTTTTAATGGCAACAATTACTGAAGATTTCCCACATCTCACTTTTACAGAATTCCAAGGAAATCTCCTGAACAAATCACTTCTATCAGAATACTTATCACTAATAATTTGATCAATTAAATGATCAAATTATTATTAGGGCCCACTATATTTTGAGTGAATTTTTTTGCTGTAAACTTAGGTAATTACACTCACATTGGTGGTTCTGGATCACCAGGTACTCATGATAGATGTTAAAAGAGTATTAACGATTAGATTAAATATAGATTATTTTCTCCCAGCTTTATTATTTGTGTAAATAATTCAAGGTGGCAAACAAGCCTAATGCTCCTTCCTTTTATTTCCCCACCACAACAACCCTATGAGATGAGCTATGTTGAGAGAGAGAGTGACTGGCCCAAAGTCATTCAGCTGGCTTTTATGTCTAAGGTGAGACTAGAATTCACTTAGTTTCTAACCTGGTGGCTTAACCACTAGATCAGTGATGGCGAACCTTTTAGAGATTGAGTGCCCCAAAACCACCCCACCCCCAGCCCACCTGCACTCTGCTCCTGCCCCGCCCACCTGCAGGGCCACTCACTGCCTCCACAGCCCGCTGCAGCAGATCGCCCAGGTGGCCTTGCAATGCCATGGCAGCCATGCCCTCTACCCGCACCAGCATCTGCATGTGATGGGGCACAAGGGCGGAGTCTTGTCCCTGCTGCCCAGTTGCCATGTCCGCTGCGCTGCTCTGTGTGGGCCGTGCCTGGGGGAGACTCTCCTCTGGGGAGAACTGCTGGTGAGGAGGGGGCTGTGTGGGAAAACAGGGCTGGGGCAATGGCGCACGTGCCCACAGCAAGAGCTCTGAGTGCCGCCTCTGGCATGCATGCTATAGGTTTGCCACCACTGCACTAGACCAAAGTGGTCATCTATATTACCTGGAATAGAAGACTCTAATGGGAATTTGATCATATTGAGCAGATATCTAGGGGTGGTACATTTTATGAATATTTCAACTCACTTTGGCTTTATTTTCATAATTATTTTCCTTAAAACTTCATTATTCTCTTGCAGATGGCAACTCAGTCACAGATTGTGTGAAACTGGAAGGAGTGATTCTGATGTTGGTAGGACTTTGACAGAAGTGGCAAAGTAATCATAATGTGGATAATTTAATCTTAATAGAGAAATTAATGCAGGAATCATTAGTGTTGAGAAATATAGTTAAACCTAATTCTTAGCTACAAAAATTAGAGAAATGGAGTGACCAACACTGTTCATTTGATTATATCACATTCATTGTTTGGAAGAATTCATTAAGGTACATTAGATCCTGTAATATGCCAGCAATTAATTAAATTTTCACCTTTTATTTAGCTTACAGCAATCAAGCAATGACTATGGAGTCTAGCAGCCCAGTTTTTGGAAGCATCTGTGAGGAATGTAAATTTGAAAGTACAGTGGATAAGTGCTATTATTTCAACAGTAGGATGACTTCTTTGTACTTTTAAATTTTTAAGTATTTAGTTTATAGGGAATGCATCAAAGCAGTTCAGGTTGGGCATTTTATTCCTACAAATGTATATGAATAATTGTATTTAAATGGAGAGCTCACTTATAGGATTAGCAGTATACTTTGACAGTTTGATTGGTGTCTGTAGTTTTGGTCTTATTTTGTATCTTTTTAAAAAAGAAAAGAAAAAATAATACAGTAAGCACCAAGAACATTCAGAAAAATCCCCTTAATTTTCCTTTGTTATTATTGTTTTTTGCCAGAAGGGATAATAATGTTAATAGCACTGGCAATAAAAAGATGCCCGCACAGTTAAGACATTATTAGTGTGGTCATATATTTCCCGACAGATGTTAAAAATGGCTTTGCAAATAAATTTCTTCGAAAAGGGAGTGGAACAAAAATTCTTGTTCCAAAATATACATTTTAGTGGCAGTAATAGATTCTTTATGAGAAAATATGCACAAGGGAACACAAGGTTTGCAACATTGTTATAATAGTATATAAAGAAAACTGAATTACATTGCATTACATATTGTTTGACTCTGTTGTCTTAACCAAAAGGAAATTACTTAGACTCAAATGAGTAAATGCACAACAACTTGAATATGATTGATTTATTTATCGTTTAATTCAAAATAGTTTTATGCTACTCTATATCCAAAAAAATCAAGGAGGTATATAAAGTGTAATTAAAACAAGTCCTAATAAAGTGGACTCCATATTATATAGTCCTTCTGCCTGTATATGATTTCAGCTCATTTTAGAAACAGGCATAGATCTTTGCTATATTACTTTCAACTCTGTCATATTCCATACTGGTTGTTCATGAACCTAGAAGGACTTCCTTTCTTCATTCTCCTTGTGTTTTGAAACCTACATTCCTCTCACTGACAATTGGTACAATGCAAAACAGTGAGTAATTATTCGGATGCTTCAGATTCTCTCTATTGTTTTTTTCTCTAAGTTTTCCAGAAGCATATTGGAGTTGGACAGACTCCCTTAATAAAAAATAGTAGTAATACACAACAACAACATGGACAAAGCACTGAAGGGATAGAAGTGCCATATGTCAATTCTAGGATTTATTTAAGTCTCCTATCTGCTTACTTTGATACTGAAGTCATGCAAACATAGGAAACTCCATTATATTGATTCATTCTGCTTCTAATCAAGTACTGTTAATACTTTCCGGTCTTTCAAATAAATATGTTTCCCACTCCTCTGAGCTCTCTATGGCCTCAAGACTATTCCTGTCCACAGGAACAGGTGCTGAAAGAATTTTTAAATAGTCAAATGACAGAAATTTGATTGCCGTACAACCTGAAAAAGAAGTGTTAATTGAGGATTAAGAGAAAAACAACAACAAGCTGCTAATTCACAAAAATAAGATTGAGGCTTCACAAATGCCAGAGCACAGAAAACAAAAGGGAGAAGAAAGAATTCCTTTATATTAGAAAATGGAGGGTACATCAGAGTAGTATATCTTATTGTATACCTTTCTCATTAATATTTCTGATTAGAATTCCAACTACTTGAATATAATATTAGGAATGTTTCATTAAGATTTTTAATGTGTCCTCCATTCCTAAATATGAAAACCTCAAAGCCTATATAGAACTCGTAAAGCAGGGTCGGCCCCTTCAGTCTAACTTCTGCAGTCACCAAATTATTTCCCAGTTATGCCACTGAAATTGGGTGACAAAACCAACAATTTTCAACTGTGTGATTTTTGTACTGTTTACTTTCACAAAAATACAGACTAAATATGTCCTTTCCCTGTGAGATTATTTTCCAGCCCAGTTTCCCAACTACCCATAAAAATGCAAAAAGGGACTAATGTTCTCAGGCCTGGTTATTGCCCATATAGACTTCAGCATCTGAAAAAAAAATGCTATATATTTAAAATGAAAAGTTTCTCCTATCTTAAAGGATCACCATATACTAAATCTAAGTAGCCCCAATAATAGGCATCCTTGATTCAGTTTATTATTAGTGATAGTCACACTGAGGGGGAATGATGGAAGTTGTGCTTAAAAAGTCTGGAGGTCACCAGATTGGGGACAGATAAATTAAATCTATAAATCCAATAAGATCTGGCAGGCATCCAGCTCCAAAGCCCATTAGTGAAACTGCTTATAGATCCTTGTATATGAGCCTTTCTATCTAGATCAACATTCTTTTTTTAAGTCCAAGATTCCTGGCTTTCCAGCAAGCCTGGGGGAGATTGATTTGTTTGTGATATCTGTTTTATATGTGGCATAATTAGTTGCAACATATTGCTGTTAATTAGTTGTTATTGCTGTTTTTCTTTTATTGTTTTAAAAACTTTATTACTTGTATTCCTTCAAGAATAGTGTATAAGTTAAATAAATGAATGACTGAAGATGTGGGAAAAGAAGGGAGGATGGGATGGGAGAGAAAAATTGTGGTATTTGATGCCTCAAGATGTGGTGATGAATAGTAATTTAAATGTGTATAAAAAGACCAGAAAAATCAGCAAAAATGTGTCAATGGCTGCAATTCTATATGCTAATTCTGAAACTACATTATGCTCAAAAGGACTGCTCAGCAGATAGTTATAGAATTTCTCTTAGTAACTAGGACACAATAAAGCTTTCAAATATAGAGACAATAAACTGATTCCAGGGTGGGATGAACAGCAGGAAAGAAAGACTGTTTTGGAAAACAGCTGTAGGAGTGTAACAACCGTATAAGGAGGATTTTAGAATTAGCAAAGCCTGTGCCTTTCATCTGGGGCCTGGCTTTGAACATAGAACATTCTAATAGTCTACAACAGACATGTCAAACACAAGGCCCAGGGGCCGGATGCAGCCCGTGAAGTGGTTTCATGTGGCCTGCGAAGCCATCCTGGAAACAGTGAGGGAATGGTTCCCACTGCCTTGGCCCTGGCCCACAAGGCTGTCTGGAAACAGCGAGGAACCAGCCCCTGATGCCTTGGCCCCATCCCCTGGGTGCATGCTGGGGTGGTGTCACCCTTTATGAGGAATGAAGAAATGCACCATCGCCTGGAAGTGGCCAGCAAATGGCCCTCGCCTACTTCACATATCTGGGTTGATGGGCTCTGCCCTTGTCCCACCCCTTTCTGCCAGAGACCTTCAAATCTGTCCTACTCCTGCCCAGGCACCCACAGGCACCCTTGACGCGAATGATGTAGAGCTGGCCACGCTCACCCAGTAGGCCATACCCACTCCATCCATGCCCACCCAATAGGCTGTACCCACCCGGCCCCCCGAGGGCAACTGCAATGCTGATGCGGCCCTCAATGAAATTGAGTTTGACACCCCTGGTCTACAATATACTGTAAGTTTAGATCAATATCGCTCAACCTTGACAACTTTAAGATATAGGGACCTCAACTCCCACAGTTTAGAGTGGATATCTCACTGACAAGGTGAAATAAGCAGTTAATTTTGTGAGGAACAGAACAGTGAGTTTTATGACGTCAAATGCCACTTATTCAAATATGCAGGGTTACTAGATTTTGTGGTGCTTTTATCAATAAAACATATATTGTGACTGAAGTTTTTGTTTACTGGAGCCTGATGATTAGCTATAATCTTTACTTTCTTGTATGCTTTAGATCTTTACTGCAAAGTAAACATATTAAAGCAATTTCACACCTTTTGATGAAGCACTTCCTTTTTCAGGTATATTGTTAAGTTAATTTGTGGCAAAAAAAATATACTGTAACACCTTAACAGGTGGTTAAAGCCCTAGACGAGTCTACTGAAATAGAAAAGCCTATGAATTTAGTGGTTTTATTTCCAAGTCAGCTAGTCAAGATTTGCACCTTGAATTTCTTTTTTTATTTGTAAGCTCCCACAGGCAATAACCCATTTCATTTCAAATGTTTATTCTTTCCCCTCCCAATGGCAATTTTCCTGAAGGCTCAGTTTCTTTTCATTAAAACCTCCACTTTCCTCACTACAACCCCCAGCTAAAAGTATCCTGATTTAATCTTTTAAAGACTCCCATAATATATAATATTTCAGTCTTTCAGAGATACCAACATCTAAAAATAACCTGCAAATACTTAGGCTGGAGCACCCCAAATAGCAGCTCTACCAACCAACCAAAATGTTTTTCTTTGCTACTGGTACATAGCAGCTGTGCAACCAATCCTCAAAAGACAGCCTCTCATACTTAATGAAACCCATCGGCTTTTTGCAGCTCAACCAGCAATTAGATTACCTAACCAGTGACATTTTCCTATTACAATTTCAGTTAGATAAACTAGCAACAGCCTTCACCAAAATTCTTTAACTTTTTAAATGAGGCAATACATAGATTTAGAAAAATCAAACATTTATTTTTCAAATCCACATACAAGAAACTCATCTGTAGCTCACCTACTGAATATTTTGGTGGCTGCGTCTACTGTGCATATTATGATGTTTCATAAATATAAGAAATTACAGAGTGAAGATCCTGCAGCTCTTGAGCCACAGGTGACCCTTGGTCTAACTTCCAAATCCTCTTTCAGGAGGTCAGTTTAGATCTCTGATAAGGTTTGTCTCACGCTTCTCTGCCAGGTGCTGTTTGGTGGTGACAGAAGAGGTTATCTGTATGAGGAAAGAAGTCTGTGTTGGGGAATGAGAATTGGTGTCTTTAATCCTTTTTGTCCTGGACTCTCCATCACTGCTAGCTTCAATTCCATTGACCAATCACCATTTCAGGAATCCCAGGCAAAAAGGGAAGCTTGGAGACTATTTGACAGTTATCTAGGTCTGCTAGGTGGACCAATGTTTTCTTGAAGAGGGGATGCATCATCATTTCCTTCAAGGCCAGTAATACCACCTCTATCCCGAAGATGCATACACAATCATCCTAGTTAAGCTCCCAACACCTCCCTGGAGGCTTTCACCACTTAATGAGAACCAAGGTCCAAACCACAAGTAATTGCACATCATTCCTTAAAATGGACAGGCTCAAACCCATCTCAGATAATCCTGCAAGAAGGTTTCTGACAGGCTATCTTCATCTATGTCAGTCCTGAAAAGCTTTAACCAAGCCCAATACCACAACCCAGTAATTGCATTTTGATTCACTTTGTTACAATAGTTCCTATCACTCTTCCTTACCACCCAGTTATTTCTCTGAAGATAACGATCTTTGTGTTTCAGTCCCCTCTTTAAACCTGCTATTCCTGAACAGGAGCTCAGGGAAGGCAGCACACTCCTGCCCTTTGCATTGTTAGGTATGCCATCCACTTTCTTGGGTAACTCCTTACCCCAGCAAGTAAGCTCATCCAGCCCAGCATCTCCAGGAAAGATTGACTTGACTTATTCTTCTGCCCCCAAACACTCATCTTCCTTTCTCCCCAGAAATCTTCCTTTGCACCACCTTTCCCTGAACAAGTCATATCCCTACAAATTAGTGGGCATGTATGAATGCCGTCTCTTTACTTTCTGCCTTCTTTGCTGTGGACAAAGTTTTAACATCATATCTTTAAGCCTCCTGCCCTTTCTACTATGGCAAGAGCCATTACATCTGCATTCAAAAGCTACTGACTTATTTGCTTGCTGGCACGCTCAGACTCTTTTGGCCTTTCATTGAACTGCTCGCCTTTGGCACAAAGTCTTCTGGAGTGTTTAGTTTTTACTTTGAATTTTCTGCTTTTTCTGCCTATATAGTGGAACTCTATATGAGTTCCATTAGAGTCAATTGCTTCTAGAAATCACCTATTTCCCCTCCTTCTCTGAACTCACTCCTTTGTCTCTCTTGAATGTACTGCATTCTTCATAGCCTATTATTAACTACTTCAGATCTCTGTGTTAGCTTTTACACTGCTGATTGGAATGAATAAATGTTAAGTGATTAGCCTCCTTTGTTTTTTAATAAAGTGCATTGCTTCATTATTCATTATAATTTCATTCTTGGACTTCTGAACACTTCTGTTTGTTCCTGGCCTCCAGGGCACCCCTATTCATTAAACATCTTCGCCAAAATCTAAGGATTCCTTAACATGTTGAGGTGGCCAAATCACATAGTATTAAAAAGGAGGGCAGGTATTTGAGAAAAAAAATCATTTCTTGCAACAATGCTTAAAGAAGGAGGAGTATATAGAAGAAATAATCCATGTAATAAGTTTTTATGGACTTGAAAAACATATTTCTGCTCTGAGCAGACAGGATTTCAATTGCAAAGCATTTAAGCTACTGATGCATTAGTCCCCATGTTGAAAAAAAAAAGCCACTGCTTTGTAGGATACTGTAAAAACAGCATCATCCAAGTAGTGGAAAAGAAACTTTCATCTATTTGTTAAAGTAAATTAGGATAAATGTGAGGAGTGGCTAATGTTTAAATTTGACAGCTTCTTTCTTTTCAGGATAATAAAGGAAGGAACTGCCCTTGATGGACACAAGCTTGGCACAGGTGTCCAGAGCATTTAGCTATTTGGCATATTGTCTTAGCTTAGAGAGGCATAACTGTGTTAAAAAAAATAGCAGTTGTTATGTGACGACAAGAATCTAGGAAATGCAAAAATGACATCTAATTTATTGTCTTCCAATTGCATTTCTTACATTACCCATGATGGGCCTTTTTGAGATTGTTCTTACTCCAATCATTCCTCTTTACTGCCATGCTGTTAACAGCAATTTATGAGTTGGGATCATTTGACTCTTATCTAATTCATTATACAATATCCCTTAAGTGACACACAAAACTAGCATCTCATTTGTCAGCTTCAAGGTTCATTTTCCACATAATCCAGTGGACCAATTGCAATATATCATTTGATATAGAGAGAGTGCCAAATTCAGATCTTCAGTGTTACCGAAATAGATGTAGTAAAAAAAGAAATTGCATGTTGTTTGTTTTGGTTTATGGAACAAAGGCATCCTTAGGGCAGCTCATGAGACTGATTAATAAAACAAATCAGACTAACCCTAAAGTTAAAGTGAAGGGCTCTACCTTAGCACCACTTTCTTCCTCGTTCTCTTGAGTTTAGTCAACTTCTCAGGCCCATCACAGCTTGGGGATTCTACTGAAACACACACACACACACATCATCATCATCATCATCATCATCCTTTTTAATTGATTAAATCGCATGGCTCAAACTGGTTCAAAAATAAGGCCCCATGGTCCTGGGACCATCACACCATCCCTAAAACTTTGGGATTAAAATAAGCAGGAAGCAACTTGCACTCAGGATGGACATATGCTGCTCCTTTGATGTGATACATTTTGTCACTGTTGCTATTGTATGCCAGACATTTTTTGTAGAAAGTAGCAATCATATGCCTTGCAAACTGATAGACAGCTCACTCACCCAGCTTGCCCTTAATATCTTAGGACTGGTTGCAGTGTCTTGCGGTCATGTGATTGCGATTTGTGACTTTTCTATCATTTTCCAGCAGAAAGTGGCAAAAAAACCTCACCCACTGGATATTATTCAGGATTCACTTAATGATATGGTTTGCTTAATGACTTGTGAGTCACTTAATGGCTATCATTAAAAACAGTCATAAAATCGAGTCAGTTCACATGGTGACCCACTTAACAACCATTATGACTTATGATCAAAATTCTGATCTCTGTTGTGGTCGCAAGCCAAGGACAGCCTGTATTTGGAAGATTAAAAAATATCAATATCTCAGACCTTCTAGGAATTCTGAAAAGACAGCTGAAGAACAATAATTTTGCAAGGTATCATTACCAGGCAAAAATGGAGAATAATAAAGATATCTATTATTACTAAAATGTGCATAGAAATGTACATTATAACCCGGATAATAAAGGTAAGTGTAGAACAATAGTTTCTTTGCCCCTTGGGAAGGTCATAAACCCAATTCCTGGCAGCCTGAATCAATAGGAATAAGAAAGACCGGTATTGGCTGGTCAGCAGAGACAAGGCTGGGTTAGATGGACAAAGAGCTTGATATGGTATAAAACAGTTTCCTATGGATCTAAAGTGGTATTAATGAGGCCATAAGGAAATTCCTTTGTCCTTCTACAAGGGCAATTTCTGGTCCATTGGTGGGTAGACTGGAAACTGCAGCAGGAATAATTGAACGCTGGAAGTACTCCAGCTGATCTAGTACAAGGCAGTACTAACTAATGGGGTGCATAGGAGTGGCTTCTTAGGGACACTCGGATAGCCATACAGCAGGAGCAGAAGATTATTATATTATCTGCTCTGACCTTTGCAAGTTATTGCAAGGCGCAGCAGCCATTTTACGCTTAGCTTTCTTTCTATCACTAGCAGCGAAAACTGCAGTGATACTTTCACAAATTAAGGGTTGAAGATGGCGCAGTAAGAATTTTTCCCATTATCAGAAACAAGATGGAGCAGCTAATGCAACTCAGCATTCTGCAGTTTTAAACAGATTTCTCTTCCAAGGAGACAAAGCGGCATAAAATAGTTGCAGACTAAATTCTTGCAAATTGTGTCCTGTTACATTTTCATTCCTATATGAGTGGGGGGGGGGGAAATTGCCCCTGCATTAGATTTGGATTCTCTAAATAAAGGGGATAATATTGATTAAATTGGTATTTAATCAAGATTATTCCCTTTATTTAGAGAATAAATAAAGTAGGTTTTAGTTTCCCAGCGCAATTGCAGCAGTGAAGCAATTCCTTAATTTATATTTAGGATTTTTTTAATAAAAAAATATAAATGGAATCATTTTACCAATTGTGAGAATTTTTATTTAGCTGAATAACAAATAACCTACGAACAGCCTACATGGCTTTCAAAGGTAAATAATCAGATGTCTTAGTTTAGAGCTAAACATTACATTTACATTTAATGCATAACTTGCAGCATTTTATCATTTTAAAAGTATAATTAAAGATAAGAGAGATATAGGTTTTCTGTACTATTACAGAATGATGGGAACTGATACACACTCCTGGGAGTGTTAGTGAAAAACACTAAAGCTGATAATGTCAAATTGGATTATTTTCCCCCCATCACCCAAATAAATCTGATGAATTTGGTCCCTATTCCTATTTGATACCGTGATGGTTCATCTTTGCTATGCATGGAACAACTTCTTGGTCCACAATCACATGCCCTGCAGGAGAACTAGCCATCAACTGTCTGTTACCACAGATAAATAAAGAGGCTGAATATGTTCTATGTTGGTTGTTCTCCATTTCTTCCATTCCTGGAAGGATAGAATTAAATGTGGAAGATAAACTAACATGCTATGCACTGAGCATAATGTGCAGCATGATTCTTGATCTGCAGAGTGACTGGAGATGCAGTTTAACTTTTATAGCTTATGTAGCATTATCATAAATAAAACTGCACAGTATAACTACAGTTGTGCATATTAAATTAGAGGAGGGAATGCAGAGAAGGCCTGAAGGAGCAATTCTGAGAATGATCTAGAGGTTCATTTTACAATATGGTTTTTGTGTGGAAAACAGAGTGTTCAACAGAGCTTTGAATGACAGAGTCATTTAGGGCACTCTGCAAGATGGACCTGTACACTAAAATGACAAAGAGTGCTGAGATGTGCGTGATAAGTAGATTGTCCAGTCATCTGTAAAAACTGTTCAGGAAATGCAGCACAATACCAATTGATCTCTTCCTTACCTGCAGAAGCCATGGTTGTCATATGCCACATTACTACCACCATCAGACTCCACCTGGGTTTTAATATTTTTGTTGTTGTTGTTGCTATTCCTGCCTTTCAAACCAAAGTAAGCTGCTTGCATGTTTTCTAGCTCTTCACTTCTGAGCTGGTACCAGAACTGCATATCCCTGTGAAAAGAGGCACTGTTTCCATCCATAGCAGATCACAGCAGATGTGTACTGTGCAAATGTGACTAATGTCAAACATCTGAAATAGCAGAACACATCAAGTCTCTGTCAGGACTGTCTTCCTGCTACACCAACCATGCTTTGCCAGATGCTAGTCAGCTATAAGCAAATGGGGGGGGGAGGGACCTGCAGGGAAGTAAAGGGGAGGTTTGGATGAAGAAAATTGAAAATACTTTTCATGCCATTCCGTGGGAGCCCCTGGCTGTTCCAATGTCATGGAATGGAATATGAGATCATCCTGCTTGCCAAGACAGGGGCTGTTATTATTTGTTTGAATGTAATTGGATAGTTTAAGATAACCAAAGGAAAGGTGGGGAGAAGGGAAGAGTTAACCAGATGCTTTGGGATTGAAACTTCAGATCCGGCTTTGCTACTCTGTAACCACTTGGCTTTAGTAAAGTGTACTTTCTTTAACAATGGATTTGAAAGTCTTTCTTTTCTAACTGACAGGTTGGGATGGCTGACTGTCTCTGCAATTCACATTCCTGTCATGAACCCCTCCCCTATTATTCTCTCTCTTTTATATGATGCTGACCTTGTGCAATATAACTTAAATAAGCTAGAAAACATGACAATACTGCCCTTTTCTCCAATTTAGTGGAAGGGTTCCTTTTCATCTTTATTGCAAATGCAAGATTGTGCCCATTGCCCCGATTCCAACTTTTATACAATCATCTGACATTCTGAATAATGGAATTATGTGTGAGTTGTATATATGTGGATTCTCTCCACACAGGAAAGAATCCTGAAAAGTCAAATTCCCTAATTGTACAGAGAAGATATCAAGATGGCATTCAGCTGGACTGTTTGGGTGGAAGAGTTTTGGGTTTGAAATATATATGCAGTATGATTGTTGAAGGAACATGCCATTGAATTCAAAGCAAAGATGAGAATGAATCAGGAAGATTGGAGAGAAAGTTGGACAAAACAAAACTGAATGAAAATGACCCCTGGATATGGTAGAAAAAAATATGGAAAGATTAAATAGAGAACAGGTGGCACCAGTGCAAATTTGACCTTCAATTGGAGCAATAACAGTAATGAGGGAATGTTAATGGAGATGGTGACTATTAAAGGACAATGGCAGTGAAATAGTATGGTGGCTTTATTCTGTTGTGGAAGTTGAACTGAAGAACTGGGATTTGTGTATGAATGTGAAGTGTGAGACTGATTGGCTTTAGGAAAATAATGGATTCAAGAAGCATGCATATGTACTTAAATTAATAATTAAACAACCCTTCATTTCTCTTGACATATTATCGTGGGGCCCCATGGCTAAAAGTCTGTGTCTTCTGGGCAATTATGCCTTGCCAGAAATCTGAGAAGAGTCTGTGAGTTGACGGAGCAATTCACAGAACCTTAAAATTGACTTGTAAAAGCTTCCCCCCCCTGAAAGCAACAGGACAAAAAGTTATTGTGAACTTGGTCTCTCAAATTAAACTGGCCAGAACTCTTCTGGGACAGTTTAGTCTTGAATCAGATTAACAAAATTTGGAAAAATTGTACTTCTGCCAAGAGGTCAGTAAATACAGGTGATGATAGGGCCTTATCATAGTTGGAGAACATGTATGTATGCAGGGCTTTTTTTCTCATAGAACACCCAGAACGGAGTTCCGGCACCTTTTTTGGATGGAACCTTGTAGGGTAGGAAAGGCAGGTTGTATGACATGTGTGAGTTCTGGCACTTTTTTTTTTTTTTTTTAGAAAAAAAGCACTGTGTGTGTGTGTGTGTGTGTGTGTGTGTGTCTGTGTGTGTATGTTTGTAATGTAATGTATTGGGCACATTCTAGGGTTGCCCAACTCCAGAACAATTATGGGTGGCTGACAAATTAAAAAAGGGAGAAATGTCTCAGTATCAAGACAAAGTGAGATCAATTAACTAGTGGAACACTGTATTCTATTCTATTCTATTCTATTCTATTCTATTCTACTCTACTCTACTCTACTCTACTCTACTCTACTCTACTCTACTCTATTCTATTTAAAAATTGCAGATCCTGTTATATGGAACACGCAAACTGATGAGAACCTTCCTGTTTATATTTGCAGCCAGGAGAAGGAAATGAGCATTTACTAATAGAGAAAGAGAAAAACAGTACAGCAACAGCTCTATCTTACGGCTGATACTTCAATTAACAGCCTAAAGCCAGAAATATGACTCACCTTTGAGCCCGTCTTCTTTCACTTTTCTTAATACACTTGATAAGACAACAGGTTAAAAAAGCCATTGACATCAGGAGAATAATGGCACAGCTCACAATGGAAGAAATCACAGCAACTTTAAATCCAAAGGTTTCATATTTGGATATGGCTGGAATAAAACAAACACAGTTAGAGGCTGACATCTGCACCTTGCTGTACATTCACACCCCTGCCATTAAATGCACCAACAGTAGGAGTGTTCTATCTGGAACCATCTCAAAGCAAACTATTTAAAAGCCTCTTATTTATAAGAGAGTAATGGAATCCTCACGAGGAACTTGGCACAGCAATTACTCCAACACAACTCAGCCATAAACAAAAGGGGGTGTAGTAACTTCAAACTATCGCTTCAGGCTTTCCCTGGGATAAGAAGACTTTGTAACTATGATTGTTGCCCTTGTCACCATTATGTAAACTATTGCGGTGTGTGTTATATGGGGGCTGCCTTTAAAGATCATCTGGAAACTTCAGTTGGTACCAAATGTTGTGGCCTGGATGCTCACCAGCAGTCATTACTGTATTTAGTTTGGCCTGCAATTTAAAATGTTGCTTTTTTTTACCTACAAAGCTTTGGTGCTCTGCATACTGAAATTGGGCTTAACACTGTGTTTGTGTCAAAAGAAGCAGCTCATTTCCCATTTAAAGGAGGTCAAGTAGGCTGATCCTAAAAGCACTTCTTTCTCAGTAGCAGTACTAAAATTTCATGTTAGACCAGCTCCAAGTCTGGCTGCTTTCTGGAAAAAACTGAAGCTCTTCTAGAGAGATTTTGGGTGCTGCCGCCTAGGAAATTGGCATTTATTATTTTTGTGTGTGTGATCACTGTTGTTTTTTTGTTATTTTGCATTGTATATTTATTGTATTTGTAAGCCACTGGTAGGATAGAAATCAAAGGCATACATATAGTGTGGTTGGAACGCACAATTAGTGTTATAGGCCTAAGGCTAGGATATGGTATGGCTGAGCCCTATTATTAAGGCCCACGTAGCAGCAGAGAGAGCCCATTGCTAATATCTCAAGTCACTTAGTCATCTGATTTTTCTCCATGCTTTGTTGCTAATTCGCATTCACTGCTAAGTAAGCATTGGAAGGAGGGAGGAATCTCAGATACTTTGCTTTCTCTTCAGAGGATTGCTTCAGAAGATGGTCCTGAAACTCCAGCTAGTATAGAACATAGCTATATAGGTGGGAGCAAAGCAGTCAGAACATCCGACATTTTTAGTAGTTGTATGACTACCAGTCAGGTCCTGAACTCAATCTCAAATGCTGATTTCAATATTTAAAGCCTTAAAACTGATTGAGATCAAGTTCACCTTCATTCCCGTTGATCTACTTCCATTTTCAGGAATGAAAATCCTTCTTATCTTCTTTTCGTTGACAGCAGTTACACCAATTAATGCAAGTAGGACCACACACCGCCCTACGGAATGCACTGCCCTGGTGGCTGATTCATTCCCAGCTTTTCTGTAAAAGCTCTAAACTCCCATTTATTTTTCTCAAGACTTTTCCTAAATGGAATTCTATTGTTCTGTTCTGGTTTCAACTCCACACAAGTTCAATTTTAATACTGTGGCAGAATGTTTGTGGGCTTTATTAATATTTTTATTATATTCTTTATAGCATTTTGATTTTATTACTATAAGCTGCCTTGAGAAGGCTCTTGTCCTGTAGGATAGCCTGGAAATACTCTGAACATATTTAATATTTTTTTTTTATTTTTAACATCTTTTTCTCTTTAGAATAGTCAAATGAAGTGAAAACCACAGGTAAAAAGGCAGAAGAAAATTTCAGTATGGCTGAATTAAAATCACAAAAGAAGAAGTTATTGTAATGCTCTTGATTAATTGGATTAACTGGGTTAACCCAGGGTTAACTGGGTTATGTTGAAGGAAAAGCAGAAAAAGCTGTGGTAGCATTAGGAAGACCAACACACTTATTAAGACATCAACTTTCATGGAGTTAGGTGCAGCCCACTGACTGAATGCCCTATAATCCACCAAAGTCAACGTAGTAGCAGTTTTTGAATTGTTGTGTGATTTTTGTGGTTTTTATGATGCTGACACCCATTTTCCAGGAAACTTACAGGAACACAGGCTTACAGACATTTTAGAAAAGCTGCGGTCTGACTTACTTTGCTAGCATGAAGCTATAACCACTTTTCTTTTTTGCCATTATAAACAATAGCATAACTGTATTTCTTTTTTTTTTTTTTTTAAAAAACCCTCTACCTCTCTTCATCAACACATTTAGAATTTAAAACTGAACATTTACCTGAGCTGGAATATTTTGAGCAAATATATGTGTCTCGGATAGCAAGATGGACGGCATTAATTAATTAATTAAGTATCAAGCAAGACTTACAGAACCAGAAATGAAACAAATAAAAATTAATTATTTTTAATTGAATTTAATCTTTAAAAAACCTATTCAGCATCAGGTCTTTCTTTGATAATAGTCAGCAATCTCTGAAAATGAATAGAACTGGAAAGTCTGGAATCTGCTCTTTCACCCTGCAGCCATTATCATTAGTTTTTACAGTGGTATAGATCACCTGCATGTCAGAGAAAGTCTGAAGATTATACAAATCATATAGCAAGGAGGGGGGAGGGGGAAAAAAACACTTACGTATACATGAAGGAGTATCAGCTGTCCATTGTGTAGCATTTTCTTTCCAAATGCATGTGACAACTCCATGACCAATCAGCTGATGCTCATCAGAACAACGAAATGTAATTACAGAGCCAAGAGTGGTACCATTTCCGTAGATTATCTGTGATGAACCAAGATGAGGGGGAAATATCTGGCTGCACTGGCCTATTCAAAAGGGAAGAATAAAAGCAGTTGTTTTATTTTTATCACCATGCATTCTTGGCAGAAACATATTTAGCATGAATGGACCTGAATATTATCATGAGATTAAAAACAATTGAGATAAAATGAGTTAGTATCTGGTATAGAACTGTGAGAAAGAGTTATGCTAGGAACTTAAACAGACTTAATGATAAATTGTGTGTCGAAAGTACTCTAAATATGAGACATCCTTAAAGATGAAACAAAAAAAAAAATATCCAGAATTGCAAAAAGCAAAAGAAGGCAAAATGGCTGTTTGCTGATAGTGAAAATAGTTGGGAGAATGGTGGAAAATAAAAAGGCAGCACAGATAGAAGAAAATTTGCCCAACAAAATACTGAGATTTAGAGATAAGCAAGAAGAAACAAGAAATCACTTATTGTATGTCTAAATAAGTAAAAAAATGGAGGATAACAATTAGATGGGAGGTATAAGCAGATTTATTTTAAAAAAAATCACAGGAAACAAGATGAGTATAATAAAAGGCAAAGGCATCAAACCCATACTGATGAAAGAAAATATAATCAGAATGAGATGGTGAGAACTGTATAAAATAACAACAATCCAAATCAGTTACAGGTATTCCTTGACTTATGACCACAACTGACTCCAAAATTTCCATTGCCAAGCAAGACAGCTGTTAAGTGCATTTTTCCCCATTTTACAAACATTGCCACAGTGAATCACTGTAGTTGTTAAGTTAGTAACACAGTTGTTAAGTGAGTATGGCTTCCAGATGGACTTTGTTTGTCAGAGGGTAGCAAAAGGTGATCACATGATCTTGGGACACTGCAACCATACGGGCCAGTGTCAATTTTGATCAAAAGCTGCAAAGTACCATGGCTATCAAAGACCAGAACTGCTATAGATCACACCTGGCTCCAACCTTCTCAAAGCTTCAGCTTTCTCAGCAGATTTCATCCATCCATAATACTTGCCTTGGTTTTTTGTCTTTCCACAGTATTCCCAACCTCATTACCTGGAATTTCCCCATCCAAATGCTTAAAATACCCAGCTGAGCAGGACTCAGTTTCTGAGGGAAAGTAATTGTCTTAGACTCATACCAGCAAAAAATAAAACCCTCAGATATGATCCATCTTATTATCTGCTCATTGGAGTTAAAAAAGAGCAGGATTCCGAAATAATGCTGAGAAGTCCTGCAAGAAAGTTTCTTTTAAACCTATAAAAACTGCAAGGTATATTCTTCAAGAATTATTTTTCTCAGTCAAAGAGAGAGACTGACCTCTCCCTGTATTGAGAACAATTTAACATATCAGGGGAAACCTGTTTCCCTTGATCTGTTAGACTGTGTTTCACTCTGAAGCCTGAAACACTGACCCTATCTAGCCCACGAGACCCAGTGAAGCAATCCATCTTTCAACTGGATTTGGTTCCCTACCTCTGCTTCCAAATCCTGGAACAGAGAGCTCCCAGGCAGGCTTCCTAGGATGGAAGGAGGAGATTCTTCCATCTCCATAAAAACAATGTTCTATCTACTATCCCACCTAGGAGGAAGAAACAAAACAGACACCATAAAACAGGGGTGTCAAACTCAATTTCATTGAGGGTCGCATCAGCATTGCGTTTGGCCTTGGGGGGCTGGGTGGGTGTGCCCTGGGTGGGTGCGGCCTACTGGGTGAGCGTGGATGGAGTGGGTGTGGCCTGCTGGGTGGGCGTGGCCAGCTCTACATCGTTCGCGTCAAGGGTGCCTGTGGGGGCCTAGGCAGGAGTGGGAGAGATCTGGGGATGACAGAGGGGGTGGAACCAGGGCAAGTGCCAAGGCATGGTCCACTGGAGTAGCCTCACTGTTTCTCTCAGGCCATGCAGGGGCAGCTGGATGGTGGTGCGGGCTGCCCGGAGCCCTGGGCAGCAGAGGTCAAACGCCCAGCCTGGCCCGTGGCACCAAGCCCAGCCCCACTTCCCCAAGGGGGCAGCCAGCTGCACTTATCTCCTCCTCAAGGCTGCTGCTGCTGTGCTTGCTCTCCTTAGCCAGGTTGCTCATGATGGGTATGAGGGCAAAGTCAGAGGGAGGCCCATTCCCTCTCCATGGGAGGAGACCCAGCTTTGTATCCAAAGCTTCCTTAGCAATAGGATGGGAAACCCCCAGGATAGGCTAGGAGGAGGGGGCAAGGGGATGGTGAAAGGGCAGCAGGGCAGGACTAAGGCAGGAGTTTCCTCAGATCCTCCCTCTCCTTCTTTCCTTCTTTCCTTCCTTCCTTCCTAAGTACAGAGTGGTGGGAAAATATTTGAGATGAAGGAGGGAGAAAAACAGGCAAGAAACGCAGCTGGGGAGGTGTCACCCTTCGTGAGGAATGAAGAAATGCACCATCACCTGGAAGTAGCCAGCACATGGTCCTCACCTACTTCACATATCTGGCTTGGTGAGCTCTGGGAGAGGGGATGCCATGAGCAGCGTGAGATTCAACATTACCTGTGCAATGCCGCCCAACCCCCAGCCTGCTCGGTTTCGGCAGGCAGTGGGGCACTCTCCTCACAGCGCCAAGAGCTGAACCAGGTAGCACGAATCTGATGAGAAGTGCAATGCTACCTAGCCCCCAGTCTGCCCAGTTTCAGCAGGCAGCAAGGTGCAAAGCTGATGAATTTCGCACCGCCCGGCTCAACCTCTCGGTGCTGTGAGGAGAGCACCCAGCTGCCTGCCGCCATAGAGCTATAGTCTGAAGCAAGGAACAACTTGAATTAAATAAGCACATTGCCACCGCTATGATCTGTTTTTAATGTAGAAACTTCTATTTCTCAAGAATTCTTTAAATGTGATCCACAGATAAGGCTGGCTGAAGACATTTTCTGCCTGAGACACAGGACAAAATGTCATCACTGCTCCTAATTCTATTACAAAAACTGAATGTCTTGATTTCTATCTCAGGACTAAAGGCAGACCAAGCATTTCCCCACATTCAAGGCAACATGCAAGCTTAAGGGTTGACATTCACAAAGCTACCTCAGGCTGGCATACATAGCTTTGCCTTCTAATGGGAGAGAAATTAATGTGAGACTCTCCCACCCCTCAAAACTGCCATCTAAGGGGCTGCAGTGTGAAACATTTCTTAGGATGGGAACTGGAGAGGTGTTTTGTTTTCACTTATTAAATGCTGCTCAAAAAATCTTCTACTTTGGAGATTTAGATTCAGTGTCATCTGTGTGTATGATAGTAATGGCAGGGCTTTGAGCATATGATCATCTTGTCTTTCAGCCTCTGCAAAACAGCCCTGTTTCAAGCCACACTAAATTGTTATGAGATTACTGAAACTGAAAAGTACCCAGGGCATGGGAACTAGTTTGGTAGGGGCAGAAAAAGAATATGTCAAAAATTCTCCCCATGCTGGTTTGTTTGCTTTTATTTGTATCCCACCTTTATTATTTTTACATATAACTGAAGGTGATAAATATATCCAATATACCTTCCTCCTCCTATTTTCTCCACAAAAACCCTGTGTGGTGAGTTAGTCTGACAGAGAGTTGGTCTGGCCCAAAATCACCTTGCTGTCTTTCATGGCCAAGATAGGACTTGAACTCACAGACTCCCACTTTCTAGTCTGGTGATTTAACCACTAGGCCAAACTGGCTGAAATCTCTCACCTTCAGGACTTCTTTGATCCTCAAGGGAACAGGGCAAGATTAGGTTTGTAGCCAGCAAGCTACCATTTGAGGTTCTAGGAAGTCCACCTCTCCTTATGGCTCTATTTCCCTCAAGGAAAGAAAGCAACATATATTGAAGGAAGCTGTATTTATTATTATCACTATGCACTTTGACTACAAGGTATGAACCATCACTAGGAATACATTAAACATATACAGTATAAAGAAATAAGTTAAACAATGGATGGAAACAGCAATTAAATTTGAAAGCAGCAAGCTCCAGAAACAAGTCCCCAGGGTAGGCCGAAACATACCTTGGGGATCAGAACAACTTAAAACTTAACAGGACAGCTGAATGGGGAAATGTAAGAGGCCTAAGAGAATAAGAAGCCTCATCTGTTACTACCAAAATAACAAGATAGGCTCAAGTGGTTTCCCTAGGGAGATTAATCCACAGTGGTGATGGGGGAATACCCTTGAAAAAGCACAGTCGTTTGTAATTAAATAACAAGGGATGTATGGAAAGAGGCCCGGCTTCAGGTCTGAAGCACTTTATTGCTTTAAAAAAGCACTTTACATGAGGTTTGGAAGCTGAGAGAAGATAATTCAGTATTAGAATAATCTGATCAAATGTCCAGCCTGATCAGCACCTCAGCTGCTGTAGTTTGTACTAACTCAGGATTTTGGGCCCTTTTCAAGCACAGCATCAAATAGAGGGCTTCCCTAGTTGAATAAAGACCTGCCATAGACCTTGTGCTCTAAATCACCACAAGGAATTCATACAATGGATAGGCAACATGGTGTTCCATTTCACTTGTCATGCACCAACCCCCACTGTCTAAAAATATATTGTTTTAATTACTTATCTGTATTGATCTGTATTGTATTGAACATGGTACCCTATTCATATATTATGTTCTGTCTAGGATACCACAGTTTAAGAAAGATTTGGAGAAGCTAGAAGAGATTCAGAGAAGCATGTGGTGATGAGGAGCAAGTAGTTAAGTCTTAAAACAAGAATGTTTTAGCTAAGAATATTTAGCTAAAAATGGGGGGGGGGAGTAGTGATAACCCCCTTCCAAATCATGAAAAAGGTATCACACAAAATCAAGTCAAGATCTGTACTCTCTCATTGAACAATGCAGGATATAGAATAATACATTTTCAATTGTAAAAGCAATTCAACAGTGGAACCAATTATCCAATGAGGTGGTGAACTCCCTTCAATGGATGCATTTAGGAAGAGCTGATATGGAGACTTTAATTTGGTTTTCTGCACTTAGCAGGCATGTTGATTCAATGACCTACAAAGTCTCTTCCAAGTTTATGACTCTGTTGCTCGGTAAAATAAAAGGAACTGAAATCATGCTTTGGCACCTATTTACAACTTATAGCCTGGGAGTCTGAAAAGAGTTGTGGTTGCTGGGAGAAGTAAACTAATGAAAGTTAATGTGATTCCTAAAATAACCACAACCTTTTCCAGACTATTTTAAAGAAATTGGTCAATTTGAAATAGACCCACAGAGCAGTGCTCTATGGTTCTCATACAAAGCTCAAATGCTTCTTCTGAATCATTTCCAAAGCATACCCAGCCCTAGCATTTTGTTACAGATTCTGCTCTCTGTGGCATCCATTTGGCAAGACCATGAATCATCTGTACCTTTTCTACAAGGCACTTACCACTCAGAAGATCCTCCTAAAATTCAGTGAAGATATCCTTGTAACTTAAGCCTATCCTGAAGGAAGGTGCTTAAGAAAGAAGGCTGAAAGCTCCATGGTCTGACTCCAGGAGAGATTTGCAGTCTGCCTTAGAATCCAAGTACAGAAAACTTTTGCAAAGACCTTTTATTGTACTTTTATGTTACTTTCTAACTACAATAGGAGATTTGTTCCAGGGTTACATTTTCTCATTTATTTCAGTGCCAGATTTGATTAAATAAACTATTGCTCTCCCTCGTGAATCTGTAACATATTGAGTCCTCTCAATATTTTGAGAATTTGCCAGATTAAAAAAACTATAGCTTCTTCAAAGACAGCAATGACTTATATCAACACATTCAGCACCAGCCCTGCAAATGATGACTCCAAACACTTCAGATAAATATAGAGACAATCTAATTAAAAGAAACTAAAGGTGTTATATCGTTCCATTTTTACTGTTATTTTCTAGTTAAAAATAGGCAGCAATGGAAATTGCCAGATTAAGCACAACATTTGTAAATGTGAATTACTCATGGAAAAGGTATAAACTGTTCTCTTTATTATATTTTGTAATTAACATAGATCAGCATGTTCTTCACTCTGATTTTTGTTCCATTGCCACCAGGGATAATTTTATAATACCATATCCTGTCTCAAATTCTATGAAAAAGTAAATGAAGAGAAGATTGAAGTATTTATTGAAGTCTGAAATGTCTGTACTTCAAACAGAAAGTCTAAAAGAGAATAGGCTTGAAAATAAATTTGTAAGAAACGAGGATATTGCTTTCTTGCTTTAAAAATGTAGACCTAATTTGGGGACTGAGATATTTTCTCCACACTCATTCAACTAAGTTTTAGTTCAGGTGTCTTCAAACTTGGTCCTTTTATGACTTGTGGACTTCAACTCCCAGAATTCCTCAGCCAGCGTGCCTGGTTGAGGAATTCTGGGAGTTGAAGCCCACAAGTCATAAAATAGCCAAGTTTGAAGACCCATGTTTTAGTTCCTATAAAAACTGGATGCATCTTTGAGTAAATACTTTGAATAAGAATTAAGTAGGAGGAGCTGAAGTGGTGGCAATAGATCTCAGTCTTCCACCAAAATATATTAGTTATAATTTGTAATCCATTCATACAAACTGAGCTCACAGAATATCTGTGTCAATGCACAAGAATGGCATGGATCAGAATGGAGTAATATAAAATCAGCAGGAGCTGCAGACAGAAACTAATTTTCTCCCATTCTCTGCAGACTTTTCATGCAAATTTTAGTTTATTTACTCATCTACTGCATAAAGCTATCTGCAGATGGCTACAAAGAATAGCAACTATTGCTGGAACAGATACTCCAGATCTTAAAATTTGACTGATGAGGCACAGGCTTTCTGCTAAGCACATCATTCTGCTGTCTCAGGCCATAAAATATCCCAACTTTTTCTTTAATTATCTAGATGTTTCTGTTACACTCATTGGCAAAGAATCATGGCGATTGCTATTCCTGTCATTTATTTCCAACATCTGGGAATCAAACAGCTGTGCAGATTTTCGAATTCATCTCTACACATTGCTGCTTTGCTAGTAACATGTATAATAAAGGACCCCCTAAGACAGTGATGGCGAACCTTTTAGAGACTGAGTGCCCAAACTGCAACCCAAAACCCACTTATGCATCGTTGAGTCCCGGGTGAGTGTGGCCCATTGGCTGGGTGTGGCCAATTGGGTGGGCGTGGCTGCGGTGGTAACGGCAGACTGGGTGGGACTAAAAAGTTCAATCAATCAATTCCAACTTTGCAAGAACTTTTTTTTCCCCGCGAGAAGTTGAAATTGACTGATTGAATAAACCTTTTTTTTTTTTTTTGCACATGGCGGCAGAGGCCTAAAGCGAAAAGATTTTATAAAACCCAGCTGAAGGCCTAGGACTGGGGCGACGGTGCACGTGCCCACAGAGAGGGCTCTGAGTGCCACCTCTGGCACCCGTGCCATAGGTTCGCCACCACTGCCCTAAAAAATATGTGGCTTCAGTTCAGAAACTTTGGAAACCTTCTCTGTCCTCACCTAGGCACACCACAGCTCCATACTAAGTAGGAGGAAAGTAGCAGGAGGGCACTCAGTGCCATGAACTGTTGCCTCTGTTGCAATTGATGGCGAGCCTATTGATTATATTGAAAATCTGAGCAACCTCTAGTTTTAGTGTAGTTGATAAAGAAAAATAAATGGAAACAAATGTTTCCAGCTCTGACATCAGGCAGTAATATAAGGTGTAAGGATCACTAAGCAGGATGAAAATGTTATCTTCCTAGGAATTTAAAGTTTCAGTGCAGCTGCTAACTCTCAAGTAGAGTTCAAGCAGCTTCCTCAGCAGAGAGAGAGAGAGAGAGAGAGAGAGAGGGAGAGAGGGAGGGAGGGGGGGGAGAGGGGGGGAGGGAGAGAGAGAAAGAAATGCCAGTCTGATATGGTCAATATGACTGCTTTATAACCTTTCTCTGGTTTTCCAGACATGTTCCTCTGCAGTATACTGTAGGTATCTGTTTTTCTCCTTTGTCCTCAAGATGTTTTAAGATTATTGCAGAACTTTGGTAAAGCTTTTGCATTGTTTTAAAACTTCAGGTGCTGGTTGTTTCTTTTTGTTCCTTATCTATAACAATCATTCTATTGCATGGCAAGGTAGCATTTATTTTCCCTACTTAAGTGCATTAAGAACAAGAACAAGGACCACTATGGAACAGAATAGTGATGCCATGAAACAACATAATGGAATGGGGCATGATTTCGAACCCCACCTCTCAAATTTCCAAGATTTCCGTTTCTTGTCATTTTAAATAAACAACTGCTACATTTAAGGTTGCAATCTAAGCGTACTTTATTTATTTTCCCTCTAGAAACCAGAAGCCAATTGCACCACCAATTTCCAGAAATTTACCAGAGAATTTTAGCAGCTTGATTATGAAAATTAAAAACAAACAAACAAACAAGACAGGAGGGGGTATCTGAGGTCTGCTGGACAATGTCATCATCCTGCTCTGCAACCTTTTCCACTTCCTGCCCTGAAAAACCCCCTCCAGAAGCTTGTCTTCATGATATTAGGAGCTGGCATTTCACTGAGGCAGGGAAAGTGTGTCATGAAAGATAAGCTAACCACATTCATGTAAGAAATTCTCATCCCTATTCTAAGAATTTCACTAAAATACTTGTCCTCCTTTGAAAAATAAACAGGAACAACGGCCAAAGTTTCTTTCAAAGGAGAAAGAGTGCTGAACAGTCAATTAATCCTAAAGAACTAGCGAATGGCTGACCGTGAACAGGCTGGCCAAAAACAGAAGGCTTTTTGTTCACCAAAGAGCACTATTAAAACAGGCCTAGGAATGCTAGAGCAGTGTTCTTAACCTGGGCGATATTGCCCCCCCAGGGGGCGATTTCATTTTTCAGGGGGGTGATGGAACAAAAAGGGGCAATGCGGGGTGAAGGAATGAAAAGGGGGTGATATGGGGGCGATGGAGCGAGAGGTTTTGGGGACATTTTTGAGACTTTTTCGTACAGTGAATTGCTGTATATCTGACGGAGGGGGGAGCACTTCTTTCAAAACATTGCATGCTGAAATGGCTCTGTAAAACATTTTGTATTGTATTTTTTTAGCGTGCACTCCAGTTCAATATTATATTTTCTTTGTGTCTTTTTAATCCTTTTTACAGTGTGCGTGACTATATATAGTTTCCTCAAATCTTAATTTAGTTTCAGAATTTTCATCTTGAAATTCTTAGTTCCTGCATTGCGGTTTGTTCTTATGCCCTTTTTATATTTCTTTTTGCATCTTAAATTTCACTTGTAATTCAATCATTAAATGTTACTGTTTTTCTTTTTGGGAATTTCACTTTCTTGCAATTGAATTTTGTTTTCAGTGGTCATTACCTTTAAGTGTCTTGAATAAATAAGATAATAATGAAATACATGTATCACGAAGTTTGGGAATAAAGTGACGGGTGGCACCAAAATTTTTCACACAGTTGAGATATGGGAAAAAGACTGGAAATAAATTATTTGCATCGATATGTCCTGATGACAATTTTAAAGAAAACAAAAAAAGTGTTTGGATAAATTGAAGAATTATTTCCTATGTTGTGATTAAGAGGTTATGTTGGGGGAGGGGGGCGATGACAACTTCCTCATTGGCTCAAGGGGGCGATTTGTTCAAAAAGGTTAAGAACCACTGTGCTAGAGAATTGGTCCAATCCTGCTGGATTTTGCTCAGTAACTACTAATTATGTAAGGTAAGCTAATACGGTGTCATAGAACTGGCTATTTCTCAGTGCCGAAGATCTTGCCTTGAATAGGGGCAAAAGGAGGGAGGGATTCCTTTTGCAAGGTTTGCCTTTGTTTTTGGCTTTTATGATTGTCCCAGCATCAAATAAGTAACAGAATGGGAAATTAGTGAGGGAAAGGCATGGGCCCTCTGAGAAATCAGTAACCAAAAGGACGTGCAAATTCTCTACCATCTCAGCAAAATGTTTTCCTTTTAGCCATGGCTCTTTGCCTTCTTTTACAGTAGTCCTTGCTCCATGCAGCAGCCAATCTTTTTTTATTTATTTAACCCATCTACAAACTGCCTCTTATTTTAAGCAAATCTTAAGGTAGTCTTCAAAGAACTCATCTTCAACAACTTAAAGGCAGAAGAAGAGTGGGACTGCCACTGCTGCTATCATTCTGAGGCTGAAAAACCTTAGTCTAAAGTACTCTTTGAGAGCCAATTTGGTGTAGTGGTTGAAGCATCAGACTAGAAACTGAAAGTACCGCCTTAGTACCGCCTTAGGCATGAAGTCAGCTGGGTGACTTTGGGCCAGTCATGCTCTTTCAGTCTCAGAAGAAGGCAAGGGCAACTATTTCCAAAATCTTGCCAAGAAAACTGCAGGGACTAGTCACTGCACTAATAAAGGAGAATATTGGTACAGTAGCTCTGGGTTGAAATAAGGAGTCCTTGGTTCTCTCTGTGCTTGGCTGTTTTCTTGCAGACATTTCATTATCCAAACTAGGTAAAACCATCAGTGCTAGGACTAGTCCATGGGTTGGCAACCCGCGGCTCTGGAGCTGAATGCGGCTCTTTCAGCCTTCTACTGTGGCTCCAGTCCTCCTCTGCCATTTGCAGAGAGAGAGAGACAGAGACAGAGAGAGGCATGTGCGCTTCCCCCCCCTCTCTCTCTCTCGGATCTTCTGCCTCACGCTGTTCTCTGACAAGCTTATTGGGCAGGGCTTCTGCCTTTGCTGCGTCTTCGCAGGAAGCAGCAGAAAGCAGCAGCTCTCTCTCTCTCTCTCTCTCTCACACACACACACACACACACACACACACACACTGAGTGGCGGAAGAAGACTGGCAGACCAAGGGCAGGAGAGCCAGCCCAATAAGAATGTGTGTCAGCTTGTCGGAGAACAGCGTGAAGCCAACTTGCCAGGTGAGCAGAAGATCAGAGAGAGGGAGAGGGGGGGGGAGAGAGGGGGGAGACAAAGAGAGGGAGAGAGAGAGAGAGAGAACTCATGCACAGCAGCCTCTATTTCTTTTTAATTAAACTCTTCAATCAAGCTCCCCCCCTCCTGCCCACGCACACATGCAAGTTTTGCGGCTCCCAGTGTTTTCTTTTCTCTGGGAAATGGGTCCAAGTGGCTCTTTGAGTGTTTAAGGTTGCCGACCCCTGGACTAGTCCATGCAGTTGCAAGGAGTCAACAATACCTCAAAGGCACACTCGTACAAATTATTCCTTAGCCCCAAAAAGCCTTGCTGCAACTTTCTGCCTGGAGATTTAATATTAATCATTTAATGATTAGCACTAGTCCAGTTGGAAGAGAGGGTAATTTGGTGTTTTGGGTCCTGCTTCACAGGTTGAATATTTTGGTTCAGTAACAACGTTGCCTGTTGAGAGCATCAGCTGGAAGTGATAAGACTTCCAGAGATTGTGGAAATCTGCTATCAGCTGGATCCAAAGATGGATAAAATAAAGATATAAAATAGTCTGATTTAATATAAGGAAGTTTCCTAGATTTCTAACTCTCTGAAAGTCCTAATATATAATGAAAGGGAGTCCTCCCTCCCTCTTTGGATCACAATTACTGGTTGCTGCAGAGGACTGTGAGATTAATTGGTATTGTGATGCCTAGCTGGATGGGATTCCATCGGTAATTGTTATAAGAAATACTTCCCTTGCTCTAAATAAGATTCATATATTTTTACAGTCATTTGCACATTAGCAAACCTGACCAGATTTGTAATCTCATATTATATTTTAGTCTCATATGGTAGCCAGGAAATGGTTCCTGATTGAGTGGAATTGCTCAGAGAGAAACAAAGTAAAGGGAACTGAAACAACAGAGGAGAATAATATTTATTTATTTAGAAGATTTATATCACCGCTCGCTCACTAACAGTGATTCTGGGTGGCTTGGAATGGAATTAGCTACTCCCAGCAATCATGAAGAAAAACAGGAGGTGGACTACAAACCTACTACTCATGAAGAAACAACCAAACCAGGAGAACCTATGGTTCAGTCCTAATCATTATTCTCCACCAGATACATGAATAACCTATCTTTTGTTAAATATGTGCAGCCAACCATGGCACAGCAACAGTCAGCCAAATAGTGTACTAGAATCATTCACTACAAACCATATTTTCTGCTGGAAGGAACAATATAGTAAAAAGTTATTTCTTGGATGCCCATAATCAAGCTGACATATTATCTCTGGATAATGTTCAATATGTCTGACAACCATAAAAGAGTTCTATGAAAAGTATCATCACTTGTAAGGCATCTGTAACTTCCTCATAAAAATTCTAAATGTTATCCTGTAATACCTTGAATCAAATCTCAATAGGAAAAAGCTTTTCACAGTGAATTTTTCATTAGATTAGAATTTATGTGTATAGAATATTAAGGTTACTGAAGTTCTTCATGACCATTCATAGGTCCACTAGATAACCAATCATATAAGGAGGCAGGGAGTAAAGAGAAAGAAGAAAAAGAAAAAAAGGAAAAATACAATGAGTAGAAAGTGATGGAAAGGATGGAAAACCGAGATACAAAGTAGGAGATATAAGAAACATACCAAAGACCCATAAAGGACTCAAATGCCCATACATGAATGCTCAAAGTTTAGGGAACAAACAGGGTGAACTTGAAGTACTAGTACATGAAACTAAGTATGATATAGTTGCCATTACTGAAACATGGTAAGATGAAACTCATAACTGGAACGTATTGATGGAAGGATATAAACTATTCAAAAGAAACAGACCTAACAAAAGCAGAGGTGGAATTGCATTATATATAAAAGATCACTACATCTCTACAGAAATCACAAAACTAAGGATGAAAACTTCCTAGAATCCATATGGGTCAATATAAAAGGAAAAAAGAATGACATTGCTATAGGCATATATTACACCCAACCAAGCAGAAAAAATAGATGAACGTTTTGTTAAACATAGGAAATATACCACAGTAGTAATGGGAGTCTTTAACTACCCTGATATCAACGGGGAGACAAACTCTGCAGCAAGTGGGAGATCAAACAGATTCCTAACCAACCTAGCTGACAACTTTATCGTCTAAAAGGTAGAGGAGGGAACTAGAGGAAAAGCTAGTAGAGAAGAAATGAGAGAGGGAGTTGAACTTTGGGAGAGAGTGACCACTTCATATTGGGATTCAATATAATGCAAACACAAGCAATAGAACATAATCCAGCCAGTGTCTTAAACTTCAAAAGAGATGATTTTAACAAATTCAGAGAGAGTCTAAGAAAAAGTCCATGAAGAAATGAAAATACTAAATGGGAAAACAACTCAAGAAGCATGAAAAACTCTGAAAAATATAGCAATAGCATTTAGACATATATACTGTTTCACAGTGCTTTTTCAACCCTCTCTAAGCAGTTTACAGAGTCAGCATATTGCCCCTAACAATCTAGGTCCTCATTTTACTGACCTCGGAAGGATGGAAGGCTGAGTCAACCTTGAACCGGTGAGAATCAAACTGCCGAACTGCTGGAAGTCAGCAGTCAGCAGAAATAGCCACATAAAAACCCAGTCCAGCACAATATCATTGAAAAAGAAAAACAAGAAACCAGCATCATTGCACAAAGATCTCTTTGATAAACTGAAAGACAAAAAGGACAAGTACAAAAAATGGAAAGAGGACACATAATTAAGGTAGAATATTAGTAGATAGCCCAAATCTGCAAAGATGAAGTCAGGAAAGCAAAGGCTCAGAATGAACAAAGACTTGCAAGAAAAGTCAAAAATAATAATAAAAGTTTATTTCAACAATAAATAACAAACAAAAGTCAAGGAAACAGTAGGTCCACTTAAGAGAGAAGATGGCAAGGAAGTAACAGGCAGCAGACAGAAAGCAGAACTGCTTAACTCATTTTTTGCATCAGTCTTCAAGCAAAAAGAAACTATAGCCCAACCTACCAAAAACATAACTGATGGATGACATCCCAGAGTTCTGAAGGAACTGGCAGATGTTATCTCAGAACCATTGTACTGAATCTTTCAAAAATCATGGAGAATTACCTGAGGATTTGAACAGAGCAGATGTGGTTCCCATCTTCAAAAAAGGGGAAAAAAACAGACCCAGGAAACTACAGACTCATCAGCCTAACATCAATACCTGGGAAAATACTGAATAAGATAATCAAAAAACAGATATGCGGACATCTAGAATACAAAGTTATAACTAAAAGCCAGGATGGGTTTGTTAAAAATAGATCATGCCAAACCAATCTTATTTCATTCTTTGACAAAGTGAATAAATTAAGTATACTATGTCCACAATGAAATGCTGTGGACATAGTATACTTAGACTTCAGTAAGGTATTCGACAAAGTAGACTACGACCTACTTCTTGGTAAGCTAGAAAAATGTGGGATAGACAGCATCACCACCAGATGGATTTGTAACTGGCTAACAAACCATATTCAATGAGTCATCCTTAATGGTACTACATCAGACATGTCAAACACAAGGCCCAGGGGCCGGATACGAAATGGTTTCATGTGGCCCACGAAGCCATCCTGGAAACAGTGAGAGAACAGCCCCTGCTGCCTTGGCCTAACCCAGGCCAGCCAGGAGCCAATGTACAATTTTGTGGTGGCCATCTTTGCTGAAACACATTTAGTCTTAGCTCCATAAGGCCGTCTAGAAACAGTGAGGAACCAACCCCTCCCGTGTCGGCCCTGCCCCCTGGGTGCATGCTGGGGAGGTGTCACCCTTTGTGAGGAATGAAGAAATGAACCATGCCTTGGCGCTTGCCCTGGTCCCAGCCCTTTCTGCCAGAGACCCTCAGATCTGTCCCATACCTGCCCAGGCCCCCACAGGCACCCTTGACGCGAATGATGTAGAGCTGGCCATGCCCACCCAGTAGGCCACACCCACTCCATCCATACCCACCCAGTAAGCTGCACCCACTCTGGCCATATCCTGCCAGCCCCCTGAAGGCAACCGCAATGCTAATGTGGCCCTCAATGAAATTGAGTTTGATACCCCTGTACTACATCTACCTGGAGAGAACTAAGCAGTGGGGTACCACAAGATTCCGTCTTAGGCCCAGTACTCTTCAATATCTTCATAAATGATTTAGATGAGGGAATAAAAGAGGAACTCATCAAATTTGCAGATGACACTAAGCTGGCAGGAATAGCCAACACTCAGGATCCAAAAAGATCTTGACAGATTTGAACAATGGGCCAAGGTTTTACGTATAGACAGGAAAAACCAAAGGTACGAGTACAGACTAGGCAAAACCTGGCTCAAAAACAGTAACTGTGAGAGGGACTTTAGAGTCCTAGTGGACGATTACTTAACTATGAGCCAGCAATGTGCAGTGGCAGCCAAAAATGCTAACACAATCCTTGATTGTATAAACAGAGGCACAGAATCAAAATCACGTTAAGTATTAGTGATATTTTATAAGCCTTAGTGAGGCCACATCTGGAATACCCCATCCAGTTTTGGTCACCACATTACAATGTGATGTTGAGACTTTGGAAAAAGTGCAAAGAAGAGCAACTACTGTAAGATGATTAAAGGCCTGGAGACTAAAACCTGAAGAACAGTTGCAGGATTGGGGTTTGGCTAGTCTAGAGAAAAGAAGGACTAGGGAGGACATGATAGCAATATTCCAGTATTTGAGAGGCTGCCACAAAGTGGAGGGGTCAACTTACTTTCCAAAGGATCAGAAGGCAGGACAAGAAACAATGGGTGGAAACCAATCAAGGAGAGAAGCAATCTGGAATTAAGGAGAAACTTTCTAACAGTGAGGACAATTAACCACTCGAACAGCTTCCCGTCAGATATTGTGGGTGCTTCATCACTGGAAGTCTTTAAGAAGAGACTGGACAGCCACCTGTCTGAAATGGTATAGGGTTTCCTGCTTGAGCAGGGGGTTGGCCTAGCCCTAGAAGACCTCAAAGGTCCCTTCCAGCTCTATTCTGATTCTGAAATTTCATCTGCAGACAACCCATTAGTTAATAAACAATAGGCAACTTTATGCTGGGAAACATAGGATTGTTTATTTCATTTATTCTTTGGAATCAATTTTCAACAGATCCAGATCTTATGTAAGAAGTCATTGCCTTCCCTCCTAGAATTAAACTAAAATTTTCAATTTTTAATGTATAAAAGTTTTTAAAAAATAAGAAAAATGGAAGAAAAAAAGAAAGTGGAAAAAGAAAACATAGAATTATGAATTCTACCCTTCTTTCCCATCACTCTTTGAATCCCAAATCCATAAATCTTCTAAACAAAACTATCATTTATTCAACATTAACCATAAAATATTACATTTTTTTCTTAAAAAAAACAACAGTGGAACACTAGAAATTTGTCTCTTTAATATTTAAGGTTAACCTTAATTTGGAACTTTCCATGTTTCCTTCTGTAATGAGATATTCTACATCTTTTTTAGCTGCAGCTAATAAAATGGCATTATCTGCATTTTTAAATGGTTAATAATAATAATAATAATAATAATAATAATAATAATAATATGCCCCCCAGTGAGGCACTACCTTGACGTGGTTGTGGGGCTTGTGTACTCTGAGGAAGATGAGAGCTATGCCAGAGGTTCAACCATACTGGACAGGTCTCATCAGAGGAGTCAGACAAAGAGTGTCTCTCCCATAAAAAATATGGTGAGACGTAAATTTCAGAATGCCATACCGGCTCGGACGTCGCCCGGGTTAACAAGGTCCGCACTAGATATTGGAGTTCCTGGATATCTGGTGAAAAATGGGTTACAGGACTCAGGACTGTTGGCTGAGCAACCAGGGCCAGCAGCTGCAGAACTACTGGAAGAAAAGGTGTTTACCCGTCGCAGATACACAGTGATGGAAAACAAAGAAATAATGATCTGTTACTACAGATCAAGTCCAACAAGACGAGGATATCTAAAACGAATGCACCAATTCTGGAAAGAACAACATCCAGAATCAGAAATAACAGAACAGAGACTAGCAGATCAACGCCGATTTATAACACGAAATAAAGTATTTACAGAAACAGAATTGGACGAACTGCAAAGGTTTACCCAGGGCAAAGAAATCAAAGCCTTACAAGAAGTAATTCAGAATGTAGAGGCAAACCAGGGGGAGTTGGCAGTGAAGAATCCAGTAGAGATATACAACTGTTCTCATTTGGAAACCAGGCACCTCTTCCTCAGGAAGAACAAAACCCTCTAACTAAAGAAATAAAAGAATTGAAACAAAGAATAACTGAGCATCTAGAACAGCACAAAAACAACAGAATAAGGCTGCCTGCATTGAAGCTTGTTCCAAAGAAACAGCTAGCACAAGCATTAAAAGATGCAAATACTGCAATAGCAAGTATAAGCACCAATTCACTGCAAGAAACAAACCAACTAATGTACAGCACAGCTGCAGTTATAACAGAATACCTGGGATGTAAAATCAACAAAAAAGAAAAACAAACAAACAGTGCACCAGAAAAATGGAAGGTTAGACTAGAAAATAAGATCAGCAAGTTAAGATCACATGCAAGCAAGCTAGAACAGATGAAAGAAAAGAAGCTGAAGAACAAGAAGACCAAAGAATACCTAATCAAGAAATACCACTTAGAAACAAGGAAGATCAAGGAAGCACTGGAAATAATAAAGCAACAAATAACAGCTATAGCCAGGAAAATCAGTAGATATGAAGCTCGAATTGCAAACTATAGGCAGAACCTCCAATTTCAATCCAATCAGAAACGTTTCTACCAATCCATCAATGGAGAAACTGCAAGGAATCAGTCAGTACCTGACAAGGAAGAAACAGTGCAGTTCTGGAAGCAGATATGGGATAACCCAAAGAAATACAACAAGGATGCGGCTTGGTTAAAAGAGGTGGATGCAAATAAAACAGAAGTTGAAATGAAAGAACTAGTAATAACAACAAAAATGGTAGAAAAAAGAGCAAAGAAAATCAAAAATTGGTCAGCACCAGGTGAAGATGAACTGCATGGGTTTTGGTTGAAACATCTAACTGTTATACACCCACTCATTGCCAAGCAGTTCAACAATATACTACAAGGAGGAGAAATTGAAAAGTGGCTAACAACTGGGAAAACCTACCTAATAATGAAAAATCCAGCAAAAGGGGCAACACCAGGTAACTACAGGCCAATTACCTGCTTACCAACAACTTTCAAATTACTAACTGGTGTGGTAGCTGATGCAGTACAACAGCATCTAGTTGAAAACAATCTCTTTCCACCTGAGCAGAAAGGAAACCGCCCCAATAGCAGAGGAACAAAAGATCAACTCCTAATAGACAAAATGATCTTGGAAAACTGCAAGAGAAGGAAGACCAACCTGAATGTGGCATGGATTGACTACAAAAAGGCATTTGACTCTCTGCCACATGATTGGATAATAAAGTGCCTAGAAATAACAGGAGTCAGTAGAAACATCAGAAAATTTGTGCAAAGATCGATGGCACAATGGAAGACACAGTTGCAGATCAATGGTGAAAGCTGGGAGAGGTTAATATCAAGAGAGGAATATTTCAAGGAGATTCATTATCACCATTACTATTTGTTATTGCACTGTTTCCTCTGTCAACAATACTGAATAACTCAGGACATGGCTATCAAACATCAAAAACATCTGCTAGACTATCCCACCTCCTTTACATGGATGATCTGAAGCTGTATGGAAAAACATCATCTGAAATAGAATCGCTGCTCAACACTGTCCGTATATATAGCCAAGATATTGTAATGGAGTTTGGCTTGGACAAATGTGCCACACTTACTATCAAACAAGGAAAAATAGTGAAAACTGAAGGAATCAAGATGCCCCACGAAAATAACATTAAGAGTCTGGATGAGGAAGAGTACTACAAATACTTGGGTATCCTTCAAGCTGACAACATCAAGCACACTGAAGTCAAGAAAAAGATTAGAGGTGAATACATCAAGAGAGTGAAGAAGATCTTAAAATCCAAACTCAATGGAGGAAATACCATAAAGGCAATCAACACCTGGGCAATCCCAGTCATTAGGTACACAGCTGGAATAGTGGACTGGACTCAAGCAGAACTAAAAGCAATGGATAGGCAGACCAGAAAAATAATGACAATGAATCACGCCCTTCATCCACGCAGTGACATTGATAGACTTTATCTACCAAGGCAAATAGGTGGGCGTGGAATGCTACAAGTACATCAGATGGTTGAAGAAGAAAAAATGGCTTTGGAAGAATATCTGAAGAACAATGATGAAGATGCACTGAAATTAGTATATCAGGAAGGCTTACTAACTACTGGAGAGACCAAACTGGCCTACAAGAAAGACCAAATGAAGAACAGAATAGAGGCATGGGAAGACAAAGCACTACATGGCCAATACATTAAAAAAATAGCTGGGAAAGCAGATAATAATAAAACCTGGCAATGGCTAAGAGCAGGAAAATTGAAGAAAGAGACCGAGGGACTAATTCTGGCTGCACAAGACCAAGCCTTAAGGACAAACGCATACAAAGTCAAAATTGAGAAGACAGCAACAGACAGTAAGTGCCGCCTATGCAAAGAAGCTGAAGAAACAGTGGACCACTTGGTAAGCTGTTGCAAGAAGATTGCACAGACTGATTACAAGCAGCGGCATGACAAAGTAGCAACAATGGTGCATTGGAAGATCTGCAAAAAATATCATTTGCCTGTAAGCAAAAACTGGTGGGATCATAAAATAGAGAAAGTCATAGAAAATGATAAAATTAAACTGCTCTGGGACTTCAGAATTCAAACAGACAAGCACCTGCAACATAACACCCCAGACTTAACAATTGTCGATAAGAAAGACAAAAAAGTCTGGATAGTGGACGTGGCAGTGCCTGGAGATAGCAGAATAGAAGAGAAAGAACTGGAGAAGATAACAAAATACAAAGACCTACAAATAGAAATAGAAAGACTGTGGCAAAAGCAAGCAAGGGTAGTACCAATAGTCATAGGCTCCTTGGGCGCAATCCCAAAACAACTGGAGCACCACTTGAACACCATTGGCATTGACAAATTTGCTATTAGTCAATTGCAAAAGGCGGCCTTATTAGGAACTGCTTCCATCCTGCGACGATACCTGTAATACCATCAAACATCCACATCTGCCTATCCCAGGTCCTGGGTAAGGACTCGATAGGTAGACAAAATACCAAATCCAGTCTGAACATCTGGCTGACTGTGCGATGATTGAGAATAATAATAATAATAATAATGTTGGAAGAGACCTTGGAGGTCATCGAGTCCAACCCCCTGCTCAGGCAGGAAACCCTATACCATTTCGGACAAATGGCTGTCCAGTCTCTTCTTAAAAGCTTCCAATGTTGGAGCATTCACTGCTTCTGGAGGCAGGTTGTTCCATTGGTTAATTGTTCTAACTATCAGGAAGTTTCTCCTTAGTTCTAGGTTGCTTCTCTCCTTGATTAGTTTCCATCCATTGCTTCTTGTCCTGCCCTCAGGTGCTTTGGAGAATAGCTTGATTCCCTCTTCTTTGTGGCAGCCCGAGATATTGGAACACTGCTATCATGTCCCCCCTCGTCCTTCTCTTCGTTAAATGTTTGATTCCAGCTATCAACTCTTCCAATTTTGCAGCACTTATATTTACTGTACAAATTAAAAAGATATAGGGACAGTATTCATTCTGGTCTCACTCCTTGATTCACTCTATTTTTTCCAGACTCAGCTATTATGGTTGCTTCTTCTTCATGGTATAGATTCCTCAGAGAAATAATCCAGTTTTCTGACATAATCAATATTTCTACTATGTTCTACATTCTGGCATTATCTAAACAAAGGTAAACCTATTGCAAAGCTGCAAGTGAGTAGATTTCTGTACCTAAAGAAAGAGACTGAGATACAGATAAGATACAGATAAGCTGGGCAAAACATTCAATTGAGGTACAAATAAAGCATCTCTTCTGAAATCATTAAACCAGCGGCACTTTTGGAAGGTACCGTAAATGTTGGCGTACAAGGCGACCCGGCGTATAAGACGATCCCTGTCTTTATAGCCGGGCCGCATTCCTAGAAAGTCGTCTTATACGCCGGAAACTACCAGTATTTCCGGCGTATAAGACGACTCGGCGTATAAGACGACCCTAACCCTAACCCTAACCCTAACCCTTCCAAAGAATGTGGCTGATTCATGCTTTGAGAATTTGCTGACAGTAACAGCCACACTGAGTTTGATGTGTAAGAGGACCATAGTGGCTGCAAAATGTATTTTGCTTTCATTTATTTTATTTCCTGCTTATTTTCTGAAAACTCTAGGCGGCTTATATGTGAGTCTCCTCTTATCTGATCCTCTCAACAGCATTTTGTATTACAGATCAGGCTGTGATAGAGGAATTGGCCAGAAGTCACCCAGGCCTAATGTTCTTTCCATCCCACTTATGAAGACATTTGGTAATTTATTTTTATTTTATTTATTTATCAAATATATTTGCTGCCCATCTCTTGGTTCAGGCGACTCTGAGCAGCTTACATCAGGATATATGACATAGAATAACAATTATAAATATAAAAGTGAATTAAAATGATAAAAATTAAGACAAGATTAAAAACAGGGGTTTGGAGGGGAGAGGTAGAGTGTCTCTACTATTAGCCTATCAGTCACCTTCATCTATAGCAGTGGTTCTCAACCTGTGGGTCGGGACTCCATTTGGTGTCGAACGACCATTTCACGGGGGTCACCAAACAACGCAGTCTGCCATTTTTTCCCCCTTTTCCTTAGCTGTGCTACTCTCTTTTATTCTATTGGCTTTTGAAAGCCAATAGAATAGACTCTCTTGAATAGAGTCTAATTCTATTGGCTTTCAAAAGCCAATAGGAATTGTCCAGGCTATCTCTGCCCTGCTGAGCCCACCAAAAGTCCCATTCTGCAAACGGTGCTGCACCAGTTGAGTAGTCCTCGACTTACGACCGGTTGAGTAATCCTCAACTTACGATCGGTTGGGGGTCGCGGCATTAAAAAGGTTGAGAACCACTGATCTATAGCTTCTCATTCAGGACCCCATGCCAGCCAGCATAGACAGGTTTTAAGGGCTTTCCTGCAGGATAAAAGGGGAGCAGGAGAGATAAAAATATTCCAAAGCCATGGTAGAAAAGGCTCTTTGCCTGGATCCTACCAGCCACAATTCCTTGGCTGATGAGATCTGCAATAGACCCCTTCAGCCAGCATGAGTGGGGCAGGTCAATCCTATTAGGGAAAGTCAATTCTGCAGAAATCCGTGCCGTAAAGGTCTTTAAAGACAATAACTAACACCTTGAATTGCACCCGGAAGCAGATCAGCAGTCAATTCAGCTTGTACAACAATGGTATTACATGTGCAATCCAAAACCATCTGCCTTCTGGACCAATTGTAGCTTCTGAATGCTCTTCAATGGTACCTCCATGTAGGATGCATTGCAGTAATTCAAGCGGAAGATGATGTGGGCATGAGTGATGGAGCACAGAGTCTCAAGATCCACACCATATGAAGTTGTGTGAAGGCTCTCCTAGCTACAACTATCACCTGCTCTTCAAGCAGGAATCATGAGTCTAGAACCCCTAAGTTGTGCACTGGGTCTATTTGGGATAGTGTCACCTCATCCACAACTAAAGATAATAAGCTTCCAGATCCTGAGGTTCTGCATATTCACAGCTACTCCGTCTCACTAGATTTCAGTTGTCTCCATAACCTCCAGGTACTGCAAAAGGGTACTTTTTTTTTTTTTTACTAAAGCAAGAAATCAAAACCAAATATTCCTACCATCCCAAACTGAGCAAGGTATCTATAGGAATTTTCTATTAGCCCTAGACCAACTTTTTTTTTTATTATTGAAAATTTTTTGAAATTTTACAAATACAAATAGAAAAAAACAACAACAACCCTATCCAACCCACCCCAACCCTCCCACTCCATCCCCCCAACCTTCCCAGAGCTGAACACAGGCTTAGTTAGAATTTCTAAAAATCCTACAGAAAAATTAAAAAAGTATAAACCATAGGTAAATCTAAATAAATTACATAAACAACTTATAAAATAATTAACAATAATATATATGTAAAAAAAACATAAATATTAAAAAAGAAAAATACTTAAAAAGAAAAAGAATAAAAAAGAAAAGGAAGAAGAAAAGAGATATAAAAAAAAGTAAAATAAGATACAATCTATAAAATATTAAAATTTATATGTAAGTTATTGAAAAACTAAATAATATTTTTTATATCCAACTTATGTTGTATAAAATCTATCCATTTTTCCCATACCGCCAAAAACTTCTCTTGCGATTGATCCTTTAAGAAAGCCGAAATCTTTGCCATTTCTGCCAGATAAGAAACTTTAAAAAACCACTCTTGCACGGTAGGCAGAGATTCCTTCTTCCAATATTGCCCTACTAACAACCTTGCAGCTGTAATTAAATTTAACATCAGTATAACCTCCTTAGTATCACAATTAGTAACGATACCTAACAAAAAGAATTGTGGAGTAAATTTTACCCTCCTTTTAAAAATGCTTTGAATATTCCACCATATCTTAATCCAAAAAGCTTTTATATTTTTACATGACCACCAAATATGATAATAAGTAGCATCCAAACAATCACATCTCCAACATTTAGGCTGTAAGTCAGGATACATACAGCCCTAGACCAACTTTGAGTGGCATTCTTGGCATATCTGATAAAGGTCCACAAAGTCTTCTGTCACATTCAGGAAAATGAAGATTGGACTTTCTATGAATCATCCCATTAAACATGAAAAAATGTGGATACTGGGGTGAAATAACAGAATGTGATCAATTATTTAACATGTGCTTTGTGCATATTAGGCATCTCTGTAATATTGGTTGAAAAATCTGGGAGATGTAGTCCAATATTATATACACAGGGGGGGCTTATCTATTTGAATCAATTATTGATTGATTGATTAATTAATTGATTGATTTATAAGGTTTAGACGTTATGATTTACCCACCTTGTAAAACATAATTTTGGGAGGCTTGTGTTAATAAAATCACAACAGTAAAAACAAGAAAACAAGTGGAGGGACAATGTACCATTATTAATGTATGGCCTCAAATTAGGTAAGTTCCTCTGAACTGAGCTTGACTCCTGAAGATTACAAAGGGCATGGACAGGTTGTTTTCTTGACAAGAAGAGAGGCAGTCACTTCAAGGGTATGTGTACCTGTCATGCACAAATACGCTTTTCTGGCAATTGCCATCCTTTCAAACAATCGCACAGCTCCTGGAAAATCTATCTATTCATCAATCTTTGAGGAAAGAGATACCAAAATTCTAGTTCCATTGTTTTATGACCAATAAACGGAACATATTTTCTTCTTGAAAGCACTTAACCTGTCACCAAATGGTACTGTGTTTATTCAGTCTTCTTCCAGAGTGGGATAGTGTGGTTCCCTTTGAGAAGAGAAGGCTAAGAGCCCAGGCTGGCTCCCTCACTAAGGGGTTTTTCAGATTCTCATCATAAATTATTTATGGAGGGCTTCCTCTAAAATTTCTGTCAATACAGTCACAAGTGCCCACTGCCTTAATTCCTTTCTGAGGCAAAGGTGGGCAACTTTTTTTCTGGCACTGTTGAACTCTTTGCAGTATCCTTATTCATTGCTCTAGTGACAGATTTATCTGAGGTCCACTCCTGAATTGCCCTGGGCAGATTTCTTTCTCTTTCACTAAGCATGAAAAACCTGTAATGCAGAGATTCTGAAAAAAAAAGAAGTTTGTTCAACAAGAGCCATAATGGATGCAGTATAATATCACCAGCATTTTTTGCTTGAGTGGTATTTATAATTTTACGGATATTCAATACACTTTATTTCATTTTCCCTGCAAGATTATTTTATATGCATAATCTTAGAAAATTACAGGGATCACAAAGAGGAAGTGTACATGCTAATGATATCTTGGCCATATATTTCCAACTTTTGAAGAAGAGAGGAGGCAAATGACCGTCAAAGCCCTATGCAGTCTTTAGACCCCCAAAATTAGTCCATCCGTGCTCTAGGGACAGGGATCTCCAAACTTTAAGACTTTAAGACGTGTGAACTTCAACTCCCAGAATTCCCCAGTCAGCATAAATTCTGGGAATTGAAGTCCACAAGTCTTAAAGTTGCCAAGTTTGGAGTCCCCTGCTCTAGAAAAAGGGCCTTAAAACAATTGACAAAGGAGTATTAACAGGTTATATTTAGATGATAAGTCTCAATGAGAGTTGATTGTTAAATTATTGCTTCTTAATTTAGGAGAATTCTGGTACATTTTGTATTCATACTGGTGTTGGAGATCTCATCTTTCTCTATTTTATATTTCTGGAAGGCAGCAAAGATTGTAACAATCTCTATTTTTGATTGACTTTAAATAAGAAATGCCAAATGTTTGAATGAATATTGTAAGAGAACAAAGTCCATAATGATGCTTGCTTCTTTGGGAATCTGTTGTTGGGCAGTACATTTGTTTCTTTATTGGAATCTCAAGATGTTCTTTACATTGTACAACTAAAAACAAACTTATATAAAAATGACCAAAAGCCTCACACACTCTAATGTACATTTGTTTCTAAAGGAAATCAAACTCAGGTAAGCACTGAGCCAATGGAAGCTTTATATTAAAGCCATGACAAATGATACACAGACTTATATAATGTATGACAATAGTAGCCATTTTAAAGACATTTTCAAATATTCTACTCTAAATACCTTGACAGGTACAAGATAAATGGTATTAAAGGAAAGGCAATAGGTGTTCAAACAAAGACAGAACAGAATAGATCCTGTCAGCCATTCAAGGTAGCCCAGACTAGAAAACCAAGGCCATGCAGGTTAGTACTATTTTTATAACAAAGGTTTAGTAACAAAATCTTGCAAATCAGAATGTGCTCACCCTTTTATCGTTCTGTGAAGTAAGGAGGGAGTTACTGAGACATTTGAGCACGGGATTGAACTAGAAGATCTCTAAGGTCCCGTTCAACTCTGTTATTCTGTTACATTCTTAGCCAGGACTCATGCTCTGTTTTGATTGCTGTCTTGGAGGTGGGTCCTTCTCCTCCTGTCCTTCAAGGCAATTTTCTCTGCCCCCTACATATCAAGGCACAAAGCAGACTATTATATATGCCATTCTATGGATCTGAATATTGTTCTGCCTATATCCTTTACAGGAACTTTTTGTGGAGTTTGGGCCTACAGTTCACTTGCTTGATCATTTGCAGGGCTATAGGTAAAGTAGCCAGAACGATGGTAAGATCACTGCAAGAGAAGGAAGACTAACTGGGTGTTAGCCCAGGTAAATCAGACAGGAAACAAAACCAGATGAGCAAAATAGATTTTGTTGTAAAGCTATGCTAATAGAATCTTGTACACGTGAAAGTACAAACTTCCTGCCCACCACTCTTAAGTGCTAAATCCATTTGGGCTGGTCCTTATTCAGTTTCTTTCTTTGACGGTTAATCCTCTGCAGGCTTCTGCCTCTCTTGTCTGATGGCTTCCTAGACAACATCTCCTCTCCATTTTCCTTGAGGTTATCCGTGCATTCCATTACATTGGGCATGGAGGATAAATATAAGAATGGAACCAACAACATTCTAGAAATCAATCTACTTCCATTTCTACCTTTAAAAAGTCCCCCAACCTCTCCAACTCCCATGGCCCTAAAATAACCCTTCCATATACAATTGTATTGAAAGAATTAAACTTTTTCAGTCACCAGCCACAGAAGCCATATGTAAAAACAAGCAAACAAAACAAAACTCATAATAAAATGTTGCATTGTGAAAAGCTATTTTTCCCTAACCATTTATCCTCCATTCCACCATGATCCAGTTTCCTCTCCTCCCCATCTGCCAGCATTCTATGACCAGTGAACATGCCCAGTCGTTATGAAGAAGTTGTGGGTTTTGGGGAGGACATTTAAAAATGCTTTTTAATCTATTCCACAGGCAAGATCTACTGGAATGGAATTTTTTACAGTTTTATCTATGTACACTTTCTCTTGTTTTAATTGTCTTCACTGAAACAGTGCATCATAGGGCAATAGTTTTTAAACAAGGTACTTCAAATGTGCTAACTTAAAGAATGTATAAAATAATCCAGGACCCATTATTCCTGTGGAATTAAAATTTCAAGAATCTTCAGATAGTTGTATTTGCAAATTGGTGGCCACTGCAGAATGGTTGCAGTCAGCCATGCCAACAACACTTCCCACAAACTATGTCAATGGAGAAGCCAGTTGGAAGTCAAAAGTTGCTCCTACTGCCACTGCTTTTTTGCCCTCCTGTAGTCATTCTGTTTCTCTATTTAGGTAAAGAAATATCTCTGAGAGGATAACCCAATGGGTCATGGTTTCTCTAGTATATGTATATATTTCTTGCCCTCACCACATTTTCAGTTTATCAGACGCAATCCAACATTTTAAGTGGGTTACGATGTGGTTATCTGACAGACTATTTTTCTCATTATGAATTTGATTGGGAAAATTGGTAGAAAACTCCTTCTTGAGTGCACAGTGGCCCTGCTATATAGTACAGTGATGGCGAACCTTCTAGAAACCGAGTGCCCAAAAACTGGCGCCGCCCCACTCCACCCGCTGCCCCGCCCCCACTCTGCCCCATTTTCTGCCCCGCCTGCCCACAGGACCACTCACCGCCTCCACAGCCCGCAGATCACCCAGGCAGCCCAGCAGCGCTATGGCGACTACACCTCTACCCGCACCCTGCAGCATCAACTCCATGATGGGGTTGAGGGCAGAGTCTTGTCTACATTGCCTGGCTTCCATGTCCTTGGCTGCACGGCTCTGTGTGGGCCACACTCGAGGTCGACTCTCCTTCAGGGGGGCTGCTGGAGAGGAGGGGGTCATAGGGGGAGGCAAGGCTGGGGCAACAGCATGTATGCCCACAGAGAGGGCTCCGAGTGTCGCCTCTGGCACCCGTGCCATAGGTTCGCCACCACTGATATAGGAAAAGGATCTCTTGCATCCAAAATGAAACTAACCCTCATTCTTAGCTTTCAAACAAAAGTTTCAACAGACTATTTAAATATAGCCTTTTGGAGTACTAGCTGTGGCTTTGCTGTTTTCATATTAGTGAAAAGTTTTAATATATTTTAATTAATTTTAATACAATACTTAAAACTCTTAATTTTTACCCACTTTTTAACCAATCAATTGCCCCACGAGCCTATGCTCCCTGATTTAATCAATCAATCAGAATAGATCTGGAAGAGACCTTGGCAGCTTTCTGCTCCAACCCCTTGCTCTATCTAGAATCGCAGTTGCCATGCCAATACTATGGTATAAGCTTGGCATAGCAACTGCAAATCTAGATCCACCTAAACCTAAGGCAGGAACGCTACTTATTCCCATAATCTTCAGACTGAACTGCAGGTCTTTCTTTGCAATAATGGGTTTTAAATACACAATCTTAGCAGAGGAAACAAAAAGTAAAGAAGATTGTTGGGAATACAATAAATGGCTTCTCAAGAAAGCAGTACCACAATTTCAACCACAAGTATCAAGGAACTTTTTTATTGACTTTCAGAATATACTACAGTCCTAGCTTCCATAGCACGGCATGTCTGCAGGCACATTCCATTAATGAACACAGTCAGAGTCTTCACCAACACTGCCTCTCCCTGCGTGAGGCCAGCTTATTGCTTGACCTCAACTGACATCACTTCCCTCTTTATGGCACATATTCTAAAGGAAGCCAAATGTTGGTGCAGCAGCAAGAAGGAAGTTAAGGTACAATTTAATCTACTTAAAAGGATGCATGTTCCCTTTTCTTTTTTTAATCTCTGAGATAACATCAGCAAATCAAAAGAGGTTTCTATTTTTCTGCATCTTTGTGTAAACATACTAGGTGACAAACATCTGCTTTTTATTCCAACAAAATCAATCTGTAGCCCAAATGAATGTGCTTCACTTAGAAGAGGATTCTTTTTTTTTTTTTTCTCTTCTTCCCCAAAAGCAGAGTTGACATCGACAGGACATTTCATCTGGGAAAAAAAGGGCTAACTGCAGTTGCACAGCTCATTTGTGAACCCCATAAAAACTGGGGACGGCAAAATATAGTTTAAAATGTAAAAAAACAAAACAAAACTAAATTTGTATTTTGTAGGCTTGACCTTATTTTCCTCCCATCAAATCAAAGAATACTTAGAACACATTAAATATATTTATGTGATTACACAGGTTTCCCAAAGTAAATATATATATTCACATTCCCTTTTCACGTAAGTCAGATTATGTAAAGCACAGAAAAGGAATAAAAATAGGAAGTCAACCAAGTTGAAAGTGTGAAATGAATAATGAGAGAGAAAAAAATATGAAACAGTATAGCATGTCATTAAAATATATTCGTCTTTAGTGTTCAACTTTTTTTATCTCTTTTTAAGGAACTAGGAGCATGCTCATATATACAATAAGTTTTTTTCTAAAATTCCTTCCTTGGAATTGACCACAAACTATTCTGTACTTTTCTACCAGCATTTGGACATTTCCTCATTCTTTAGTAAGCATGGTTTTGCTTTGCTGGTTTTTTTTTTTTTTTTTTTTTTTGCCTTTTAATCTTTTATTCTAAATGGAAACACTCCATTACATCATGCAGTCTATATAATATTTGCTGAAAATAATTTGGCTTTTCAACACAAAAAACACTTGGAAATTTCTTCTCTCATATTCATACATTTCCAAATGAGCTAAATGATCTGGAAAGCAAAAGATCTGGTCCCATTCTTAACACAAAGTCACATGCCACTTCCCAGAATTGTTCACTGTTATGTCTCATACCCATCTGATCAGAATTCTGATCAGCCACTTCCTAGGCACATTTATTAAACTAATTTTGTTTTTACTGTATATTTCCTTTTGCACAGGAAAACAATAATAGCATTCTTCCAAATATCAAATAGAAGTGCAACTTTCATACCTACCTTAAGCAAATTCACATCCACTTTATGTATCAACCATATACATATTTTAACATTTTAACATTTCTCCAATGATACTATCTATGCCTACAGCCTCACCATTTTTCAACATACTTGTATGATATTTTTTTATTGGACACAAGAACGTGTTCCTATCCATGGCTCAGTTATTTTTTTTTCTGCATTCTTTCATCTCATTCCCATCCATCCATTCATATCATTCTAACACATCCTTGCATCACGTTCACTCCCCAAAATTCATCCCTACTTCACTCATTATCACAATTCAATGTAACATCACATGCAAATATCACAAACCATGAATTCATACTTTTATAAGCACCCATAACCTAGGTGATAGAAATGAATACTTTTGGAAATAATTTTAGCTCTTTAATTAATAATTAAACTTACACTTTTACTTCCCTACTTATATTCATCAACTCAGAATACTTTCATTCAGCTGTTACATCCTTCCTCTTTCTCTTATTTTTCACAGGCACCCAACATAATCTATTTTTATTTCTTTTCTTTCGGTCATTTATTCATGCTGCTTGCTATTTCCATATGTTCTTAGTTGCAATATGCCATGGTCCCCACCAGATCTGTTCACGGATATCTTTCTGTTGTACTCATCATGGCTTTAATTAATCTATGTGTTCACATAATTCATTGTTAGTTCACATATTCATTGTTAGTAAGATAAACCTGGTCTTGGTCATACTGATAATACATGAAGCTTTCCCTGTTAATGGTAAGTACAGTAGTACTACTAGTTTTTTTTTTCACTTGCCTATACCTACAAGAGTACAAATTGTACCACGTAGTTTAGGCATATTTTGGTCAGCCTGCCACAAAGTACAATCCAGGGTTATCCAAGTACAGTCCAGGGTTATCCCAAGCCATGTTACACTCTTCTATGCAAGACAGGATCTCTAATGTAGACATTACTTCTCAAGGCAACATGTTTTTGCCAGCATCTATTCAATTCAGAGATATACAAACTCAGGATATGAAATTTCTGCAAATATAAGCTGAGCTGGGTTTCTAAGATAAATTAAAGATTTTGAAAATCCATTACTAGGTCTCCCAAGAGTTTCATTTCTACACTCAGGAAAAAGATGAAGACTACACTAGTGATCATAAAAAAAAATAGGGCACTGAGAAATAAAAAATAAAACTAGGTGAAACATTCAATTGCCTTTCACATAATATATATTTTTGCTCTGATAGAAGCTTCCTATAATTCAGAAGCTGGTTTCTATTCCAGGTAGATGGACATCAGAGCTCCATCTCGGTGTACCAATTTTACTTCAACACCGGCTGTCATTGTTCTCAGAGATTACATGAATGGCTCATTAACTGCATTGCATGGTAGATTTCAGATTCTTTCCATATTTGTCTATATTGAAAAGTCCAGTTCATATATTTCAGTGAGAGAACTCTCTTCCTGTGGAAATAAGGCTAGGTAGGATTCCTGAATAGATCTGAACCTTGGACCCAAGATGGGTTTTAGGCAACTTCTCTTTAATTATTTCTATTCCACCTCTTTTCCCTCACGGTAAATCAACTGTCTTCTGGCAGTGTCCCATTAAGAATTGCTTGATTCCAGAAGGCCTTAACTTCATTATGAATGTGACTTCATGTACCTGCAGATGACATTAAGCTTGGAGTCTCTCAGAAGGTTGAAACAAATGCAATAACAATTGGAAAGGTTACCAAATATACTACAAATAAAAAAAAACCTGATAGGTCATTTGGACCATAGAGGGGCAACCAAGGTCTGTCTAGAACAGGGATTCTCAACCTTGGCAACTTTAAGACTTGTGGACTTCAATTCCCAGAATTCCTCAGCCAGCTTTGCTGGCTGAGGAATTCTGGGAGTTGAAGTCCACAAGTCTTAAAGTTGCCAAGGCTGAGAACCCCTGGTCTAGAACAAGCTGCTTTTTATTGGGACAGACAGATGGTGTGTGTCCCATTGCTTAAGCAGACTCGAATTAGCAGTAGGTCTTCAGTTTCTTAAGGAAGTGCCTCTTCAATCCTGACCTCCGATCTTTCCGGGGGCTCCTGCGCGAACTGAAGGGAGCACCGGTTCTCAGAGGGGGCGATGGCAAGGTTCAACTAAGCATTTTAATTCAGAAGAAACCCCGCTCCCAACGACAAACATGTTAGTCTGCCCACCATCCCATCTTTCAATACGCAGCCAGGACCTGCCTAAACTAAGAAAGGCAGAACCTCCACTGGCCCCACGCGGGAAAAGAGCAGAGCAGCTCGCAGATGCAACGTGGGGAGAAAACTGACTCCCCTTCCCGCCGTCATCAGCCCCCGTCCCGCACATCAAACCCGGAGGGGCCATTTCCTTCTAACGGCATCGTGACTCTCGTCGGTCACTCACCGGCTCCCCGCCTGCTGGCCCGCCCGCCCCTCCGCTGCCTTCTCACCCGCGGACTCGTTCCGCCGTTGGTTTCCCTCCTCGCGGATCACCACCGTTCTTGACACGTCGAGGATCGAGGCGGTGGCTGCTTGCATGGCTCCCGGGCCCTCGGGGCTTCCGAGCCGCAAGGGGAGGGGGCGACCTGGCCCTCTTCTCCGGGCAAAATCTCGCACTCTTCCCGGGGGTCCGGGGGGCAGGGAGGGAGGGGTCTTCCCCGCTGGCCTGTCCGCTGCGGCTGAGGGATCGCGGCGCTCCGGCAAGCTTCTCTCTGCGGGCAGGAGTGTCGTCTTCGTTTCCCACTTCTCCTTTCACAACTGCCGGCACTCCGCTCGCCTTCCCCTCCGCCTCCGCGGCGTCTAAAGAGCGGCGAGCAAAGGACGGTGCTGAGCACCTGGAGATCCCGCCCTCCCCCTCCCCCCTCTTCCCCCCCCCGCCACACAAGGCACACCTCGCTTCCTCTTTAGCGCTGAGTGCGGGCGAAGGAAGTGGAGGTCGTCACGCCTTCTGCTCAAGGATCATCGCGGACTCGACGAGCCGGATCCGTCGGATCTCTCCGGTCGGATGCGCCCCTTAACCGCGCCATATCCAATCCAAAGGTTGACGCGGCTTTCCCCCCATGAAGATCGCGCAAGAGGCGGATTCCCGAAGCGCTCGTCCTGGGGCTTCGATGCGCCGCAACCGGAGCGGCTGTACGAGCCATCTGGTCAAAAGGCAGGCTGACGAGTGCTTTCCTTTAGCCGACTTGGGGCACAATCCGGGGCCTCCCCTCGGCAGAAGTAGTCGCGTCAGGGCCCCGTACTCCTTAGTCCGACGTAATCTCCCCTTCCTCGAGAAAACGGGAGCACAGGACCATTTAGGCCACATGAATATGCATGAGTAATTTCTTCAACACTTACGGTTGTATAAGAGCGTGTGAGACAAAGGCATGCTCCGCTGGGGATCATCACACACCGCGGAATACTCTCCCGAGGCAGACGTAAGGCTTTTTTGTCTACAAAAGCACATATTTATGTTTTGCGTTGCTCCTTATTTAAATAATTCATATCTTGCCTGATCTTTGGGAGCTCACACACAAGCGCGCCCTCCTTTCATTTTTTTCTCTAAACAGAGCTTTACGATGGTAGATCAACTCAAAGTTACTTCCAAGACAGTGGAATTGAACCTGCAGTCTTCTGTATTCTACCACTGCTTCACACTATTGTGTTTATTAAGTTTCCATTCTCTACACACACACACACACACACACACACACACACAGAGAGAGAGAGAGAGAGAGAGAGAGAGAGAGAGAGATCTTTAGAGAGTGGACTTAAAAATATGTCTGATTTGCATATGTTCCTATCTTCCAAAATGTCTGGATGAAATTTTTTTATTTTATTTTGTGGTGGGGACTAATAACATCAAATGATTCAAGCAGTAATGCACCTGGAATATTTTTGATGCACAAGCAGAACTGGTAATACCTTACTTTCTCAGTGTATAAATCTATAAACTCTTACTGAACTGTGGTTTGTATTATACTTGTCTGGGTTTGCATGATCATACCTACTTACAAGAAATCTGGGATGGACGATTGACAGCTGTGAAGCTCAGAAGGTGGGACACACGAGAGCAGTAGAATAAAGCTTTTGTAGATAAACCATTAAATATTCTACTCTAGTACCAAACAAATGTTGTACAGTATGTCTACTACAGATGACTATATAATAATGCCAGTCTAGTCAGATGAGATAGATAAGATAATCTTTATTGTCATTTTTTACTGTGAGCACACTGGCTCACATTAAAAATGAAATTCTGTTGCTTGCTCTCAAAAGAAAGTATATATATCTACCCATACATATACCTAACACGCTATGTACAGTACAAGTTCACAAGGTTGATGCTATATAATCATGCCAACTCATATGGCCATAGTATCTAATAAAAACCATTATGCAAATTACATAAATTATGTAATTTCTGTTAGATGTCATGAAGCCAATGACATAATAAGTAGTTCATATGATTTGCCAATGACATAATGATAAATATGACATCATTTCCTTCCTGTCTGGATGCCCATGCCCTATTATTCCCCTAGCTGTGTAACTCTAAAGTTGCTCCATTATCCCAAATAAGTGACAGCCTTCAGCCTTGTTGTCAATTAGAACTGCTAATAAAGCTGCGATCCTATGAGCCTTTCTTTCATTCAGTAGGGCTTTGTTTGTTTGTTTTTTTAATTTTTTATTTTTCCAAACTCTCCCCCATACATATACCGTGATATTTATCAGATGTTAACATGCATTCTTTTTACATTCATATATAAGATACTTTTGATAAAATGAAATAAATACATACACATGACTTTTGGTGTTGCTCGCCCATTTCCCCTTTCACTGTATTCACATTCCTTCTTCTCTACCTTCTTTCTCCCTTTCTTCTCTTCCAGTAGGGCTTTGTTTATGGAGAATCTAGAGCAGGGGTCTTCAAACTTGGCCTTTTTATGACTTGTGGACTTCAACTCCCAGAATTCCTCAGGCAGGCACACTGAGGTACACAAATGTGCGGTTTGATTTCAGGCAGCACTGAAAGATTAAGAGGGTTAATTTGACTTTTGTAATTCATGGAGACATCCATGTAGTTTTCTGGTTATCAAGATAGAAGTGTTTGCTTTCTTCAGGCATGATGGGTTTTTTTTAAATGTTCCCAGATTATCTTAACATTCTAGAATTGCACGGGGTTGCCCATCCAAGTGTCAAACAGTCTGAATTCTGCTTAGCTTAGCAGGCTGTATGTCAGCCCAGCGTGTAAACTCATAACTTGTCATTATTAATCTTGGGTTTTGGATATAATAACATAATCCCCTCCAGGTGGTTTTTATTGCCATCTCCCCAACTGACTGACAGACATCTGCACGAACCTAAGCTGATCTATGCAAGGCAGGGCTATTTATTTATACTACCATAGCTTGATTTGCAGAAAAGGTAAGTCATTTCTAAAACTAAAATACCATGATATGCTTATTGGATCAGCAAAATAAGATGGAAAAAAAGATGAGAGAGGCTAAAGCTAAACCAGAAGATATGGACCGATTTAATAATAACACAGAATTCTTTTATTTCAGGCTGCAGCATATATACACAAGCAAATTTATTTATTTTAATCAAATTTCTATGGCTGCCCATCTCACACAAGGTGGCTCTAGATGACCTACATTAAATCCAATAATTAAAATATAAAAAACAGTTAAACAATTAATCCAAGTAAAAACAAGAAAGTGAGAGGGTTAACATGTGGTGCAATCAATAGATGGGCTTTCTCCTTGGGCCTAAAGAAAAAACATTTTGAGGGCTTTCTAAAAGGCCAAAAAGTTGGAGCCAATTTCATCTCAGAGTCATGTTGTTCCAGAAGATGGGTGCCACAGCAGAAAAGGCACATCTCCTCGGTCCCATCAAATGGAAATCCTTAATAGATGAGACCTACAACATGCTTCTGCTGGCCCTGATGGGCTGGGTAGAAATAATTAGAGAGAGGATAACCTAGCCCTGTATCATGTAGGACTTAAAAGGTCAAAAACAACACCTTGAATGACCTGGAAGCAAATTATGTAGCTCACAGAGCAGAGATATAACTATAACATTTTGTACTACCTGAAGCTTCTAGATATTGCAGCTCCATGTAGAGCAAATTATAGTCCATTCAGGAGATGACCAGGATATGAGTAATTGTAAGCAGAGCCTTATGATCCAGGAGCAGGCACAACTGGTAAACAATATGAAGTTGTGCAAAGGTCCTCCTAGTCACAACTGCCACCTGCTCCTTGAGCAGGAGTCATGAATTCAGAAGGACCCCCAGTTTATGCATTAGGTACGTTTGGGGCAGTGCAACTCCATTCAGTAGCAGTCTCAAATTTGGAAGGCCTAAAATCCAAACGAGAGAGAGAGAGAGAGAGAGAGAGAGAGAGAGAGAGAGAGAGAAGAAAAAGAAAGAAAGAAAGAAGGAAAGAAAGAAAGAAGGAAAGAAAGAAAGAAAGAAACAATATTGTGTGACTGATCTTTCCTCTGCAGGGTCCAGTGCTCTCTATCTCATTGACTAAGGCAGTGATGGCGAACCTTTTAGAGACCGAGTGCCCAAAAACTGGCCCCACCCCCTACCCCCTGCCCTGTCCCACTTGCCCACAGGGCCATTCACCGCCTCCAGGTGAGTGGCAGATCACCCGGGCAGCCCAGCAACACCATGGTGGCCATGCCCTCTATCCGCATGATGGGGCATGAGGGCAGAGTCTTGTCTACACTGCTTGCTGCCATGTCCTTGGCTGCGTTGCTCCATGTGGGCCATGCTCAGGGGCGACTCTCCTCCAGGGGGGCTGCTGGTGAAGAAGTCGTGGGGGAAGCGAGGCTGGGGCAACAGCACGTGTGCCCACAGAGAGGGCTCCGAGTGCCGCCTCTGACACCCGTGCCATAGGTTCGCCATCACTGGACTAAGGGATTCCAAAATCTTCCAGTGGAGATTTTTGGGCAAGTAGAAAAGTGCAGGGGGACTTTCCCTACCCTTCTCCAATAATGTTCTCCTCCCTCAAACAAAAACCTCTCATCTATGGAAGGTTTGAACTGGATTCAATACATAATACTATAGTATATTCAAAGTTGATTTTTCTTTCCTGCAATAGAAATAAATTAATTATTCTTTTTGTAGTTATATTTTATCCTGGCATAAAGAAAGAGCAGAGTTGTTCAAAAGTACCCAGAAGAGCAACAAGAACAGTTGTCTAATTTTTCTCAAATGGCTATTTATGCAGAAGAAAACCAAACGAATATAATTCCCCCCAAGGTGAGTTTAGCCCTGACCCTATTAGCTTTCCACAAATTTCTTAAAATATGGTTTCTTCACCAGCCTTGATGATCCCATGGAAACTGGGACCCTGAAGGATCCTGTTGTGTTTAGGATGTTGATCCATTCTCCCACAATCTTACTTATGCTTATGCTTAACTGTTTTTAATGGTTGTTTATACTTGTTTATACTTTAACCTGTTTGTTCCACTGTATGCTGTCCAGCATCACATTTGTGAGATGGGTTGCTATGTAAATTTGCTAAATAAATAAAGCGAACATCATGGCATTTCAGAATTGGGTAGTGAAAAGATCTGAATATCATCAGTCTCTTGGCTACGTTTGCTAGTGCATTAGTGATAAGCTGATGCATTTCTTTCTTATGGAAATAAGTAGCATTTAATCAAGCCAAACTGTAAATATTATAGCAAAAAGATTCACAATATAAAAGTCTCCTTTGAACTGAGCTTGACTCTAGGTAAGTAGATGAGCCTTGTGTTGTTATCTTGGCAACAATATATATGTTTGTTTCACTGTCTTCTTCCAAAGTGGTTCTGAGTCTCTCATTTGAGCTTCAATCTAGCCCCGGGATTATTCCCTGGTAGTTTCCCTTACAGGTAAAAATCTGACCCCGGTTGACTTCCAAATCCCACGGTGCCACCATTATTACTTGCTCACTAAAATGTATTTACCTCAACATAAAATACCTCCCAGGTTTTTTTTTTTAACCCTTGGATTAGCAGGTCTATATTTATCCGAGTTTATCTCCAGGAAGATCCCATTCTGAGGCAACTCTGTGACACATAGGAAGATTTCACGTAGATCGATGAGACGAAGCAGTCTGCTTCAAGTTTCTACAACAGAATGGAATCTGAATCAATGATGAGCTGCAAGCATCAAAAGAGAGAAAGTGTTGTGTTTGCCTGCATCAAGTTTCTTCTCAAAGAAGAGAGAAAAGAACTTTTGAGTTAGAATATGTGATTCACACAAGAGGTTTTTTAAAATGAGTGTTGAACATATGAAGGCATGCCTTCCTAACTAGCTTGATCGTGTTTTCCTGTTCTTACATACATCATATGTTCATGTTCAACACTCATTTTAAAAAGCTGCTTGTATCAAACAAGTAAAAGATCAAAGACGAACTCACATTAAGAGAATTTATGGGGTGTTAGTAGAATTGGATTCAGAAGTGGAATTAGTTAAAGAATGTATGATTAAATGGGCAGAAAACTTCGGTGAACCAGTTCCATTAGATACCTGGGAAACTATTTGGGTGAGGAATGTCAAATTTACACAAGCCCAGAACTTAAGGGAGAACTTTTATAAAATGTTTTACAGATGGCACCTTGATCCACAAAAAATGTCTCGTATGTATCCTGACTTACAGCCTAAATGTTGGAGATGTGGATGTTTGGATGCTACTTACTATCATATCTGGTGGTCGTGTAAAAATATAAAAGCCTTTTGGATTAAGATATGGTGGAATATTCAAAGAATTTTTAGAAGGAGGGTAAAAGTTTTTTAATAACTTATATTTAAAATTTAATATTTTTTATCTTTCTTCTTTTTTCCTTTTCTTTATTCTTTTTTTTCTAAACATTTATTTTTTGTATTTATGTTTTTCATATACACACTATTGTTAATTATCTTATAATTATCTTATAATTTTCTTAACTAATGTATTTAGATTTATTTATGGTTTATATTTTTTTTAAGATTTTTTGAAGAAACTTTAATTAAACCTATATTCAGCTCTGGGAAGGTCGGGGGAGGGAATGGGAGGGTTGGGGAGGTTTGGGGGAAAATTGTTTTGTTTTTGTAAAATTTTAAAAATGTTCAATAAAAAAAAAAAGCTGTTTGTGTAAATACTGATGTTTTCACCCCACTTCAGCTCTCCATTCAAATCCAGCATTTTACTTTCCAATGCTTTCAGTGATCCATGCAGACCAGCATGGAGAAGCTAGCAGTATCAAAGAGCTATGACTACTTTGGTCAAATTACATTATTGTTAAGGAGCATTAGAAGAATGTGGCAGGGACAGCTCTACTGCTAGACATGTTTTTGAATTTCCCTCCCATTATTTCTAATGACAAGCACACAGACCCATGCACAGGTCTACTCGCGCATGCATACTGTGGCTAGTCTTTGGTACTCCATTTAAGTGGACAACTGCATTAATGGAGGAGATTTTTCATGATGACTACCTCTGTGCAGAATGGATGGTTAAATGATAAGTTGGCAGAAATGGTGAAATTGACAACTTTGATTAAATTTTATTTTCTACCTAGAAATTACTTTTGCACTTTTTGCAAGAAACAGAAAGAAATGAAAATGTGATTTTGGAATTTGATGATTAGAATTATGTGGGATTATAGAAGTAATGTGGACTATTGATAATTAAGAGTTTGATGTATTTTTTAATCTATATCTGTACCAAAGAAAGTTGGAAACCATTCTCTTTCTATTTTCTTTATTTTTTGTTCCGTTTTGAAATTCAACGAAGTCTTATTCTAATATGTGAACAACCCCTTTCTTTCAAGAGTGCAAAATATTAAATTCAGACGGAATACTGAAAGGGTGCACAAGGCCATGAAACTGAAGACATCCTGCTCATCAGCCCAGCTTATCCTTCCCCAAGCTTATTGGATTTAATGCGGTGGTGGGATTCAGCCGGTTTGCACCACTTTGGCAGAACCGGTAGCTAATTTTTTGTTACCCAGGCCCAGAATGGACTTCCGGAAGTGACATCCACACAAAGAACCAGTTGTTCACATATTTAAATCCCAGCACTGATTTAATGGTAATGTTGTGGGTCAAGGGGGCAATTACTAACATTTTAACAGAAGCAGTTTATTTTTATATTCAGGTTTGGCTGCTCAGCCACTAAGGTTAAAGCAGAATTAGGTGGGTTTAGGGACCGTGGAAACAGTGCTGTGAGCAGAACTGAACAATTGCAGATTGAAATAATGAGATGGAAGATGTATTCAACCAACACACAAACATACACACACACAAACACATATACACAGAGAGACTGACAGACAGACAGAGACAGGACAGAGACAGAGACAGAGAGAATGAATTCAGCCTAATATTAGGTTTAAGGGTAGTAATTTTGAACAAAGCCATAGAGAATTGCAGAAATGGTAATCGTCAAGGTCATTTTGAAAGATCTATCATGATATATAATTATTTTGTATTTGCTATTAAAATAGTGCATTGATATCAATAAATGGTACGTGTCGATTGTTGAAATAGTAGCTTTGATGATCGTGAAATGCTGCTTCTCCAGAACAAAATTTTAGGCCTTATCTCAAAGGCAATCTATTGCCCTTGCAAATATGGAGGCTTATGTTGCCTTCCATCTTGCCACAGTTCTGCATGTCTACAAGGTGAATTTTTAATACATGACAATTCTGCACATTTTCAAAGACTCTTGTGAGATGGGCAGCCATATAATTATGATAAATATGTAAATAAGACATGGCAAAATTGCATGCAATTTCAGCATGAGGTCATCTCTTAAAAATAACTATAACTATAACTATTGGTTATAGACATAAGGGAGCCTTCCAAATGCTATCTTGCTTCCCAGATCTTAAGGAATATTTTGGTCCTCTTTGCCTATACAATATTGTTGCTTATTTCCCTCAAAGTTATAGAACAGGAGTCTTCAAAGTTGGCCCTTTTATGACTTGTGGACTTCAACACCCAGAATTCCTCAGCCAGCGTGCCTGGCTGAGGAATTCTGGGAGTTGAAGTCCACAAGTCTTAAAAGGGCCAAGTTTGAAGACCCCTGTCATAGAATATAGAATAATAGAATAATAGGGTTGAAAGGAAGCTTGGAAGTCTTCTAGTTGTCTGGTCCAATGCCCTGCTCCTATAGACCACATGTGTCAAACTCACCACATCATGTGATGTGTTGCGACGTATCGTGACTTTTTTTTTGTACTGCCGGAGCTGGGATGGGTGCAGCCTCTGTATGATGCAACTGGCCTGCAGGCCAGCAGCTTGACACCCCTGCTATAGACTATTCCAGACAAATGGCTGTCTCTTCTTGATTAATTTAAATTTCTCCTTCGTTCTAGGTGTAATATCTCTTTAGGGTATTCCACTCATTACTTCTTATCCTGCCCTCTGTGTTCTCTAGGTTGCCTCTCTAATGGATCCATCACAGAAAAGCTTATGCCCAGGATATGTAGAAGTTGTTGTGTTTGCATAGCTTTTATAGTATGCAAGCAAAGTAACAAACATTTGCAAGGAGGCTGTGAAGAAGAAATTGAACTTAAAGTAGTTACAACAAAAGTGATGACAGTTCTCATCATCCTAATACCCTCAGCTAATGTTATTCCAGAAACATTCCCTTTTGTAACCTTCACTTAAAAGAAATGTTTTCAGATAAAAGAGTAAGTTTAATCCATGCCTAAAATACCACATTGATTATTTACATCAGTTTACCTTGCAAAAACTATTTTAAAAATCCAATGATTGAAATGGCTACTTGAGATTGATTTGTACATTGTGTTCCCTAGATTGAGGAGATGGCCTATAGAACATTTTATACTAAAATGTGTTATATGCATGGCACATTTCCAGATATAGCTGAGAAATAATAAAGACAAAGCCTTCTTATAGTTGAACTCAGCTTCCGTATATATACAGTTCATGGAGTACAGTGTTTTAAATATTTGGAAATATGTTGCTGAACCATTTAGATACCAATTTCTGTCTTCTGCTTGCTACTGTCCCTGTAATAGAAGTGCCACCTAAAGTAACTGGCTTTCTTCCGCTGAATGAAGGGCTTATATGCACATTGTTTGTTTGTTCGTTCATTGCCGTTTTATGCCATCAGATGCCAAAGTGACTCTCAGCAATTTATATTCTAAAAATATGAAACATTGCAACAAGTTACAATCAAAATAAAAAGGTCAAATGCAGGTGGGTGCCAGGATGACAATATTCACTTCCCAAACACCCTCTGTAACAATTTAGATTCAAAGTCAACAGAGATGATTTCAAGAAGTACATTATTACATGGTGTGGGACCTCAACTGCAAACCATAGCCCATGAATCTTCATCTCCTTCACCCAGTCATTTTCCCATCATGGGAATCTACCGCTGAGTGTATTGCTGCAGTCTACAAAGCAATGGGCAACCTTTCTCAGAGGTTTCATAAAGAAGGAAAAGTACAGAATCTCCTCCCTAACTGCCACCAGATGGTATCACTTTCTTAGGAAGCACTGTGCCCTTAACTTCCAGTTCTTACAGGCAGTCAAGGTGGTGCCATGGTCAATGAGGTTGAAAAAGACCAGAAGGGTTTCATTCCTTCCTTCCAGGTTCCTCTTTTATAGTGAATAATCCAATGTTTCCCAGGCCCAACTCATCACATACCCATTTCTACCTTAAGAAGTCAGAAAGGCATGATAGAATATGCAGGAGAAAAAGTTCATAGGATAAGCAGAATCCCAGGTAATATTGTAAGATGTTACTTGAAGCACCATCTCACATGAATGGCCAAGTTTACAGCAAATCTGAGTAACTTTATCAGAAAACTGCTGATCCTACAGCTTACTGAGACCAGGATACTGTACATCTCTTCCTATCTATTGTACCTAACAGGTTTAGCATATGTCCACCTATTGAGTTAGTCTAGTGCTAGTGGTTCTACTGGAAAATTGGTGACCAGGAATTGAATAGTGGTGTAGATCCTTTGTGGAATGTAGGTATACAGAATTCTATATGATTTTATATTTTCCTATAATGGTTCAATATGAAGTTCAGAACTAAGCAAGCATTCATTTAACTCACTAAAGGGTCATTCTTGTGTCATTTGTTGCTTTACCCTGTCCTTGGTAAGGCACCTGTGTAGAGCTGGATTATCTTTTTCATTTTCAGTCTAATTAATCTTGAGAAACAGATATACTTGAAATCTGAAATGGTCTGATTGCCACCTGGCATAAACAAAGGCTCTTTGACCTCGATGGTCTCATTTTGGCAAAACTCCTTAACCTTGAACTTTGATGGCCTCACTCTTGGGCAGAAGAGTAAAGCACTCCAAGATAAGAGAGTTGTCCTCCTTGTCCTTGGTAAAATCCAGAGAGATGAGACAATTGCAAATCAGGTGTGCTTATTTATATTTTGAAGCTTATACAGTATAAGCTAATCATAAACTTCCATGAGATGGAGCTTCAGGGCAGTTATAAAGTGCAGTATGTTTGCTGACTTTTAGGGTGTCTGCTTGTCAGATACTATATTTTTTCTATCCTGCTCTATAGAGTAGAGAGTTGGTCTCTGACAGAAGACCATCTGAAGAGACTAGAAGCATTTGAAATATGGATTTATAGGCGTCTGTTACCTATAAGCTGGGTTGACAAGATCAGAAATGAGGAGGTGATAAGCCGCCTGGGAAAGCCAAGGGAAATCATCAAAACAATTAAAAAACAAAAATTAGAATATTTCGGACATGTGATGCAACACCCAGAAAAATACAGCATACTCCATTTAATCCTCCAGGGAAAGATTGAAGGCAAACGAGGTCCAGGAAGAAGAAGAACATCGTGGCTTCAAAATCTAAGGGACTGGTTTGGACAAAACTCAGCAGCACTTTTTCATATGGCTGCTGATAAAAACAGGATTGCCAACATGATTGCCAACGTCCGATAACAGATATGGCACAAGAAGAAGAAGCTTGCCATTATCTCTCTGGGGTTTCATGGCTGGAAAAAGAAGTATAAGATCTTTCTTTCTTTTTCTTAGTGTATTCTTCAATATTTTAATTGCTAATGGTATTAATATTCTTTGATTGTTGCCTCATGTTACATAACTATACTGCCTTGGAATAAAGCCTTAAGTGCTCATATTAGTCTGTTTGTTGCTTCTGAATGCAAAAGAACCAATGCAATACAATACAAAAGAACTAATACAATCTGTGACCCAACCCAGTTGAGCAAAGAGCAATACAGTCAGGTTGACTATTACTTAGGACAACCTAATGGTTGTCATGGATTAGCTTGCTTGGAACCATTCCAAGGCATGGAGATTGAGGTCTCCTCAGCACAATAAGTTGGGGGTCTCAACTAGCAGCCTGGTATTGAGATCCAGGAGCTTAGGAAGGTGTTCTGCTAGGCAGATGGGAGCTGGTATAAAAGCAGGCTCTCAACTAAGAGACAGGCAATCATATCCTGTCATCTGGAACATGCAAGGTGAAGATCATCCCTACCTATCCCATTTCTGGAATCAAGAATTAAAACCTGGAGGGGTAAATCTCTGAGAGGGTTTCATCACCTCCTTTCCCCAAACAGGTATTGGTAATGCACTCCAAGCTTGGTCGTTCATCTGCAATCAAATTGTGATGAATGTGACCTTGTTTTAAATAGACTTGCATTCATTATCAGCAGTATAAGGCCATACAGAAACAATACAACCACATGGGTCTAGCAGTGGGTCATTAAGGTTGAAAGTGTGGATCAGTAACAAGTTAATAGTCCCCTTCCTCTTTAATGCCTCAACCAATGCCCCCAGCCATATCTCCCGTGAATCATTAGAACCAGTATGTTGTGAACTTATTGCCAACCCTCTCCACATAATTGGGCAACATAAGATTTAACCCACTATCCCTAAACACTCAACGTACATTTATTCTCTCTCTGAGGCAATCTGAGTGGAAGCTAATATCTGACAGCCCACTCTTACCAGTTTCCAACTCATTCTTAATCTCTTCCAGCTTTTCAGGTCCCTTCACAATTCTTCTTTCTCCACTGTGCTAGTTTCCCAAGAAAGCCCCACTTTTACTTGGGTCTTCTAAGTGGATCACTTCTTGTCCTCTCACTCCAAGAGTGCCACCTATCAATGCTTCCTGCTTTTCACTCAGGGAAGCATTGCCTATCACAGACCAAAGCTGGACACACAGTCCCTCCCAAGCCAGCTCCTATTGGATTCCAACTCATCCTCCTGGAGCTTGTTTTTTTGTGTGTGTGTGTGGTTAGATAGAATCTTTTGTATTACTCAGCCTTTCCTATGACATATAATCCATTCTGCTGACCATCTACGGCACTTACCTCCTACCAAATTCCACAATCCAGGTAGATATCACTATCTCAGCTGTCCATCAAGGAGATTGAGGTTTACCAAATCCCAGTATCTTCCTTGGCCACCTAGACAATTGGGCTCCCCATTAGTATGCCAGACTACTGTATTATTTTAATAATCAGTAATCTCCTTAGGTCAAATTTCTGAAGATTTACTCATGCACCTTGCCCTTACTTTCATCTCTAATTCTCTCCATTAAGTTCTCCTTTCTAGTGTTCCATGAATCTTCTTCAACAGTCAACCAAACATCTACTCCATTTCCAATTCTCACCACTGTAGCTATGGATCCTAAGCCTTTTCTCTGCAATCTCACTTTTCTTCCTCTTTCCAGCTATTTCCTCTGCCTCATTGCTTCATTACCACCATTCCTGGTTGGTTGCCTAGTAAATCTCCTAACATGGCTTGCAATACCATGGCTTCTTATGGTCAATGAATATCTACAGCAGTCCTTGTTGGGACATTTAAACTTAACAGCTGCTTTTATATCCCTCCAATCATTCTAATGCCAATTTCACATGCCACAATTCATGAAAACATGCTCATAGAAGGGTTATACTTCTGCTTTCCATATAATGCTTTTTCCACTTCATTCCTATCACAAACTAGGGCTCCTCTCCTCAAAGTCCTTTATACAACTCTGATCTTTCCATCTGCCTTGAAAGATGAGATTTATATGGAAATAGAGGGCTATTTCTCAACATGTTTCTCCTTGTACTGAAACTATTGTACGCCACACAGAATCACTCTTTTGTGGGATGGGCAGGCATATAATTATGATAAATATATAAATAAAACATTGCAAAAGTGCATGCAGTTTCAGCATGAGTTCTTCTCTTAATAATAACCATAACTCCTTTTATTTACTTCTATATTTGTTCTGGGCAAAAAAGGTATCTCAAACAGTTGACTTAGCTATTGAAAAAGTAATCATCTTAAAACACTCTTGGACTTTGATTAACATCTACCACATAATTTTATAATTATATTTTCATTTATATTTCCATTTTGGACATCATCTTAATAGTTTATAAATATGCTGTGAGTTTCCTGTCAAATGTCTATGAGAAAGGCTACTGATATTGGCTATCTTGAGGTAATACAAATACACGGCAAAAACATTGATTATAAAAGTAAAAAAAGACATACGACAGGAGAAACTACAATTGTCATAGCTGGGGAGAATTTCTGTGATAAAAATGAATTCCTTTTGTCATTTTTTTTTTCAGATAGTACCTGTTTTGATAACTGATGTACCATTTAAACAGAGGCAGAAGAATACATCTACATTTGTGTGGCAGTAAAAAAAACACGTTAATATTAAGTAATACAAGATGCAAAGGAAAGTGGAGATTTGGGTCTACCTGATTTGAAATTGTATTTTGCACTTTGCTGTTTGGTTTGGTTTGGACAAAGAGTGGATGCTGTCAAGAAATAGAAAACTCTTGAAGTTAGAAGGTCATGACCTAAGATTTGGATGGCAAGCATATTTCTACAATAAAGTCAAGGTTAATTTGGATTTAAAAAATCATTATGCCAGGCTTTCCATACTGAGAATATGGAATAGATGCAAAGCCAGGTTATGTCTAAAAACTTCTGTAGCTCTCAGTGCAAGAAGCATTTTATAAACGAGAAGTTATAGGCAAACCTACATTATTGCAAGAATGTATACATTTTAATTGAAATTTGAACCAGAAGAAGGAGCGAAATCTTGTATGATAAAATGGGCTAAAATTTTGATTATAATATACACATGGAACCATGGGAAAATATGCAGTTGAAAAAATTGAAATTTACATTATATTGCAATCTTAAAGATAATTTTAATAAAATGATGTGCTACTAATATATGTCACCAGATAAATTGTCTAAAATGTACAAAGGCACTTCAAATTTATGTTGGGAAATGTGAACAACAGGAAGGAACATTTTTTCATGCTCGATAGATGTGTTAAAAAAATGAAAAAATTTGGATACAAATACATACACTGAGCTATGCTGGCTGTGGAATTCTGGGAGTTGAAGTCCACATGCTTTAAAATTGTCAAGTTTGGGAAACACTGAGCTAGAGGATTATAAAGATTAATATACAACTGAGACCAGAGGCTTTTCTTTTAAGTTGGAATGATTTGGCATTATCACAATGGAGAAATGGTTAGTGAACATGACGGGACTCACCGAAATGGCCAAATTGATTTAACACCCCCACCCACCCCAAAAAAATGATAATATGTTTATTGCTAACCTGAACCCTCTTATGGACGTCTTGTGTAAAACAGAAAAAAAATGAATTCATGATTTATGGTTTTGATGATTAGACAGAATAGATTATAGAGTGAAGAAACTCATGTTGCAATCTTAGAATAAGAGATAAATTTATCATTATACTTATAACTGCTTTAAAAGAGATGGGAAGCCATTTCTTTGAATCTTTTTTCTTTTCAGAAATATTTCTGATTTTTTTGTTTTTCTCTTCTTACTTTATATTAGTTTATTTTGGAGACCTAGCTGATAACTCTTTTTCAAATTATGATTCTACTGTACATGAGCTAAGGAAGCTCACTGCCAACTGGAAGATATTGCAATACTTGGGGATTTCCTTTAGTTTCAGGGAGCAGAATATTGCTCTTTGAGAAGAATAGAAGGATTGTACTTTTGTTGAGAGATAAGTAAAGAGATATGAAACCAATGTCAGCTTCTTAAGCTGCTGAATACTCCACTGAGATCTGATGTGAGATCAGTAAATATTGGCTGTTTAAGAGCTTAAGCTGTATCTCAAGATGCATATTTGTAAATACATGCAAAGATAGGTGGAATACAGATTGAATAAATAATAAGAAGAAATAGTTGCCAATAAACTGGAGAGGAATCAAGCCCACATAACCACTGCACTCTTGGAACTTCTAATCATTTAAGGAAAAATAGTTAAACAAAAGAAAGACAGGATAATACTGACATCTAATCCACTCTCCCAGGCAAATCAGTAACATACAAAATCAATATGATAGCAACTTGCCTAAGAGCTTCAGTATTTCCTCAATTTGATACCCTCTGAATGTAATTTACTTTAACTCTCATAATTCCCAGCTAACATGCTCAATGGATAGTTCATAATTGATGGGATCTGAACCTATATTTCTTTCATTTGAATGCAGCAGGCTTGTCACTATGCCACACAAATCAGTGCTAGCTAGCTAAGTTACATTAGGCATGTCCATTTTGAGACATAGATTGAACATTTTAGCAATCTAAAATTAAGTTGATACTTTTGCAAAGGAAAAAAATATAGTGCAATAGGCAAATAATAGTAACATGATGTATTCTAGAACGTTAGCTCAAAAGAACTACCGGTAATTAATAAGGGGAGATACTTTGTCTCTCTCTAAATCAGGATTAATGGTCTTTTGTGACAGGGAACTTCACAAGTTTAAGACCAGAAGATGTAGAAGGTGGGAAGATACAGTATGGGTGAAGTTAGGATTTTTTCTGTATGCATATAGAAAAGCAAATACACAACCAACATTTTCTTTGTCTCCTTCCCGTCCTGAAATTTCTGTGACATTTTTTTATTGAATAATAAATTGAGGAGGCAGAAAACATGGAGGCAATTAAAATCTCAACCAAAAAAGCAGCTTATATAAATGGCTCTGAAAAAAAAAGATACTGTTGGATTGATCTCTTAAGATAGCCACACGATTCCTTAGAATGGGGAAACCTCCTTAAAGTTTACTACTATTGAGAACTTCTGAGTTCATCTAAGTTTGAGTCAGCTGCCCAAAGGGAGGGGAAAAAAACTGCAGCAGGAAACAGCTAAATCAAAGTTTATTTCATGCAAACTGCATAGCTTTGACAAACCCCCAAAGATAAACTGGAGCAGTTTGATTAGTGAATTGCACAAGATGTAGGGTCACTTGAAGAAGTTGGTATTTTTGATAGATCATTGTACAAGCAGGATTTTTATCTGTCACAGTTACTGGGGAAAATGATGTTGAAATTAATGGGAGTTTTGACTCTAGCTATTTACCAGGAATTTGTAAAGAGTAAGAAATTAAAAAAACTACATTAAAAAATCCCAGGCACATCAGGAACAGTGGAAAGTTTTATCCAAGGATCAGAGAAAAACATGAACATCGCCTCATTCTATCACAGGTAATGCCTTTGGTGAACTAAAATACTTTCACGGAAATATATCTGAAACAGCAGTAATCCTGTTTGCGCTGACCTCTATAGAAAAGTGCTTTTTCATTACAGTTTGCCCCAGTTTGTTAATCAGCAAGCTAGTCTGAATAACTCCACTGAAATCACATGATGTTACAGAGTTGATAGTGATAAAACAAATACTGTATTTAAAATACTACACAGAGTTCCGTGGCAGATGAGCAAAGACAGCCCTAGAATTAGGACCAGGAGCTGGTCTTTCTCATTCAGGAAAGGAATGGGGAGAATTTTGGTGGGAAAGAACTACACTTTAGCAATGCAGAAAATAAGAAAACTGCTATTGTTGCTGGGAGAAGTTTAGTGCTGCTTAGAGTCTCTCTCTCTCTCTCTCTCTCTCTCTCTCTGTGGGATGAGTGTGTGTGTTTCCCTGGATATAGGGATACATGGAGGTGGGGTTTATTTATTAATTAAATTTATTATGACTGCCACTCCAGCAAAAATGTAATTGTAAAAGACAGACTAGAAATAAAAATTGCAATAAGTAAGAAAATGGTTAGAGAACACCTATCTGATCTTGACAAATATAAATCACAGGGACCTGATAGATGATATCCCAGAGTTCTGAAGGAGCTGGCAGATGTTATCTCAGAACCATTGTACCGTATCTTTCAAAAATCCTGGAACACCGGGGAATTACCTGAGGATTGGAAAAGAGCTGATGTGGTTCCCATCTTCAAAAAAAGGGGGAAAAAACAGATCCAGAAAACTACAGACCAATCAGTCTAACATCAATACCTAGGAAGATACTGGAAAAGATAACCAAAAAACAAATCTGCAAAAATCTAGAAATAAATAAAGCTATAACTAAAAGCCAGCATGGATTTGTTAAAAACAGATCATGTTAAACAAATCTTATTTTATTCTTTGACAAAGTGACTAAATTAGTAGACCAACAAAATGCTGTGGACATAGTATACATAGACTTTAGCAAGCATTCGACAAAGTAGACCGCAATCTACTTCTTGGTTTAAGTTAGAAAAATGTGGGATTGATAGCATCACTACCAGATGGATTTGTAACTGGCTGACAAACCATACTCAATGAGTTGTCCTTAATGGTACTACATTTACATGGAGGGAAGTAAGCAGTGGGGTACCACAAGGATCCAGAAAGATCTTGGCAGTCTTGAACAATGGGCCCTATCCAACAACATAAAATTTAATGTGCAGGAAAGCAAGGTTTTACATTTAGGCAGGAAAAAAACAAAGGTACGAGTAAGATTAGGCAAAACCTGGCTCAAAAACAGTAATTGTGAGAGGGACCTTGGAGTCCTAGTGGACAATCATTTCAATATGAGCTAGCAATGTGTGGTAGCAGCCAAAAAACCTAATGCAATCCTTGGTTGTATAAACAGAAGCATAGAATCAAAATCTATGCCGCTTTATAAAGCCTTAGTAAGGCCACATCTGGAATATCGCATCCAGTTTTGGTAACCACATTACAAAAAAGTGCAAAGGAAGAGCAACTAAGATGATTAAATGCCTGGAGACAAAAACATATGAAGAAAGTTGCAGAATTTAGATTTGGCTAATCTATAGAAAGGAAGGACTAGGGGGACATGATAGCAGTATTCCAGTGTTTGAGAGGTTGCCACAAAGAGGAGGGAATCAACTTATTTTCCAAAGCACCAGAAAACAAGACAAGAAACAAGGAGAGAAGCTATCTGGAATTAAGGAGAAACTTCCTAACAGTGAAGACAATTAACCAGTGGAACAGCTTGCCATCAGAAGTTGTGGGTGCTTCATCACTGGAGGTTTTTAAGAAGAGACTGGACAGTCACTTGTTTGAAATGGTATAGGATTTCCTGCTTGAGCAGGAGGTTGGACTAGAAGACCTTCAAAGTCCCTTGCAGCTCTATTCTGTTTGTTTGTTTGATTGATTGATTGATCATATTCTTGAAAAAGAAGTTATAGAGTCCGAGGAGCAATCTAGAAGAGGGCAGTCCCAAAATGTTCTATAAGTCTTGTCATATGTTGGAGGTAGATAAAAAGATTCACCACACATACTGGAAAGATTTCAGTTGCAAGCAGCCCAAGAAAGAACAGAGAACAGTTTTAAATGAGACTGAGTGGGGCATTTTCCTTACAGGTTGCTTAATTATTCTGTCAGAGCAATCCTGATTTTTCTCTTAACTTCAAACGTTGATTCCACCTTGTTCCTCCATTCTCAGCTGCTTCCTGCATTACTCCAGGACAGGTGTAGATCTTCTTTCTAGCTATGTTCTCTTTTGGAGAATAGTTTATCTTAGGGTCTTCTCCCATAGCTGACCTAATTCTATATAGCCTTATTTGGGGGGAGGGGGAACCAAATCCTCTCATCAAAAGATTCCTTCTAGGCAGTCATGACAGGGGAAAATATTCAGACAAAGCATGATGGATTAAACGATCACTGGATAAAATTTATTTATTTTTCTTCTGTACTTTTGAAATTCTCCAAGAATTGTGATAAGGAAGAAATCTGGAATATCTTCACCCTTTTCTGAATTTAGTAGAGAGAGAAAAATAGCATGGAACAAACTACCAATAACATCTAAACATGAAACCTAAGCTATCATATAGAAGTTCAGATATTTATATGTAGCACATTTTTATTTACATTGCTCTGATGTTTATAAGCTTTCAAAGGCTCAATGCAGAAAAGTTTTAAATCATGCCTTCAAGCGTAAATGCAAGGAACTTGGTGTTTCCGCATTCAAAACGTGGAATTCACCCTGAAACAGAACTTAGATTGTGTAATTCCTCTTAATTGTCAAGTAACATTTATTCTTAAGCATTCTTAAGTGATAGAAACGATTTTGGTTTCTATTGGGTTCCTTTAGATAAAGTTGGCCCAATATCTTCACATCCTTCTCCAACCAGTAGTCTCTAGATCAGGGGTGTCAAACTGCCAGCCTGCAGGCCGGATGCATCATAATGAAACCGCGCCCACCCCATTGTCAGCAATGGCAAAAAAGTCACGATACGTCGCGACACGTCACGTGATGTTGTAAGTTTGACACCCCTGCTCTAGATCTATTGAATCACACTCCCATCGTCCCCATTAGTTGTGTTTTAGGGATTTAGGCTGGTGCTGAATTAATACATCTGCAGACTGATGCTGGATTAACACCAATATGATTGAAATAAGATGGGACATGCTGCCAGCCTGCTGCAGATATTGTATTTGTTTGCTGGCAGAAAAGTTCAAATATTGATCCCTTTCTAATACTGACATAGAAACAAATAACTTTGTAGTGGCCAGAAGGATGAAGGTTTTATTTGCTTAGCTCCTGAGAGCTATAGCAATGTATGACTGGTGACACTATTACATTATTTGAAATCTGTTTCATTACTCTGGGAATTTTAAGGAACAAACATTGGAGAGATTTTAAACAGACATTTTGAGTTTTAATCACATCAAAATACAAAACAAATGCCCTGTTTTTTGGGGGGAGGGGGGGTTCAGGAGACTTAACAGAATAACAGAGTTGGAAGGGACTTTGGAGGTCTTCTACTCCAATCCCCTGCTCAAGGAGATCCTATACAATTTCAGACAAATGGTTGTCCAATCTCTTCTTTAAAACCATCAGTGATGGAGCTCCATCAATGGAGAGCATTGTTCTATCAGCAAATTTCTCTTTATTTCTAGATTGGTTCTCTTCTTGATTAGTTTCTTGTTCTGCTTTCAAGAATAGATTGAGAATAGATTGACCCCCTCTTCTTGTGTTAACCCCTTGGATATTGGAACACTGCTATCATGTCATATCTAGTCCTTCTTTTCAATAAAGTAGGCATACTCAATTCCTGCAGCTGTTCTTCATATGTTTTAGTCTCCAGTCCCCTGATCATCTTTGTTGCTCTTTGCTGCACTCTTTCTAGAGTCTTAATATCTTTTTTATATTGTGACAACCAAAACTGGATGCAATATTCCAACTATGGCCTTACCAAGATATTATAAATTGGTACTAACCTTTCATGTGATCTTGTTTCTATCCCTCTGTTAATGCAGCCTAGGACTGTGTTGACTTTTTTGGCAGTTGCAGCACCCTGCTGGTTCATATTTGATTGTCCACTAGAACTCCAAGATCCCTCTCGCAGTTATTACTGTTGAGCCAGGTACCACCTATTCTATAGCTGTGTGTTTGTTTTTCTTACTTAAATGTTGTTGTTGTTAATTGTGAAGTCGTGTCCGACCCATCGTGACCCCATGGATAACGTTCCTCCAGGTCTCCCTGTCCTCTACCATCTTCTGGAGTCCATTTAAGTTCACACCTACTGCTTCAGTGATTCCATCCAGCCATCTCATTCTCTGTCGTCTTCTATTGCCCTCAATCTTTCCCAGCATTAGGCCCTTCTCCAGTGAGTCCTTCCTTCTCATTAGGTGGCCAAAGTATTTGAGTTTCAACTTCAGGATCTGGCCTTCTAAAGAGCAGTCGGGGTTGATCTCTTCTAGGACTGACCGGTTTGAACGCCTTGCAGTCCAAGGGACTCGCAGGAGTCTTCTCCAGCACCATAGTTCAAAGGCCTCAATTCTTTGGCGCTCAGCCTTTCTTATGGTCCAACTTTCACAGCCATACATTGCAACTGGGAAAACCATGGCCTGGACTATACGCACTTTTGTTGGCAGGGTGATGTCTCTGCTTTTTAGTATGCTGTCTAGATTTGCCATAGCTTTCCTCCCCAGGAGCAAGCGTCTTTTAATTTCTTGGCTGCAGTCCCCATCTGAGGTGATCTTGGAGCCCAGAAAAATAAGATCTGTCACTACCTCCATTTCTTCCCCATCTATTTGCCAGGAATTAAGAGGGCCGGATGCCATGATTTTGGTTTTCTTAATGTTGAGTTTCAAGCCAACTTGAAACTACCTAAATGTAGAACCTTATTTTTCCAAGATTCCTCAGTTTCTCCTTCCTGAAGAAAAAAGTTTCATTCTGCTTCAAGATGGACTGGGAGCTGATTTGATTTCTCAACTTTCCTAGCATATTGTATCAGAGGTTTCTAACATAAATAACTAGCTGACATTTGTCAGACCTGATTCCAAACCAGAAGCCAAGATAGTACAGATAGTACAAGTTTCCCTGAGGTTTCACATTTTTAATAACCCAAGAGTTGTGCTAGTTTTTCTAGTTGCCTACAATTGTAAATTGTTGGAAAAGTTATGCCATAACACCGAAAGTTCAAATTTGTGTCATCAAAACCAAGCACGGTGATAATCACCTCCCAAAAGTTCCTTTCAGAAAAGTTGAATTTCCCCCATGAGATTCACCAGGGCAATTTACTACACATACTGGGAAAGTAATTACTGGGGTGTTTATGCTAACATTCCTTTGCATCCCCAAAGCTGATTTCTGAGCTTCCCATAGCTACACCATGTAGCCTGTCACAAGCCAGAATAATGTTGACAGGCAGCCCATAATTGTCAGAAACTTCTTAATTCCTTTAGAGTCAATCATTTTATAATAATGGAGTGTCTTGATATTGATCAGCTTCTTGCTAATGATTGAGAAGTATATCTTATTCCCTGGGGAAGGGTAACATCAGCAACGTCTTGCCTATGGCTGAAATAGATCCAGTGGATCTGGTCTCTTTTTGATTTATCTCTTTATATAAAATGCAGCTGCACTTGGCTGAGCTCATCTTTTTCAGCCAGTTATTCTAATGATCATTTACTGGGACTTCATGTATATCCATGCCAGAGTGGGAAAGAAGGATAGCAAGCAGAGTGGATGGCATTCTAATAGTCCAAAGGGCAATGTTTTGCCATTGAAACCTTTTGAATATTAAACCGTATTAACGAGGGCTGTGAAGTGACATGGTGTCCTGTTCACTTGAGCAACTAGGAAATATTCTGTTGTAAAGAAGGGCATAATTTCAGTTGAAGTCTTTAGTGCCATATGCTTCTCAATGAAATAGCGTCATATGGCTGATTTCAATAAGAGATGCATTAATCAACTTTTGTTTTTTGCAAGCATAGAAATAAATTCTATACAGGGAGTCCTCAACTTGCAATCATTCATTTAGTGACTGTTCAAAGTTACAACACTGAAAAAAGGTAACTTATGACGGTTTTCACGTTTATAACTGTCGTAGCATCTCCTTGATCAAAATTCAGGCCCTTGACCACTGGCATGTATTTATGACATTTGCACTGTCCCGGGATTATGGGATCACCATATGAGCCATGGTGGTGCGGTGGTTAGAATGAAGTATTGCAGGCTACTTCTGCTGACTGCCGGCTGCCAGTAGTTCGAATCTCAGGCTCAGGGTTGACCAAGCCTTCCATTCTTCCGCCATCAGTAAAATGACGACCCAGATTATTGGAGGCAATAGGCTGACTCTGTAAACCACTTAGAGAGGGCTGTAAAACACTGTGAAGCAGTGTATATGTCTAAGTGCTATTACTATTTGTTACCTTCTCAGCTGGCTTCCAACAAGCCAAATCAATGGGGGAAGACAGATTTGCTTAATAACCACACAATTAACAACTGCAGTGATTTGCTTATCAACTGTGGCAAAAAGGTCATAAAATGAGGCACAACTTACTTAACAACTGCCTTACTTAGCAATGGAAATTTTGGGCTCCCTTGTGATCATAAGTCAAGGTCTACCTATATATTTCTTGAAGAATGGAACGATCTCACTCCTTTCTTTTCCTAAAGGCTTTCAACAGCATCCATAAAAAGGATTTTCATGAAAAGCCAGAATGATTCAACACAGTCCAGAAAATTGAATGGAAAGTCAGACCACCTCTACTCGATCGCTTCTAAAATTCATTGTAGTTGTCAAAACACAATGCATATAAAACATGCTAATTATATCATACCAATGTAGTATAGCATCTAGTGACAGCAGCAAACAGGTTGGTTAGAAAATGCCACAGTGATTCATTTCTTAGGCTAAAGCCTGCATACTTTAGCCAATACGTATTAGATACAAGTATGGCACCTTGTCAGTAACATAAACTCCTTGGATTGGGTGTTGCACATTGTTTCTGAAGAACAGTGAATCTTTTGATGTCTGATTCTGTCTTTCATCATAGATGTTTTATTGCTATATATAATATTGTCTGCCAGTCTCTTAGGGCAAGTATCTATATACTATTAAAACTCTCACTATTTCTGTTCATATCCTCAAGTTATTCCAAACAGTGCATTATACCACAACATTTTTTAATTCAAGGTACCTAAAATTGGTTTACTTAAAGAATGCATGGAAAAATCTGGGACCTACTACCAGTACTACTCTAGAAATGAAATTTCCACAGTGTTCAGCCAATTTTATTCACAAAGTTGTGGCCATTTCAGGGCCACCATGGTCCTGTAAATTGTGATTTTCAGTGCTGCCTGCCAACTTCCCACAAAATCTCCAGGAAGTCAGAATTTGGAAGTCATTCCTGCTCCCACTGCTTTTTGCGCGTCCATCGGCTTTCTGTTTCTCTGTAAGTAAATATAAACTTATTATTGAAGTTCATTTGCTATGACAATTATGTTTCTATCTTTGATATATATACTCTTCTTAGATAATCACAAGACTGCCCAGCATTGGGATAAAAAAATATGATCTGCCTAAAATTTAATGTGCATTCTGGTCACATCATTCTGCACTACCTTTCTCTCAACAGGTTATAAGGTTGTCTAGAAGAGGCTAACATCAACATTTTGCTTAGTTGTTATATCCTTCAGTGCATTATTTTAATTACATAGACCAGTGGTGGTGAACCTATGGCACGCGTCGTCCCAGCCCTGCCTCCTTCCATGGCCCCCTCCTCACCAGCAGCCCCCCCCAGAGGAGAGTCGGCCCATGCAAAGCAGTGCAGCCAAGGACATAGTAGCTGGGCAGCGGGGAGAAGACTCCACCCTTGTGCCCCATCGCACGCAGATGATGCTGTGGGGCACGGGCAGAGGGTGTGGCCACCATGGCGCTGCTGGGCTGTCTGGATGATCTGTGGTGGGCCGTGGAGGTGGTGGGTGGCCCAGCGGGCAGGGCGGAGTGGAGACAGGGGTGTGGGGGTGGTTTTGGGGCACTCGGTCTCTAAAAGGTTTGCCATCACTGACATAGACTGATGTTTTTGGGTCAGGTGAGTTTCAAATAGATGTTACCCCTCTTTATGATAATGTCTTGTTTTAATCTTAACCAAGGTATGAGTGTATTGATTTCATTATTTTGGAATTGATGTTGTGGTTTTGTACAATGTAAGGGCTAAAATTAGACAAACTGGGGATCTGCTCAGATATCAAGGAACTATCAAGGAACTAATGCTAATAGGCATTAAATTACAAGGAGGTAGAGCTCCAACTTCTTTATACTGCATTATTTTGCAGCATCCCACTCCTTCCTCCTCCTTCTAAATTCTGTTATCCTATCTCCTCTCTTATCACCTTGGGCACAATTCAGGGTTATGTTGCCAGCACTGAATTTAAATCAGTATTTTAAATCAAATACAGGAAGAACTTGCTTTAGTCAAACTAGAGTCAAGGGAAGCTATTCATGTCCTATGAGAACTGTATGTAGAGTGAAGTCTATCTTCAAAGTGTGGACATCGCATAGAGTAGAGTGAATATTCTATCAACTCCCCACTACCATGCCTGCAGAAAACCAAACACTTAATAATAGAAAAAGATATTATGTGGTCATTTGATATCATAGCATTCTTTTCATCCATATACCCAGAACTAGTGAAAGAATCTATAGCAATTATGCCATTTATATTTATTTATTTATTAAATTTATGTGCCACCCATCTCACTATTAAGCATATTTGGATGCCTTACAGCTACATAAAAAACAACAAATTAAAACATTAAACAAAAAATGATACATATTAAGATTAAAATCAACAAAAAATCATTTAAGGAGGAACCAATAAACAATTGGGTGGAGGTGGCATCTTCAGTAATAATAATAATTAAGTTGGAAGGGACCTTGGAGGTCATCTAGTCCAATCCCCTACTCAGGCAGGAAACCCTATACCATTTTGGACAAATGGCTGTCCAGTCTCTCCATAAAAACTTCCAGTGTTGGAGCATTCACTGCTTCTGGAGGCAGGTTGTTCCACTGGTTAATTGTTCTAACTGTCAGGAAATTTCTCCTTAGTTCTAGGTTGCTTCTCTCCTTGATCAGTTTCCATCCGTTGCTTTTTGTCCTGCCTTCAGGCACTTTGGAAAATAGTCTTTTATATATATATATATATATATATATATATATATATATATATATATATATATATATATATATATATATATATAAAATTACATTAAAAATTGAAGAATAGCGATTCCTGGGTACATACATTTCAGTAAAAAAGGAAAGCGATCACCAGGAAGTAAAACACCAAGGTTTTAATAAATAAAATCAAGCTTTCGATGGCTAACATCTGCCATCATCGTCAGGATACAAGCCAGTTAGTGAGGAAACCTGCTTATAAGCATAGCCACACCTAAACTCTACGCATGGACCTTGTAACAGGTCCAAGCCGACTAATCCTTGCTTCACTTACAGCCTTCAGTGATTCTTTCTTATAGCTCTTACTTACATCCACACAACCACCCACTTCCTCCCTCCCTTTAGTTCCTGAGTCATATAGGCAACGTGTGTTTCTCAAAATTAAAGGGTCCTCTGCACTATTGAATTGATTCTTCTTTCTGTGTTCCTTGGGACGTTTCTCTCCTCCACTCCTCCGGCACGCATCGCACTCATTTGCATTCTTCAATCCTGTCACTCCTTCAATCCCCCCACAATCCTTGCCACCAATCTCATCCACAATTTTATTTCCCCCCACTGTTCCCAGCATATCGCATCCTCCATGCTCCTCCTTCATGCCACCTGGTGCGACTCTCAATCCGGTTGCCTCTCTTTCAGTCTTCTGTAATGCCGCTCTCCGGGAGCGCGTGACCACCCCCATAATGGGGCGGCTGTAAGTATTGATCTTCTGTACATCCATTGAAGGCATGTCTCTGTCTCGGTGGCTCTGATCAGTGTGGCCGCCTAGCAAAGGTGTTATTCTGCCATCGCTCATGGTAGGTGTTGCCTTTTTTGAATTCCTATCCATTTCCAAGGCGCCAGTGACCAGATGCGTTGTAGCGGGGGCACCATTGGGGACAATGGAGCCGATATAGTCACTGGGGTAGTGAGTTTGTTTTGTGTTGATTGGGACACTTGTTGTTCTTATTCTTGAGTATTGGGTACAGTGCAAGGAGGTGTCTGGGGCATCCGAGGATGGGCTACTAATATCAACAAATTTCTTAATTGACGGCGGATGTACACACGAATCGTTAACTATGTGCATAGACCTGACCGGACGTTGCGTTCCTGCATTATGAGACCAAAGGACCCACTCCCCATAGTTGAGAGATCTGGAGTCGTTTACAGGATTAACTGTAATGACTGTCCAGGCAATTATGTGGGAGAAACTTCCAAAAGGGTCGGAACAAGAATGCAGGAACACAAGCTGGCAATAAGAAGAGGTGAGCAGTACTCCCAAATACTGACTCACATGGAGGAGTTTGGTCATAAATTTAATTTTGACGACGTAAGGGTGGTTGCCAGTGACACCTCCAAGAGTGGTAGGTTACTCAAAGAAGCCTGGTTCTCAGACAGCATGTCAATCAATCGACATGTGGACCTACGCCCGGCATATCAGACCATGAAGGCATGGGAAATGCGTAGACGACCTGGGAAAAAACATCTGAGTAACAAAAACATTAGATGAAACTGGCAACAAAGAAGAGAGACATCTACAATCTAGACCCCCCTTTAGTTAACGATTCGTGTGTACATCCGCCGTCAATTAAGAAATTTGTTGATATTAGTAGCCCATCCTCGGATGCCCCAGACACCTCCTTGCACTGTACCCAATACTCAAGAATAAGAACAACAAGTGTCCCAATCAACACAAAACAAACTCACTACCCCAGTGACTATATCGGCTCCATTGTCCCCAATGGTGCCCCCGCTACAACGCATCTGGTCGCTGGCGCCTTGGAAATGGATAGGAATTCAAAAAAGGCAACACCTACCATGAGCGATGGCAGAATAACACCTTTGCTAGGCGGCCACACTGATCAGAGCCACCGAGACAGAGACATGCCTTCAATGGATGTACAGAAGATCAATACTTACAGCCGCCCCATTATGGGGGTGGTCACGCGCTCCCGGAGAGCGGCGTTACAGAAGACTGAAAGAGAGGCAACCGGATTGAGAGTCGCACCAGGTGGCATGAAGGAGGAGCATGGAGGATGCGATATGCTGGGAACAGTGGGGGGAAATAAAATTGTGGATGAGATTGGTGGCAAGGATTGTGGGGGGATTGAAGGAGTGACAGGATTGAAGAATGCAAATGAGTGCGATGCGTGCCGGAGGAGTGGAGGAGAGAAACGTCCCAAGGAACACAGAAAGAAGAATCAATTCAATAGTGCAGAGGACCCTTTAATTTTGAGAAACACACATTGCCTATATGACTCAGGAACTAAAGGGAGGGAGGAAGTGGGTGGTTGTGTGGATGTAAGTAAGAGCTATAAGAAAGAATCACTGAAGGCTGTAAGTGAAGCAAGGATTAGTCGGCCTGGACCTGTTACAAGGTCCATGCGTAGAGTTTAGGTGTGGCTATGCTTATAAGCAGGTTTCCTCACTGACTGGCTTGTATCCTGACGATGATGGCAGATGTTAGCCATCGAAAGCTTGATTTTATTTATTAAAACCTTGGTGTTTTACTTCCTGGTGATCGCTTTTCTTTTTTACTGATATATATATATATATAAAAGACCTACACTAACTAAGTGCTCCATTTTCAAAAAAAACAATCCCATCTCCTACAACAGAGTCCACAACAGTCCCCAACCTTTCTGGGCACCAGGGATCGGGTTCTGTGTGCTGCCTGCATCCCATTGATGGGGTTTTGCTTGTTTGTGTAGACTGGTTGGTGTCATGCCATGGCCCGGTACCGGTCCACAGACTGGGGGTTGGGGACCCCTGTCCTACAAGAAGAACTGTTTAAAAACATTATTAAGATGAGCACAAATGCACAGCAGCAACCTGGAAGATCTTCAGTCAGGAAACAGACTGACTATACAACAACTTCTAGCAAAATAGAGGATCTTCAGCCAATACAACATATGTGTACACTTTAAACCCAAGAATACAGCAAGGCAGAAGCTTGTCCACCCCAAGGATAAACACCCAGACACAAATTAAGCAACCTGGTACTGTATATGCAGTACAATATAGTGAGACATGTGCAGCTCTGTATTCTGGGAAAACAAAACAACCACTTCATAAATGCATGGCACAACATAGGAGAACAAACCCATCAGGACAAGATTCAGCAGTCTGTCTGCATTTAAAAGACAAAGGCCACTCTTTTGAAGACAGCAAAGTCCACATTTTCGACAGAGAGGACCGCTGGTTTGAAAGAGGGGTCAAAAAGGCTATCTATGGCTAAATTGAACAGCCCTCTCTCAATAGAGGGGGAGGGATATAATATCATCTATCTCCAGTCTACAATAAAGTCCTTTCGGCAGTTCTAAGAAGGCTCCAAACCCATTTGCACCACTCAGGTGACTTGAAGACACAGATAAACTTCCAAGGGTCCTCAATGATTCTCTAAAAGAATGCAAATGACCAACTGTCTGCAAGGAATACAAATCCTTCCATTTCCCACCATCCAGTCAGAGCTGAAGAAGTTTATTCAACGAGAAGCGAAACATCTTCAAATAAGAACAAGAAAGTCCAGTTGCCTCTTGAAGAAGCACCTTTGGGATTACAAAATATATTAAGTAAACCAAAAGGCCCAGTAGCCCAAGAAGAAAAAAAGAGTAGTCATCTGCAATATACAGTGTAAATACTACAACAGCCACTAATATAAGATGGACAGAAGAATAGCAGAGCACATTCATGTACACCAACTAGCAGTCAGAAGACAAAATGAAAACTCCTTAATATCATAACACATGGACAAACTTAACCATGGAATAAGTGGGAAGCTGTGTGCATCATAGATCAAGCTAAATCCAAAAATTCTAGAGAATTCCTGAAAGCCTGGCACTTGGAAAAATCAGCTATCAACAGGTATGTAGAGATGAACCATATTCACACACCATTCAAAAGAGACCATAAAAAAGCTAAAAAGGGAACAAAAAGACCAATACACATCCACCCCAGCAATCAATACCCAAATAAGCAGGGATTAACACTAGGCACACAATCAACCAGTAAAAAATACTCTAATCAAGAAATAGCCAACTCAGAACAACAATCACTGACAGGAAAACTGTTACATATAAACAGAAAGTAAACCCCACTGCTTTCTAGGACCAAAGATGTTAGCAATAGCAATAGCACTTAGACTTATATATTGCTTTACAGCCCTATCTAAGCGGTTTACAGAGTCAGCATATTGCCCCCCAACAATCTGGGTCCTCATTTTACCGACCTCAGAAAGATGGAAAGCTGAACCAACCTTGAGCCGCTCAGAATCAAATTCCTGGAGTGAGTGGTGAATTAGCCTGCAGTCCTGCATTCTAACCATTGCGCCACCATGGCTCTGTACCTGGTTGGATAATGAAATGTCGGCAAGCAAACAACCAAACTCAGAGAGCACTAAGGATACAGTAAAGTTGCCTTGCGCCAACCTACTTTAATTTGTGATGAGCTCAGAAGTTTAGAAATCTATGACAAAGAAAACGAAACTCATCATCTGATTTTCAAAGTGGAAGTGACTGCACATGCACTAAATGTTCAAACAAGCAAAGCTTCTAGTAATTGATTATTGATAGCTTAGCCCCATTATTTCACCTAAAATGCAAGAAAACAGAATCATTATCTTTTATCTGCTTTATTAAATATCAAGAGTAAATATTAAAGATTTATGCAGTTTTCTAAAACCATGAATACTAATGCGCTTTCTCTTAATATTTGAAGCAGTGGGAGGGGGAATCAAAGTTGCAGTAAAATATAGAAGATAAAGAGATGGAAGAGTTTAATCAACAACATTTAAAAGACTCAATTTCATGCCCTATTCACTCAGATATATTCTTTTTGTGTTTAGCTAAAATAATAATAACTTTCTAACTAATCCTTCCAATTGACACAATGACTTCTGTCAGTGAAATAGTGACAGGACAATTTACTCTCCTTGCTGAATCCACACATTTTTTTAATTATATTTTTTAATTTTGGGGGCTGTTGTATTTATTTATTTTTTATGTGTCAACCATTCTGACAATGGTTTCTGTCAAAGACATAGTAGTGGGACAATTTCCCCTACCTGCTACAATCTGACATTTTTTTTTTTTTGCGAGGAATAATTGATTCCTGGAGCTAACCGGCCTAGTTCTTGCAGTTTTCTTGGCACTATTTCAGAAATGGCTTGCCTACTTCCTAGGGCTGAGAGGGAATGACTGGCCCAACATCACCCATCTGGCTTTGTGCCTAAGCTGGGACTAGAACTCATAGTTTCCCGGGTTCTAGGTTGGGGCCTTTAACCACTACACCAAACTGAATCTCACAGATTCCACATCCCAATGAAATATACTCTGGATATCTGAAAGAGGAAGGAGTGGAGACTAATTTTTCTTCTGGTGAAATCAGGAATAAAACAAAATTAGCAGAGATATAGGAATTGGCAACATGCCATATAATGCTCTGCCAGGTATTTTAAATTTTATTTATTTAAATCTACATTTAAATAGTATAAATTAAAATTAAATAAAATAAATTTTATTTATTTATCACACTTAAGTCCCACTGGATTTCTCTCTGAAACATACTTAGAGCTGCAATCTCAGTTTAGTCAAGCTGGATAGCTGGATCCATCGAATCACCTAAAGTCGCACTCAGTTCACAGGCAACTTTACCTCTTCAAAACAAGGCTTGGCCTTTTTCTGGTGGCCAGTGACCTACTTAGCATTACTCAGAATCATAGTGTTGAAAGGAACCAGGAGTACCTTCTAGTTCAACTGTCTGCCCAGGTTAAGAATCTTTGGACTACTAAGACCAATAGCAAAGACCACACAATTTTCTCTCAGTTGGGAAAGGAGTTTGAGAATAGCTTTTTATTGTTTACTCAAAGTGGCCAGGTAATTTGTGCAAATATTTGATTTCATCAGAAGGGGTTTGGGGTTGGAGGGTACATTGAACCCGTGCAGCCCAAAGCCCATATCCTGTCAAGTCTTGAAGCTCAGTCTTGCTGATGTGACAGACATTGATTCTCAACTTGCCAACAAGCTCAGGGGGAGGAGAGAGATTTGGAATGCAGACTTCAATGATTATGGAAGCAGACCATGGGAATTGCCAGGCGTCTGTCCGGACCTAGAGATGCTTTCTCACAACAATATTTTTCAACTTGATTGGGCAACATGATCTGACCCAGAGGGAGGAGGAAAATGCTTTTACTATAGTGATTTGGGTGGGTCTTGTCAGAGTTGGTTTTACTTTCATTTGTACCAATATGGTGTACTCAATAAAGTTTTGCATTAAGAGCCTGAAAAGTCTCGAAGGTGTTTCCTTGGTTGGGTTCGTTAGACAACATATCCTTACATTTCCTGGCCTGATGTATTCCAGTTGCCTACATTTACAAGAGAAAAAAGAAAGACACAAGGAGTTCTTTATAAACATAAAATAATTAATTTCTGATTATCAGTGGTTATCAGTAGCAAAACTATATAAGAGAAAGTAAATATTTTTAAAAAGCAATATTTTATTTAGTGAGTTACACATTAACACAAATATCTGTTAACATTTACTTTAAATAATATGTTTTTCTACAAGAAATATACAAAATAAAAAATCTCCAATCTGAAGTTTGGCATTCCTAATTTGATGCTCTTCAGCAAATCCTAGCAATATTCTTAGACCTATTTCTGAACCTGTGTTCCGCTAACCAAAGTGCAAAGGGGCTGTTAGTAAAAATGGGGAACACTGCCACTGAATTGCCTGCAGCAAATCTTTTATTGCATCAATTAACAGAAGTCCTCTGGACTTTCTAATTTAGATGGGTTAGTACAACACAACAACCTAAGAACTACCCTGCTGGATCAGGCCAGTACCTGTCTATTACAGCATTCTGGGTCACAGTGGCCCCCCTGGTGTTTCAAGCAGGGTCACCAACAGGATAGGAGAATGATAGCCCCACTTCTCAGCAGATGGGATATAAAATTTGCAGCTTGTGATTCATGAGACAGTGTGCAGCCATCAGTACTGAAAAATTTGATAGTCCTCAATCTGGTGAATTGCTAATATCTGATGGTGCCTAATTTTGCATCAGTTAATAATTCGGTGTGTAATTGTTTTAGAATTAGAATGTACCCATGTCCATTTTCCTGCTGTAACTGTGAGAAAGAAAAACTTCACTCTATTCACCTCTTCCACAACGTATGTTATTGCTCCCCTTTCCAATTTTTATTCTAAGCTGAGCAGACATTTAGTTTCATGTCTTTTATTTTATTCATGTCTGTAATTTTACCTTGTTTCGTGCATTTCCATTTTTGCATCCAGTAAAAATATGGTATTGTTCTTGAAGAAAAGGACTAAGACTGTTATTACTCCAAGAACAAAAGACAACTTAGGAAAGAAAATGACTTAGAGATGGGTAGGCATATGAAACTCCTATATTAAGGTTGTCTAAATTGCCAGCAGAACTAGAAGAATTTTTATATGGAACAAGAGATTTTTCAAATCACCTTCCCGAATATTATCCCTCCCTCTTGATTGATTTGGGAACAAATTATGCAACTTTCTTGCTGAGCAAGAAAGTGAATGAGCTATTAGCATTGATTGGTCACAAATAGTACCAGACTAACATCTTTTTCCTTGATAAAATGGCTATCTTAGTATACCAGAAGCATTTTAAAGATGCAGAGTATCTGGCCAGGGCTGAGTCTCTGATGATATTTTGCTTCATAAAATATAAATATGGGTCTAGACAACACCATTTCTAAAAGGATGGACAATTAGCTCACAAGTTAAACACAAGCCAGCGGGGTGATGCAGCTGTCAGAAAGTTAAATGATGTGTTAGGGTGCTTTTTTAGGTATATAAAGTCCAGATCACAGGAAGTAATTGTTCTCTATTCTATCTGGGTCAGATGCTATTTGGAATATTGTGTCCAGTTCTGTGTGTTCATGAAGGATATTGGCAAATTTGGAGCAAATTTAGAGAAGGTCTATGAAGATGGTGAGGGATCTCAAAATCAAGTAATAGAGAAACAGTAAAAGCAGCTAGCTATGGTTGGTCCATAGAAAAGATGATTGGGCTGGGTGGGAAGACATGGTAGCAGGCTTCAAATAAAGCAGCACTTCAGTATAAATTAGGGACCCACAGAGACAATATTCATTGAAAGAATCTAGTGCTTTGAGACAAGTAATTCTAGTATTACCCATTTCTGACTTTTCATCTTTTAGAGCAGAGGTCCCCAACCTTTTGGGCACCAGGGACCAGATACGTGGAAAGAGGTTTTTCTGCAGAGTGGAGGGGCCATGTTTTTGTGTGCTGCCTGCATCCCACGCATGGGGCTTTGCTTTTTTGTGCGGCCCGGTTGGTGGCATGCCGTGGCCTGGTACTGGTCCATGGACCGGGGTTGGGGACCCCTGTTTTAGAGCACTTTTAATGCTTGTTGGAGAGCCAGTTTGATGTAGTGGTTAAGACATCAACCTAGAAATCAGGAGACCACGAGTTTTAGTCCTGCCTTTGGCGCAAAGCCAGCTGGGTGGCCTTGAGCCAGTCACTCTCTCTTATCTAGGAAGGAGGCAAAGGCAAAGCACTTCTGAAAATCCTTACCAAAGAAACAGGGATTTGTCCAGGCAGTCTCTGAGAATCAGATACAATTGAATGGAAGAAAAGAAGAAGTTGGGTTATGGTCCTTAGCATTAAAGAATTCAAGGGAAAAGAATTAGGCCAATTTTCATTTATGAATTCAGTATTTTGTCTCAGTTCAAAGCAGATGTTTATATGCAGGGCTTTTTTTTCTCATAGAACGCCCAGAACGCACCTTTTTGGGATGGAACCTTATAGGGTAGGCAAGGTGGGTTGTATGGCGTGTGTGAGTTCCGGCACCTTTTTTTTTTTTTTAGAAAAGAAGCACTGCTTATATGGTCCAACACAGTCTGTTCAGTGTGCTCATGTTCAATCATACAAGGTACTATCGATGTCCCACAGCAGGCAAGTACTCTTTTCCATAAACATTGCATTATACCACAGAGTTGGAAATCATCCTTTTCATACTTTTGAAAATTTGTATTTCATGTTACCTGCAGGTAGCCGAATAGTGGAGAAATATAAATGCAAAGGACTTGTCCTGTGATTATTTTTTTTAAAAAAACACCTGCAGCCCTCTTTACAGGTGTTTAGCCAAGTTTCATTTGACACTAGCAGCAGCTGGATTAGATCCAAATGTAGCAGATATATTATGATCCCCCAGCACTCAATTTTTCCCCCTCTCTGCAAATTATGCATCAAGACAGCATTACACTGTATAGAACATGAAATATTAAGTGACTTGTTTCCAAATTACAGCCATAAAGTGGGTAATTGGTAGATAAAATAGGCCTGGGAATAGAAAATATGTTGAAATAGTAGCCTGAAGTAAAGGGAATGTTTCCAGAGGAACAAAAAAGAGAGGAGATTTTGGTCAAAGACCTTCCTCAGATTGCTTATCAAGGCCAAGCTACAGACGATATTAATGGAAAGAACAAAATTATTGTCCACATTTCTATGATTGCCATCTTGGCAGATGGTTGACCTTGTCAACCTCCAAAGATAAGTGGGGGAAAGGCCTGGTATTATTCAGATGAGGTCACCTGAGGGCCCAGAGCAGAGTTTCTCCACCTTGGTAACTTCAAGACATGTGGACTTCAACTGCCAGAATTCTCCAGTAGAAGTGGAGAAACACTTCCCAGACTAAATTGGGAAGAGGAAAAACACAACAACCCTGAAGAAAGCAATGACAAATCATTTTTCTATTGTTGCCAAGAAAACTACATGGATGGTCTAGGAAACCATCAGGAGACTGATTCCAAGAGACCTTTTCTTCTGTATCAATAGCAGCATGGGGAAATTTTAGCTATAGGAAGTGGAGGACAGTGTAAATTCTCTCCCTCCCCACTTCTTATTGCCAGAACCAAAAGGGGGAAAGTCTCCTTGACTTTCAGGGAGAACAGCCTGAATACCAGTGAATGTTTCTTTAACATGCAAAGAAAAGCTTTGAAAAGGGTTTTTTTTTTTTTTGATGAAAACTAAGTATGGGGACAATGTTCAACTTATTTCACCAATTAGGTTAATTGAAAGAAAACATAAATGTGAAAAATCCTGATTTTGCTGTTATTCAAATGAAATAAAGTTAAGCCAAACATAAAATCTCCTCCAATTTTTTTTCCAGACATGATACTTCTTGCTATTACATTTCTCTTTTCCCAATTCAGCAATAGTAGATATGGAGTTAAGGAGAAATTTCCTGACTGGAAGAACAATTAATCAGTGGAAAGGCTTGCCTTTAGAAGCTGTGGGTGTTCCATCACTGGAGATTTCCCAAAAGAGATTAGACAGCCATTTTACTTTAATGGTAGGGTTTCCTGCATGGGCAAGAAATTGGACTAGAAGACTTCTAAGGTCTTTCAACTCTGTCATTTTGTATTGTGTATTCTATCCTGTTCCATTCTATCCTGTCCTTTGCTTTGGTGCTTCAACATATAACCTCACCCTTTTCTCTTCTTTAAAAAAAATCATATTTGCCTTTTTGCCCACCCCAGCACTTGGCTCTTCAAAGCTTCCTTGGACACCCATCCTATTACTTGCACAAATCTTTTCAGGAAAAGGGACTCTTAAGTCTCAGTTACATTCTTTAAGGAATGGTCACCCAGAGCAGCACATCCCCAAACAATATAAGAATGGAGTCAAGGGCAGTGACCATCTTTCGTCTTGCATTTATTTGTCATCTTTCTCTTTCCCGTCCTTGTATGTCTCTTTATTCTTATTCCTTCCTTCTAGCTCTGAGTTCTGGTCTCTGGGAAGGACTAGGAGTAACATGACAGCAGTGTCCCAGTATCTCAGTGGTTGCCACAAAGCAGAGGGAGTCAACCTATTCTCCAAAAAACCTGAAGGCAGGAGAAGAAGCAATGGATAGAAACCAATCAAGGAGAGAAGCAACCTAGAACTAAGAAGAAATTTTCTGACAGTTAGAACAATTAATGAGTGGAACAACTTGCCTCCAGAAGTTGTGGGTTTTCCAACACTGGAAGTTTTAAAGAAGAGATTGAACAACCATTTGTCTGAAATGGTATAGGGTTTCCTGCCTAAGCAGGGGGTTGGATTATAAGACCTCCAAGGTTCTGTTCTGTTCTGTTCTGTTCTATTCTATTCTATTCTATTCTGTTCTGTTCTGTTCTGTTCTATTTTTTTTTCTTTTCCCACCTCCCTCCTCTCTCCTTTTTGAGTACTTGAAGGTAAAACAAAATGCCATCCCACAATGTGGGAACTATTGCAGAATAAAATGCAGAAATATAACACTATAATTCATATTACATTTTAAAGAAATAGCTTAAAAACCCAGCCAGCATACAGAACAGAATCTGCACTGTGGATGGGAATATCATCTAAAATATTTTTAGAAAGCAATTTGTATTCCAAAGCAGCTGAGGTTTCCAGGGTCCAGGTGAAGAAGAAAAAGATCAGAGACAATTAGCTCAATGTAAGACTTCAACCTTTCCAGCTTCCTCTAAATCCCCAATGAAGCCCGAGGCTGTGCATTCTCTCCCCTTTAAGGATGGCTGAGTCTTCTCAGCAAGGGCCTGATTTATATTGGACATTAAGGCACTCGACTGAGGAGTTTGGTAATCTTTCAAAACCTCATTACCTTATCAGTTGTGCCAGCAATTATAGATATTTTGCCTTGTGGAAAGCAACTACTTCTAGCCTGGCCCCAATGTCTTCACAGTGATTAAGGGACTGAATAAAATAGCATTTGGGTTGAGGCTGATACTAATAATGCCAGCAACACATCTTCCCATTAGCCGCTCTTTCAAAACCTGAGTTCCAAGAAAGAATACAAATGAACTTTGAAGCATTCTATATGGATTTGCCATCAGTAATACATTATTATTGTTACTGGAGCTGCAACTTGCTGCAATAGACAGAGCGACATAACATGGAAGACCACAAGGCATCATCAGTGTGATGCAATTCCTGAACCCTGCAACCATGTGTTCTGTCAGAATGCAATTCATACTTGTCTTGTCTGGATTCAGCTACAGAAACAGGTAGCTTGGTTTGCTGAAGATTCTTTTATGATTATAAAGTCTCTTAGGATTTAACAACAGATCTCAGGGTAGACATACCACAGGGAGACAATTCAGAAGCTATCCCTCCCTGTGAGCTAACCCAAAGGTCCCCAACCTTTTAGGCCTCAGGGACTGGTTCCGTGGAGACAGGTTTTTCCAGGGACTGGAGGGGTGCGTGGTTTTGTGTGCTACCTGCATCTCGCGGATGGGGCTTTGCTTGTTTGTGCAGTCCAGATGCTGGCATGCCGTGGCCTGACACTGGTCCACAGACTGTGGGTTGGGGACTCCTGAGCTAATCCATAGTATACACTAATCTATGGTTAATGGCTATTGTTTCATGCAGACACAGCCAGTAACTTGAAAGAAGGGGTCAAAAACCCTTGTCCTGAAGCTTCAGGAAAAGACTTTACAGTATTGGTTTTATTGACTTTCATTATTTAAATCAGCTTCATACAGCATTTTAATCAAACAAGAGAAAAAATCACAATATGCAAAAATATACAGTGAGAAAATGTATAAGAAAATTCAGTGACGTCAATACAAATAACGATATGCTCACTGATAACTGGACTTAAAATAATGCATTAAAAATTACCCTACTTTTAATAGTAATTTTGAACTGAACAAAAAAAATATGGAACACATTGCATTTGACTTGATTAACATTGACTAATAACTCTTTTGTTGCTGAGTTTTAATAGATAAATCTAAAATTGAAGGTATGTATTTTGTGCACTTCAAATCCAAGCAAACATTAACTTCATCTTTCAGTTGGTTTCTTTTGTCCATTTTAATATTGTTTAACATAGAAAATAAATCTTTCAAAAGCATGGAGAGGAAAAAAGTGTGAGTAAAGCCATTGCTAGATTTTTTTAAGGATGCTAAAAGTTTCCAGTATTCAGTTCCAAGCATTTCAAATTTGTTGTTTGTAATGGCACTCTTCATTCTGCAGGCAATTTCTTTCCAGATCCTCAAGTTGAGATCTTGGGTCAGCCAACATGTAAGTCCAGATGCTTGCTAACCACAGCTCTAATCCTTCGATTTGTAGCCATTGGAAATCATTTAATTCCATAGTAATGTTGACGTACAGGTGAAACTCGAAAAATTAGAATATCATGCAAAAGTTCATTTATTTCAGTAATGCAACTTAAAAGATGAAACTAATATATGATATAGATTCACTACATACAAAGCAGATAGTTCAAGCCATGATTTGTCATAATTGTGATGATTATGGCTTACATTAGCTCATGAAAACCCCAAATCCACAATCTCAGCAAATAAGAATATTGTGTAAAGGTTCAATATTCTAGGCTCAAAGTGTCCCACTCTAATCAGCTAATTAAGCCATAACACCTGCAAAGGGTTCCTGTGCTTGATTGGCCAGCAAACTCGCCTGACCTGAACCCCATAGAGAATCTATGGGGCATTGCCAAGAGAAAGATGAGAGACATGAGACCGAACAATGCAGAAGAGCTGAAGGCTGCTATTGAAGCATCCTTCCATAACACTTCAGCAGTGCCACAGGCTGACAGCTTCCATGCCATGCCGCATTGAGGCAGTAATTGCTGCAAAAGGGGGCCAAACCAAGTACTGAGTACATATGCATGCTTATACTTTTCAGAGGTCCAATATCGTTCTATGTACAATCCTTGTTTTATTGATTGCATGTAATATTCTAATTTTCTGAGATTGTGGATTTGGGGTTTTCATGAGCTGTAAGCCATAATCATCACAGTTATGACAAATCACAGCTTGAACTATCTTGCTTTGCATGTAATGAGTCTATCTCATATATTAGTTTCACCTTTTAAGTTGCATTACTGAAATAAATGAACTTTTGCACAATATTCTAATTTTTCGAGTTTCACCTGTACATCTGGATACTTAATTGTTTTAATCGTCTGCTCTAAACTTCTGAATTGATTAAATCTTCCAGAAAACCAATCAATTATTGAATTTAAAATGTGCTGGTACGTTATATGCAAGGGCTCAATTTCATTTTGCACACCTCAGCTGACTTTCTTAAAATATTTCTTTAGTCAAGGAAAATATACGTTCTTGTCTCCATATCTTGTTTGAAAATTTGGTTTCAAAAGCTTTTTGTATCCAAACATAATGTCAATACTTTTGACAAAACCTTGTAACTTTTAAATTTCATTCATTTATATGAACCAAGAGGTCTGTAAAAAAACATCAGCGGGCTGACTCATGTGCTGTATAATCACTGAGCTGAGGAAGCTGTTCCAAATTTTTATTTTCGACATACAGTATAACTTAATTTCTTTGTAACACTCCACAATTTTTTTTGAGGACTTTCCCTCAGCTCAGCCATCTCACATTGTTGTGCATCAACAGTCCATTGTAAGTTGGTTCAACTTCCTGCAGAAAATTCTTACTTGTGAAGGGGTCAAGCAGCTATTAAATTTTTGTTTGCAACTGTCATTACATCATGTGGTTCTGTGAATCCTGCCTTGGCACACAACACCTCCTGGTAGATTATGCATTGAAAAGGCACAACTGGATGTCCAATAGTTTCCATAAATGGTCTCACAAATCCGACCAATTTTTCACACTATATTGCGTGCCTACATCTGTGGTCAAAGACATAACTTTAGACATATCAATGGTTACGTCATGGATCATATTGACACTGTTTCTACTTTTCCAGCTGCTCTTTCATTTTCTGACCATTGGAAAAACTAGCAATGAAGGCCAACCAAGCTCATGATGTGACATCAGTAATTTTGTCAAGATAGTTGAAAAACATTTACAATTATTTAATGATAATTATTATTTAATAATACTTTTAATGGAATGTTGTGTGTCAGAGATCTTTAAGGGTATTTCTCCTGACTGGTAAATCAGAAATATGCTTAATAATAGCATATTTATTTTACATATCTTGAAACAAAAAGTGCACATTTTAGAAGATTTTCTTTAATAAAATCTTCTTCACTGAGGGTCTTTTCTTGCTGAACAGTGGAATGTGTAATGCTGACATTAAATTTTTAAGGCTTTTTAAGAATTTAAGGAAGTTATTAATTACCTTCATGATGTAGTTTTTGAAAAACATAATCCTTTCTTTCTTCTTCACTTTTTTCCCCAAAGGCCAGTGATGATTTGTTTCAAAATATCAATATGGCATGTCAATTTTGACACACATGTCAAAGGTTCACCACTAAGCTCACACTGGGGAGAGCAGAGGAAGGACAGTTCTTCACATGTCTGCCAATGCTGAAATTTGGAAAATCCTAAACCAGTGTTTCTCAACCTTGACAATTTTAAGGCTTGTGGACTTCAACTCCCAGAATTCCACAGCCAGCATTGCTGGCTGTGGAATTCTGGGAGTTGAAGTCCACAAGCCTTAAAATTGTCAAGGTTGAGAAACACTGTCCTAAACACTTTTCTAGGATGTTAGAGGATGCTGCAAACCCTCAAGTTCTTCTAAACTGCCTCTGGGAAATCCTCTTTCTGCCCCTTTTGGATGGTGGTTAGTAGACAGGAGCAGAATTTTCAGCTGCCAGAGAGACAGTGCAAATTTATAGCTTTCATCATTTTCTCCATCCACCTTCCCAAGAAGTTCAGGTATCTCCTGTAACTAGATAAGGATCGTGTATTTTATTATACAAGGTTCCTTGAGTCTTATTTATTGCATTTTCTGCTATCTTTGACTGTTATCGTTGGATAATGCTGTATTATACTTTATGACAACATATGTCTCACAAAAAATAACCCAGCAATAGATTTAGAAAATAAATCAATAAAAAGGAGTAAAATAGCAAGGCAGTCGTGCATACTAAAATTTCATTTCAGGAGATGATTAGTTTGGGGGTCGATGTGAAGAAAGGGAATTTGACGGAAAAGGATCTGACAAATTTAAGCCTAACATATAAGATATTATTCCACAGTGACATTTATTATTGTAGAATTTTAGGAAAAATGCATCTAAGTGATGATTTGGCAATGGAATTCTTTTTTAAAAAAAAAAACACACTTATTTCATTTAACTGCCAGCTTACCTATTGCCAAGATAACATAGGAAAGTACTAAGAGTGTTAGGTCATTGACCTTAGTATTTGTATATGGTACTCATTGCTGCCTTCTTAAATTGTCCTCCTTCTACCACCATCACTGACTTCCTTTCTTTTTCAAGATGCTAATATTAGAAGGGCTCAGTATAGGGTAGTGATGGCAAACCTTTTAGAAACTGAGTACCCAAACTGCAACCCAAAACCCACTTATGTATCGTCGGGTGCTGGGTGGGTGTGGCCCATTGGGTGGGTGTGGCCCATTGGGTGGGCGTGGCATCGATGGTAACGGCAGACTGGGTGGGACTAAAAAGTTCAATCAATCAATTCCAACTTTGCGAGATCTTTTTTTTTCCCGCGAGAAGTTGAAATTGATTGATTGAACCTTTTTTTTTTTTTTTTGCATATGGCGGTGGAGGCCTAAAGAGAAAAGGTTTTATAAATCCCAGCTGAAGGCCTAGGACCGGGGCGACGGTGCGCATGCCATAGGTTCATCACTACGGGTATAGGGGTCTTCTCATGGGTATAGGTGGGCAGCAGAACAAAAGACCAAGCCACAATTTTTTTACATGTGCTATGCATATTCCTGGTCTCCATTTTTACTTTTTTTAGTATTATTACTGCCAAGCAAACCCCTGGCCCAATGAGTGTCAATATGATCCCAACATGCAATCACTGTACAAGTGTTGCAACTTTCAGGTAATCCAGTTGCAAGTTCATATTTGCCCTCTAAATTATGCCAAGTATAGTATAATTTAAATATTGGACATTAGAAAAGTCAGATGCATTCTTTTTTCACCAGTGCCTCTTTCCAACATGGTAGCTGTTACATATTCTTCCTCTTTTTCCCATGTCAAATATCTGATCTACAGTCATGGACTGCCTTTCTTCACTGAGTTTCCATTTTGCTGTCCTATGTTCTTCTAACTGTTGATAGGACTTCTTTCCTGTACTTATCTCATTTTTTTTAAAAAAAATCATCTCTCCCAGGGTTTAAGGAACCTTCTTGTCTGCAGGCTGTGTTTGTGGCATTTTGTGTATTTTAATCTCTCACTAAAAGCTTCAAATCTGTCCATAGACTGAAAGTGGTTTTTGTAATATCTTGGTTTAGCCCTATTTGGGATTATTTTTATCCACTTCAATTGTTCACTAAAATACTTTTAAAAATTGACATTTATGCACAGCTGTAAAATTGCTTTTTTGTTTATGTAGACCAATGTTTCTCAACCTTAGCTGTTTTAAGCAACCCCAAGAATTCTCTAGCCAACTGATTTAGACTCAACCATATTCCTCTTCTGCCTTTGTCTTCTTGCTCATGAAAAAAAATCCTTGCAATTTTCCCCAGAGACTTAAATAGTTTCTTCCTCCACTTTCATTTTTCACTAAACAGTATTTAAAATTCCAATAACGATAATTTGATTCAGAACCTCAGAAGTTATGAATCACCAGTGTGAATGTTACCCGAGTTTTGTGATATTGTACCAGTAGCTATTTAGCCTGAGGTTCCTTTTGTTTCACTCATTGTCTCTCCCTATTTTCTCTCTTTTAAGCAATGCCAGATGCAAGGACAGTGATATAGATACACCATGGGAAATGCTCCAACACTAGAAGTTTTTAAGAAGAGACTGGACAGCCATTTATCTGAAATGATATAGGGTTTCCTGCCTGAGCAGGGGGGTGGACTAAATGACCTCCAAGGTCCCTTCCAACTTTATCATTATTATTATTATTGTTGTTGTTGTTGTTGATCATCGCACAGTCAGCCAGATGTTCAGATTGGATTTGGCATTTTGTCTATCTATCGAGTCCTTAACCAGGACCTGGGATAGGCAGATGTGGAAGTTTGATGGTATTACAGATATCGTCGCAGGATGGAAGCAGTTCCTAGTAAGGCCGCCTTTTGCAATTGACTAATAGCAAATTTGTCAATTGCAATGGTGTTCAAGTGGTGCTCCAGTTGTTTTGGGATTGCACCCAAGGCACCTATGACTATTGGTACTACCCTTGCTTGCTTTTCCCACAGTCTTTCTATTTCTATTTGTAGGTCTTTGTATTTTGTTATCTTCTCCAGCTCTTTCTCTTCTATTCTGCTGTCTCCATTACTATTATTACTATTATTATTATTATTATTATTATTATTATTATTATTATTATTATCGATCATCGCACAGTCAGCCAGATGTTCAGATTGGATTTGGCATTTTGTCTACCTATCGAGTCCTTACCCAGGACCTGGGATAGGCAGATGTGGATGTTTGATGGTATTACAGATATCGTCGCAGGATGGAAGCAGTTCCTAGTAAGGCCGCCTTTTGCAATTGACTAATAGCGAATTTGTCAATGCCAATGGTGTTCAAGTGGTGCTCCAGTTGTTTTGGGATTGCACCCAAGGAGCCTATTACTATTGGTACTACCCTTGCTTGCTTTTGCCACAGTCTTTCTATTTCTATTTGTAGGTCTTTGTATTTTGTTATCTTCTCCAGTTCTTTCTCTTCTATTCTGCTGTCTCCAGGCACTGCCACGTCCACTATCCAGACTTTTTTTGTCTTTCTTATCGACAATTGTTAAGTCTGGGGTGTTATGTTGCAGGTGCTTGTCTGTTTGAATTCTGAAGTCCCATAGCAGTTTAATTTTATCATTTTCTATGACTTTCTCTATTTTATGATCCCACCAGTTTTTGCTTACAGGCAAATGATATTTTTTGCAGATCTTCCAATGCACCATTGTTGCTACTTTGTCATGCCGCTGCTTGTAGTCAGTCTGTGCAATCTTCTTGCAACAGCTTACCAAGTGGTCCACTGTTTCTTCAGCTTCTTTGCATAGGCGGCACTTACTGTCTGTTGCTGTCTTCTCAATTTTGACTTTGTATGCATTTGTCCTTAGGCTTGGTCTTGTGCAGCCAGAATTAGTCCCTCGGTCTCTTTCTTCAATTTTCCTGCTCTTAGCCATTGCCAGGTTTTATTATTATCTGCTTTCCCAGCTATTTTTTTCATGTATTGGCCATGTAGTGCTTTGTCCTCCCATGCCTCTATTCTGTTCTTCATTTGGTCTTTCTTGTAGGCCAATTTGGTCTCTCCAGTAGTCAGTAAGCCTTCCTGATATACTAATTTCAGTGCATCTTCATCATTGTTCTTCAGATATTCTTCCAAAGCCATTTTTTCTTCTTCAACCATCTGATGTACTTGTAGCATTACACGCCCACCTATTTCCTTGGTAGATAAAGTCTATCAATGTCACTGCGTGGATGAAGGGCATGATTCATTGTCATTATTTTTCTGGTCTGCCTATCCATTGCTTTTAGTTCTGCTTGAGTCCAGTCCACTATTCCAGCTGTGTACCTAATGACTGGGATTGCCCAGGTGTTGATTGCCTTTATGGTAGTTCCTCCATTGAGTTTGGATTTTAAGATCTTCTTCACTCTCTTGATGTATTCACCTCTAATCTTTTTCTTGACTTCAGTGTGCTTGATGTTGTCAGCTTGAAGGATACCCAAGTATTTGTAGTACTCTTCCCCATCCAGACTCTTAATGTTATTTTCGTGGGGCATCTTGATTCCTTCAGCTTTCATTGTTTTTCCTTGTTTGATAGTAAGTGTGGCACATTTGTCCAAGCCAAACTCCATTACAATATCTTGGCTATATATACGGACAGTGTTGAGCAGCGATTCTATTTCAGATGATGTTTTTCCATACAGCTTCAGATCATCCATATAAAGGAGGTGGGATAGTCTGGCAGATGTTTTTGATGTTTGATAGCCATGTCCTGAGTTATTCAGTATTGTTTACAGAGGAAACAGTGCAATAACAAATAGTAATGGTGATAATGAATCTCCTTGAAATATTCCTCTCTTGATATTAACCTCTCCCAGCCTCTCACCATTGATCTGCAACTGTGTCTTCCATGGTGCCATCGATCTTTGCACAAATTTTCTGATGTTTCTACTGACTCCTGTTATTTCTAGGCACTTTATTATCCAATCATGTGGCAGAGAGTCAAAGGCCTTTTTGTAGTCAATCCATGCCACATTCAGGTTGGTCTTCCTTCTCTTGCAGTTTTCCAAGATCATTTTGTCTATTAGGAGTTGATCTTTTGTTCCTCTGCTATTGGGGCGGTTTCCTTTCTGCTCATGTGGAAAGAGATTGTTTTCAACTAGATGCTGTTGTACTGCATCAGCTACCACACCAGTTAGTAATTTGAAAGTTGTTGGTAAGCAGGTAATTGGCCTGTAGTTACTTGGTGTTGCCCCTTTTGCTGGATTTTTCATTATTAGGTAGGTTTTCCCAGTTGTTAGCCACTTTTCAATTTCTCCTCCTTGTAGTATATTGTTGAACTGTTTGGCAATGAGTGGGTGTATAACAGTTAGATGTTTCAACCAAAACCCATGCCGTTCATCTTCACCTGGTGCTGACCAATTTTTGATTTTCTTTGCTCTTTTTTCTACATTTTTGTTGTTATTACTAGTTCTTTCATTTCAACTTCTGTTTTATTTGCATCCACCTCTTTTAACCAAGCCGCATCCTTGTTGTATTTCTTTGGGTTATCCCATATCTGCTTCCAGAACTGCACTGTTTCTTCCTTGTCAGGTACTGACTGATTCCTTGCAGTTTCTCCATTGATGGATTGGTAGAAATGTTTCTGATTGGATTGAAATTGGAGGTTCTGCCTATAGTTTGCAATTTGAGCTTCGTATCTACTGATTTTTCTGGCTATAGCTGTTATTTGTTGCTTTATTATTTCCAGTGCTTCCTTGATCTTCCTTGTTTCTAAGTGGTATTTCTTGATTAGGTATTTTTTGGTCTTCTTGTTCTTCAGCTTCTTTTCTTTCATCTGTTCTAGCTTGCTTGCATGTGATCTTAATTTGCTGATCTTATTTTCTAGTCTAACCTTCCATTTTTCTGGTGCACTGTTTGTTTGTTTTTCTTTTTTGTTGATTTTGCATCCCAGATATTCTGTTATAACTGCAGCTGTGCTGTACATTAGTTGGTTTGTTTCTTGCAGTGAATTGTTGCTTATACTTGATATTGCAGTATTTGCATCTTTTAATGCTTGTGCTAGCTGTTTCTTTGGAACAAGCTTCAATGCAGGTAGCCTTATTCTGTTGTTTTTGTGCTGTTCTAGATGCTCAGTTATTCTTTGTTTCAATTCTTTTATTTCTTTAGTTAGAGGGTTTTGTTCTTCCTGAGGAAGAGGTGCCTGGTTTCCAAATGAGAACAGTTGTATATTTCTGCTGGATTCCTTCATTGCCAACTCCCCCTGGTTTGCCTCTACATTCTGAATTACTTCTGGTAAGACTTTGATTTCTTTGCCCTGGGTAAACCTTTGCAGTTCATACAATTCTGTTTCTGTGAATACTTTATTTCGTGTTATAAATCGGCGTTGATCTGCTAGTCTTTGTTCTGTTATTTCTGATTCTGGATGTTGTTCTTTCCAGAACTGGTGCATTTGTTTTAGATATCCTCTTCTTGTTGGACTTTATTATTATTATTATTATTATTATTATTATTATTATTATTATTATTATTATTATTATTATATGTGGAGAAAGTTCTGGAAACTTTGCCCTTTGGATCAACTGCAAGGGCTGCATAGAATTCCTTCCCCATGAGAAAAAATTGCCTACAGTATTATGAATTTTGGCAGATTAGGTAACTCAGAAGTGATCAGTATTTCAAGTGGCACTTCAGCAGCCTCATTTCACTATTTCTATGTTACTGTAGAAAAGGAAGAGGAAAAAGATCTGAAGCAGAACTTTGATCTATAATTACAACAGTTTAGTAATAGCATGAGAGCAAACCAAAATTAATTCTGTCTTTACTATAAATCAGTATACCAAACCATGCTAGCTTCAAAATATTAGATTAAAAAAAGAATAGATTACCAGACACCATTTACAAAATGGCAATTACCTTAATTTCCTCCTAACAGGAGCTGTTGTTGGATTATTAACCACCAGTCAGTTAATCCGTGCTGTGGCATGCTGTAAAGAAAGCATTTGTATCAGATAAAAGATACAAATGCAGCTTTAATTAATGTTCTTTTTCATTTTTGTAGCTGAGATCAATAATAGCCTTGTGAATTATCTTAAATAATAGGGAAAAGCCTGAACCCTAATTAAGAACGTAGCTATATTTCTCATTGTCTTCTCTGTTAACACAGGGATTCTTCTAAGTCTACTTTTAATACCAGTGCAAAAGTCTGCAACAAACTGCACTCACACATATACACAACCATACCCTACTCAAGCCTTTCCTGCTGAAATTCAATTGTTTCATTTCCTGAGAATGAAATTAAGGAATGCATTCATCTTGTTGGGTCTGCTGCATCACAAAATGTTCCTTCTCTTTATTAAGCATTCTTCTTGATGTGTCAAGAAACACCAAGGCTTTCAAAAAATGGGCCACAGAGCATCGCTTATTTTCATGTTTAATGATGCTGTAAGCAATTGAGTTCATAGCATCCTAACTCAAAGGAAAAGGCATCGGAGGTCCAATGCAGCCAAAGGAGAAAAAAAAAAATTGAGATGTTAAGTGTTTTGACTGGATCTTATATTCTTCCTTTCATTGGAAGAGCTGACACTATTGCCAGTGTCATGGCAAGCCATGTCTATTAAAGAAGGCAGAGCATCAGTCTAACCAGTTTGATTCCCTAGCAAAGCTGTTATTACTATTACTCAACAACAGCATCTGCTGGCGAGTTAGGGCTGAGGTCAAAATCAACAAGAGGATGGGCAGGGCACCATAGCGAAAGCCCTTGGACTGTCCCAAAGTTGTTGTTTTTTTAAAAGGCAACTAGATTTTGTTTTTTCTTGAAGATGTTTCTCTTCTTATCAAAAAAGTTTCTTCAGTTCTGATTGAATGGTGGAGGAGGGAAGGATTTATATTCCTTGCAATCATCTGGTTGTTAGCACTCTTTCTGAGAGTTGTTGAGGCCACTTGGAGGTTTATCTGTGCCCTCAGAGTCACCTGAAAGCAGTTCCAAAAAGATTCCACACCCATTTGCACTATTCAGGTGACCCTGAGGGCACAGATAAACATCCAAGTGGCCTCAACAACTCTCAGACAGAGTGCTAACGACTAGGTGACTTCAAGGAATACAAATCCTTCCATCCTCTACAATTCAGTCAGAACTGAAGAAGCTTCTTGGATGAGAAGCAAAAGGGCTTCAAGGAAAAACAAAGTCCACTTGCTGTTTGAAAAGGCATCTTTGGGACAATCATGACCTGGATGACTGAGAATCCCCATGGACATTTTGTAGGAGGGCACATTCAAAGGGGGCAGGGTTCACCTTGATCCACAGAAGATATCTCGTATGTATCCAAATCTGCAGCCTAAATGTTGGAGATGTGGTTGTTTGGATGCAACGTACTTTCATATTTGGTGGTCATGTAAAAATATAAAGGCTTTTTGGATTAAGATTTGGTGGAATATTCAAAAACTTTTTAATAGAAGGATAAAATTTATACCACAACTGTTTTTGTTAGGCATTATTGTTGATTGTGATGATAAAGAAATTATTTTAATGTTGAATTTAATTACAGCGGCAAGGCTGCTGATAGGGCAATACTGGAAGAAGGAATTTTTGCCTACTTTAGAGGAATGGTTTCTTAAAGTTTCTTATTTATCTGAAATGGCAAAAATTTCAGCTTATTTGAAAGATCAATCGCAAGAGAAATATTTTTGGGTGTGGAAAAGATGGGTGAATTTTATACAGCACAAATATGAGATTAAAAAGTATTATCTAGCTTTTGAATAATTTATGTTTAAGGTAACGATTAGAACTATTGTTTTGTTTTGTTTTTATATATTGGAGTTAAAGTATTTAAAATTTTGTTGTTCTTTTGAATGTATTTATAATTGTTTGATGTTTATTTAAGTTGTAAGGTTTTTTTTTTTAGTTTTTATTAACCCTGTATTCAGCTCTGGGAAGAAGGGGGGAGGATGATGGGTGGGAGGGGTGGGTGGGAGAGGGGGATTATTTTATTGTAAAACTGCAAAAATTTTCAATAAAAAAAGAGGGGGGGCAGGGTTTGCATTATGAAGCTCTGCTCATCATCTTGCTGGTTTTTATAACCACACCCAAGGGCACTGCTCTGAAAGTCTAGCATGCCATTGTAAACCACCCAAGTAGCAAACATTGTAAATAGGTTGATGCTGGCTTTACAGCCATTTTCTCTCCGTTTCTATCTACAGTATTTGTTCACAGCCATATATTACAAATGGAAAACAAATGTGATCTTGACAACACATATGTTGATTCCTACTAGGACACATCAGCATTTTAATATTGTATCTATATCTGAAATCATCTTTTTTCCAATAGAAGAGAATATATGTACTCAAGATTGAACTGTAAAGTCCTTGGTGTCCTCTGAGTGGTTGGTTTGCTTGCAGATGTTTCATCACCCAGTCAGGTAACATCATCAGTGCTAGTGAGTGTGAGGTCTGCTTTCTGTTTATATATAGTAGGTTGCCCTGTCAATGTAGATGAGGGCCTAATTTTTTCCTTGGTAACTCCTTTATTAAGTATTGTTTACTGCTGGATCATTTGGTGTTAATCCCTGCTTATCTGGATGCAGGATGCTGAAGAGCATGCGTTCTGCTTTTTTTGTTCCCTTCTAAGTTTTTTTTATTGTTTCTTTTGAATTGTATACATATGTGATCTATCTCAATGTGTCTATTAATGGCTGATTTGTCTGAATGTCAAACTTTCAGGAATTTCCTAGTGTTTTTGGATTTAGATTGGTCTAGGATACTCAGAGTTGTCCAGTAGAAATGATGATTGTCCTTGTCCATGTGTTGTGAGATTAAGGAGCTTTCATCATGTTCCTGATTGCTAGTTGGTGTTCATGGATGCACTCTGCTAGTATTCTGTCTGTCTGTTCTACTTAGTGACTGTTATTGTTCTTATAATCCTAACTAATAAGACTATTATAATGGCATAGCATCACCATAGCACACAAACCAATTAAAATTCTATAAAAAAAAACTTAACTGGCCTTTATTTGATAATAGACATTTTGAATCTACCATAGCTTTTTGCACCGAAGTTATAATAATCCATGGATAATTCTGTTCTAATGGAAGACAAACAAGACAGACCTTCAAGATAGTCCAAGTCAAAAAACAGTCATAGCAAAGCTTACAGGAATACCCTTTATTGTAATAAGGTACAATAACACAATATTGAAGCCTATCCACGTTTAGCTCCAACTAAACAATTACAAGGCAGGATTATTTTGAGTTTCTTTCTCCCACTTCACTCCATCTTGGAACTGATTAATCTCTTTTTCAAATCCCCATCATTCATATCTTCCCCAACGTCAGCTCTAAATTCCTTCATATTCTGTCCCATTACATTTCCACTAATTTTCCTGAATGGCTTTGTCCAGTGGTCTTGCCATGGTACTACAGAAGGCCTGAAATGGATACAATATCTTGCCTGAGTCTGAGACAAGATTGCAAACTATATCTCACAGTGATCAAAACAATCTTATGCAAGGGTATCTGTCTTGTATGCTACATTAGGTTCATGTTTTATAAGAATAATTATCCAGTCTGCTCCAGGATTACTTTCCAAGTAAATTTCCCTATGTTAGACAGCGATATAGTCATCTGATTGATTTCAGTTGTTCAAGCGATTCAAGTGCTCTACAGAGGGAGAAAGATCAGAGGTGGGGATATGCAGATTTTCATAAACTGTAAACTCTAAAACAGATGCCCTGAAATATTTAGGACATGTCTGGCAAATAAACAATCTCTTCTGAAACTAACATTATTTTGTGAAAAATAAATAATGCTGGCCCAGATAACACAGAATGGTGCTGATTTAGTATTTCTGCACTGATGGATTTATTTATTTAAAGCTTTTGTATGGCTGTCCAAAGACAATGTGACTCTGGGCAGTGTACAATAAAAGTAAAGAAGAAAATCAAAACCAACAAATACAAAAAGCAAAGTGTATCCAAAGAACGGAATGGAATAGGTCAGACACTGATGAACTACAAATGAAGAGGGCAAGGCAAAAGAGAGGAAATTGTTTTACAACATGTTCATGTTAATCTAAAATAACATCACGAAGAGCAGAGACTGGGGACACTTTAAAGACCAATAAATTTATTACAATATAAATACCAATGAACTGGAGCTTACTTCAATGAATAAAAGACCCAGAATGGAATGAGTATTTTATAAGCAACAACTTGTTAAATAGCCATGTTATTTATTAAACCATTTTCAAACCTAACTGCCTCTGAACAGTATATATCTTGCAACACATCTTTCCCAGTGAATGAATGATTGGAAAACAATATCTGTATGGATATTGTGTCTGGCAATAGCCACCCAGCAGCCCTATTTAGGATGGCCTGCTGTCTATTGATTGGGCTAGGCAACAGGGTCATCTTCAGAGACACACTGAGAAATATTCATGTTATCTGGCAGACAATATTGCTCAGATTTGCTTGGAATTGAACTCTGATAGGGCAAACCCAAGTAAGTTGCCTGAGGCACAGTTTTGTGATATTTTTCTGGACTGAGTTTGATTCTATTATGCCAGAGGAAATTAGTTTGGCCTTGGCTCTTCCTGACTGTTAAGGCAGCCCAGGTGGTGACCACAGGATAGATTCACGCAGAGGTTTCAGCCTCTTTGAGAGAGGGGAATGATCTGGTCCTACCAGCCTTGAAAGAGGCAGTGATAATCTCTCTCCTCAAGAAGTCATCACTAGACCCTTCCCTACTGGATATTTTATTGGCCAGTTTCCAATGTTCTTCTGGCACAGCAGGCTGTGGAAAAGATGGTTGAACAACATCTATAGAGGATCTTGGAGGAAACAGATTATCTGGACCTGTTCCAGTCCAGTTTCAGTCAGGGTACAACACGAAGGCAGCAAGGGTCCCACTTGTTGATGATTTTTGGTGGGTAGGGAGTGGTACATTCATCCTAGTGCTGCTTGATCTCTCAGTGGCTTTCAATACTGTCAAGATCCTTCTGAACCAGTATACATGGGACATTTTCAGTGTGAATCTTTTGATCACTTTGCAGGCTTTGTAAAATAAACATAATCCCCCCCTTCCATCAGCTTCAGGGGACATGTATTTGAAATTCTTCCAATTCCTGCAAAAGAAATAATAAACCTAACTATGCAATATTAATAGCATCTTCTTCACAGAGAAGAAAGAGTCTCATGAAAGTAGAGGGCCAAGGCTAAAAAAGAGATAGTGCCTTTGGAATATGTGTTGGCTGTGTTTAACCAGGAAACGGAGGGTGGGATTATGATGAAAACTTGGAACCTGCCGTACATCAGCAATTTATTTATTTAGCGTATGGTATATCATACATGGACTTGGAATATATATTAACATTTCATCTAAATTAATAAAACACAATAAAATATAAATGTTAAAAAGTTCTACAAAGTGTTATATTCAATATCGATGTCTAGGCAGTCAGTGTCAGCAGGATAAGATCCAGGGCTGTGCATGGACTTTTTAAAACTGTTGCTGACACTGACTGCCTAGACATTGATATTGAACATAACACCTTGTAGATATCTTTTTAACAGGAACTTTGCAACCATAGTTGGGAAAAGAAATCAAACATTCCACTCTTTACTCCAGGGGTCTTCAAACTTGGCCCTTTTATGACTTGTGGACTTCAACTCTCGGAATTCCTCAGCCAGCATGCCTGGCTGAGGAATTCTGGGAGTTGAAGTTCACAAGTCATAAAAGGGCCAAGTTTGAAGACCCCTGCTTTACTCCCTAACTTCAGCATCAAACTACAAAACTTCCCTTATGGTTGCATCACTTATTTCCTTTTATTTCCTCTGACATTATAATTATCCTTTCACTCTCCCTGACCTTGCATGTGCCCAGCTTCACCAGTCTCTTCAGTCTGAGTTTTACATTGAGATCTTATATCCATTTACCTGGGTATAAGCTCTTAAACTCTCCTTAACCTCATTCCAAGCAAGTGGGGGGTAGAATGTGTCTTTTCCTCCTCCTCTTCTCTGCAAAGCCATTTTTATCTCCCTATGTAATCTGCAGTTTTATTTTTGTGATAGTATAATGGTCATAACGCCAACTCATTCACCTGGGGCTGTCTAGTCACTGACATCAAGAAGGCATAAGAGACGTTTTTATAGGCATCCCATTTCTCTCATTGTCTTTGGAGATTAGGTGTGAACAATTAATGCTACCAGAGCAGCACATGCACCACTGGCCCTCTAGTCCAGTGGTTCTCAACCTGTGGGTCGGGACCCCATTTGGGGTCGAGTGACCATTTCACGGAGGTCGCCAAACAATGCAGTCCGCCATTTTTTCCCCCCTTTCCTTAGCTGTGCTACTCCCTTTTATTCTATTGGCTTTTGAAAGCCAATAGAATAGACTCTCTTGAATAGAGTCTAATTCTATTGGCTTTCAAAAGCCAATAGGAGTTGTCCAGGCTGTCTCTGCCCTGCTGAGCCCGCCAAAAGTCCCATTCTGCAAACGGTGCTGCACCAGTTGAGTAGTCCTCGACTTACGACCAGTTGAGTAGTCCTGGTTGAGAAACACTGCTCTAGTCTTCCTATAACATTCCGCCTACCCAATACCCCTCGGCTAAGATGGAACAGTGTTCCTGGCAAGGCATCCTTTCTCCTTTCACCACTACAGAGACAACCAAGCCCCTCTCTATGCATTTGCCTGGCCACGCTCCATGGTCACAAGGTTCCTTTGTATCAAATTATTTTTAAATAATTTGATGTCCCAGCACTGCAGCTACAATATATCAGGACAGACTTTGCGAAGTTTCATAAAACTATCTGAAGTGAGTTGTCTCCTCTGGAGTGTACCCTTTCTGCTTCCTTCCTGGGAATCTGATTCACAACATTCCAGGAAGCATTTCTACTCTAGAGTAATATGAAAAAAATAACAATCCTATGCTTTAAATAGTCTCTGTGGGGTTTTTTTTGTACTAATATAAAATTTTATAACTTCACACGTAAAGAGTTCACATTATTGTCTTCTATATTGTTAAGAGCAACACTTAGAACTATGGTGCTTATTCTCTGGAGATGGGCAGTTTAATGGTTCCATTATATAAGATTTCAAGAATAAACTTGGCAGCATAAAAACAGTGGTGACTATGCCATTCCAGAAAGCATGTACATCAGCCAGAGGGTGACATAATTTTTATTTTATAAAAGGAAATACTTGCCTTTCTTCCTCTGCATCAAAAGCAGCACTTTCCAACAATCTGTTGTCCCACTAGCATTATGGGGAATGCCTCCACTCCCATTGGCTCATGATGCTGGAGCAGGCCACGCCCCTCCCCTCTGGTCACCCTCCTCCGTGGCCATTTGGTCTCGGGCTGCTGGAAGCTTCTGGTTTAGTTTTAATCAGGCCACAGGTGAAGCAATGAATCTGGCGGCTTTTTGTGTTTTAACCAGCCTATTTAGAAGCAGTTAAAGCTTTCTTTTCTACTCTTTCATTTTTTAAATTATTTTTAGATCTGGAAATGTCCTCAAAGCAGAGAAATGGTGACAAGAAAAGAGGTAGGGGCAACCAGTGGAGAGGAACACAAGGAGAAAATATATAAAATCAATAATAAAAATAATGAATAAATAAACTAAAAAAACCCAACCAACAAAAAACTCAAAGGGCAGGCTTTATGGACTATTGAGTCTTTTTCTGCTATCAGTTTTTTATATTTTCGATGTGTGTCTGGTGTGAGAAAAAGTGGTTGCACAAGTGAGTACAATAAGAAGCAAGCATCCCCCAAACTAATTTCTGACAACAAAAAAGAGAAAAACACATTACCCCTTTTCTCTCCCAGTATGGATGTACTTCCCTGTTCCCCTGAATTAGAATCCATTCATAATTCTGACTGATTCAAATTGTCCAAAGAAGGCTTGCTGGAAGAAGTCTCTCTTTGGACAGAGTTAAAGGGCTGGGGATGAACCAGAGTTTGTCAGGTTTCTCTTGAAATTGCATGGACATTTTTCCCCTCTACCCATCAATGGGCATGTACAGGAAGTCCTTGGCTTACAACTATTCATTTAGTGACCATTTGAGGTTATAATGATATTGAAAAATGATATTTATGAACAGTCCTCAGGACCTTTGCAGCATCCCTCACAGTCACGTGATCAAAATTTAGGTGCTTGACAACCAGCATGCATTTACAATGGTTGCAGCAACCTGCGGGGTGTGTGTGTGTCATATGATTGCCATTTGTGACCTTCCTATCCTGCTTCTGACAAGCCAAGTTAATGGGGTAATTTGCTTAATGACTGTGAGAGTCACTTAACCATGGCAAAAAAAAGATCGTAAAAACTCACAACTCACTTAAGAACTGCCTTGCTTAGTAACAGAAATTCTGGTTCCAACTGTGGTCATAAATTGAAGACTACCTGTATTGTGCTCATTGATAGCAAGTCATGGAGCAGAGGAACTGGACTAGATTGTCTCTAAAGTCCCTTCCAGATGGATTGATCCATGAATAGTTATAGTTTGCACTCACAAACTGCACGTCCTTCTGCCTGCTTAAAGAAAAGTAAGCTATTGGCACTTATTTTTCCTGGCCAGACGGAAAGGGTAAAAAAGCAAGGAAAAGGGGGTGAAGGTTTGTTCCCTGAGCTTGTGGGTTGGTTTCCAAACATTTCATTATCAGGCTAGGTAACATCTTCAGCAGAGTTTAGGGGATGTCAATTCAATGGTCTATTTATAAGGGTTTCAGGTGTGGGTGTGTCAAGTAAGGGTTTTGTGATGGATCGAGTGCGAGTCATCAGTGTGAGACTTGTGATGGGTCTTGTTACTGGGAGATTACATTAGGTCAGATGTTACCTAGCATGGTAATGAAAGGTTCAGAAACCAACCCATTCGGAGAATGAATCTTCACCCTCATCCTACTATATACTCCAGCCTTGCCACTATTGCAAAGCAAGGAAACTCAGCAATTGGGAAGGTGGGACAACAGTTGTCCAGTAAGAATACCTAGCCAGAGTTATTGCCAACGCTTGAAATCTCAAACAGAAATTTCCTAAGATGGTGTTATTTCCAATCAGTGTCAGCATAGGAGATAAGCAGCTTAAGGCTACTGTGCAGAATTGTCCTGACTGTCATGAAGAATCACAGGAACTGGATCTATGCTGTGAATGGACTAATCCAATCTTTTCGGGGGGGGAAAGGGGGAGAAAAAGGCCCATTTGAGTCAAAACCCAATTTAGATACATGCTTTAAAAAAGTTTAAATACATACAGGTCTGTAAGTTGTGGTATTTGCATCATGACGCATATCTAGTCAATTGCCTCCCACGTGTGTGTTTCTCTCTGCCTTCCTCTCTCCCTCCCTCCTTTTCTCTCTCTCTTTCACATTCACACACACACACATAGAGAGAGAAGGAGGGAGAGGGAGAGAGAGGAAGAGTGGGAAGGAGGGAGAGAGACGGGGGAGAGAGGGAGAGAGGGAGGAAGGGGGAGAGCTATTTCAGTGAGAATGAGTGTGCCTGGCAGCTATTCTTGCACGTTCCTGGGCAGAGCTCAACTAAGCGTGAACTAATTCCATGTTTCATTATAGGAACAGAAAAAAGTTACAGAAACTTTGGATGCCTTTCCCCAGTACCATCAGTTTGCTCGAACATTATTTTTGATTAGTGACATTTCTCTTGATTTAGCAAGTCATTCAATGACAGATTAATAAAGTTGCAGCAAATGAGAGCCAAGCCTCCTGCAGCATTTCCTGATGTACTTGACATATTTCTACTGATGCTTTTCCAAGAATAGATCATCCAAGCAAAAATTATTGTTAAGAAAAACAGAGTAAACCCATTTGCTATTATGTCAGTGTAGCTACAGACTATAATGGCATTTTAGGAGGAGGGAGCAAATTAGCTCAAATAGTTTCCTTTAAAAAAAAAAAGTCTCCCAAAGGCTTGATCTTAAATCAGTAGTAATTTATACTGTAAATCTTACTTAGAAATCCTATACCCAGGGATCTAAAGTACAATTTTACTGACAAAGGTTAATTCCAGACACTCCATGCAGGACAATTAGCAAATCCCTTCAGCTGTATTGGCAAGTTCTATTGAATAAATGCATTATTTTGCATTATGGTACCGGTCTTCATTGTAATGGATAAATTGATTTTTGTAGCCATTATGCTCTAATGGCACTGGGGACTATAAGCCAGCTGCCCAGTCTTCCAGATCTACTGCTCAAATCTTTGCTACTGTGAGCTATCAGAGAAAATTCAGATATTGGAACAAGAATATTGGCAGAATTTGTAATGTGTAGAACTCATACATTTTCTAAGTCATTCTGTATCACATTATCATAATGCCTAGAAAATCATAATTATATGCCTAGAAAACACACACATCCATGTTCTTAATGTGATTTATAACACCAAACTAAACACTCAGTTTTATTCTAAATACAATGGTATAAATTCAGTCAAATGATTTGATAATTATTTATCAAATATAAGCAAGATACTACATATAAATAGAGAACAAATCCCACTCCCTCCTAGCACTGATCATATTACCAAGTCAGGTAATGTTTTTGTAATGTTGTTTTTCGTGTCTTGTGTTTTAATTTGTTCTATTTTATAGTTTTTTAACATGATTTTAATTTTTAATCTTTGATTGGGAGTTGCCCAGAGTTGGCTGAAAGATGGGTGGCTATATAAATGTTTTAAATAAATAATAAAATGCCTGCAAGCAAACCATCAAGCTCAGATAATACCAAGGATTCCATAGTTCAACCCTGAGCTGCACATATTTTCTTAGTAGTTATTTATTTTCACATGCAAATAATTTATTGGTTCCTTTTCTGCTTTTTTTTTTAACAGATGGTTTATAAGGAATATGCATTTAATTAAATTGCAATTGTAGCACTCTTTTGAACTGTTTGTGAACCTCCATGTCTCGTTGCTTCCAAAAGCGAGTACAGGGACAAGGGAGTTGAAGAAGAACTGTAACAAGGATAGCAGTAGTATTTCCTTGCAGCTTTTTGGCACTTGACCCCAACCTCCTCCTTATGAAGATCTTCTTTGCTTCTGTCTTACTGTCAAAATAAAACAACGAACAAATGAACAGAACAACGAACAAATGAACAGAACCCACTGAGTAAATAGATGCGGGCAGTAACAATTTTCATTAGGATGAAGACATAACAGAAAGGATTGGAAGAACTTTTTTTTCCCCTTAGTCCTGGGCTGAAACACTGTGCAATATGGAGCCTATCCTCAACGTGACACCTTTTTTTCTCATACAAAACACAGTGCTGGTAAAAATCATGGATATAGTATGTTCTAGTTACAGTTTAAAGGTGAAAATGCCATTGAACTCATCTTTTTCTGATGAACACATGGCCACATCTATGCAATTTTCCTGACATTCAATTCAAGAGGGCTTTGTCATTGCTTCCTTTTCTTTTGTATTATTTTCTAGCCTGGCCTACAAGAGTTTCCTGGGTTTCCATCTGTTGATCAGGAACTGATCTCCTTAACTTCGGAGCTGAGAATGGGTTGCCCAGCCTAGACACAAGATGGTTCTTTTTAAATAACAAGTCTGTTGTGGCACCTTAAATAATTCTATTCCTAAACTTAGAGCTTAGAAATTCATCCAAATTTGGTGAGAAGTTTGCAAAGATAAACAACCTGGACTCTAACTTCAAAAATTCCCTGTGTGCATGCGATTGGCATCAGCTTTCCCTGTTGCCTGCACAGTGGAGGAAAAAGGAGAGAAGGGAGAGGAAAGCGGGTAGCTGAAATATGTGAAAAGGTAACCCAATCCTTGATTAACTATGCCTGTGAATAAATACTTCAGAAGAATCTGTCCTTCTGTGGGGAAAAAAAGACTTCCCCACCTCCAGCTCCATTCATCTGACAAAGTGACCTTTGTGGTCTGAAAGCTTACACCACTATGCTGGGCAGAACATGGAACAAGGGATGTAAGTGACAGGAAAGCAGCTTCCAGTCGGATGTGAATAAAGAAATCAATAGTGGAACCAGTTATTTAGAAGCACTGGGAACTTTGTGTCTTTGGATGCCCTTCAGCAGAGGTTGGGTAGTCACCCAAATTAAGGTGTATGCTTTAATTTGGTTTCCTGGGGCAAGTAGGGGGTAGGATTCAGTAACTTTAATGCCCATTTTCCAACAAAAGAATCTTTGGGTTTGGGTGATGTGTTCCATTCCATGCAAAGACGGCAATGTTGCTGAGTTGATGGGAGATTTATCTGGCCATGCTACAAGCTTTGAAGATACAGAAGCTAAAATAAGATTCTATTACCAATCCAGATTATTCCTGTAGATGAAGTAAGGAAATGGCAGTGCCAACTTGTTCTTTGCTTCAGGCCTTCCCAGAGAAACCAGGACACTGTCTAAAACTTGTAGGACATTTCTTTAAGGTTCAAATTGTCCATGCTGGCTGGGCTTTCTAAGAGTTGTGGTCCAACATTTCTGGAGGACACCAGGGTGGGAAAGCTGCTCTATTGTTAGTTTGATTTAATTATTAAATTTGTACATTTTGTAGTTCCCAGCAGCTGGGAAGACACGGAAAAATAACAATACAACAATAAAGACAAAAGGGACAAAAGGGACAAAATTTGACTAAACCAGGCAAAAAGAAGAGACATACCCACATGAATTAGGGCTTCAATCAGCCTAGCCAAAGTGCCGGGTAAGTACCAGATCTTCAAGGCCTTCCTAAACACCAACAGGGTGGGACTCAACCATATCTTTATGGGAACACCATTCCATGTAACAATAACCAGTCACAGCAATTTCCTTTATAGACATTCGGGGGGGATCATAACCAAAACAGCTTGTCTTTAATTTATCTTCAGTGAAATTCCAAATTCATTTTAGAAATGGCTATCTCTATATCATAGGACAATATTATCCGGATTATGCAATATAAAGAAAGTTCTGTCCATTGACTCTTCATATACATCCTTCCAATGAAGACAGATCCATTAGGACCCAGATGCGGTTTCAAGACATATGATAATACCATATCCCTATTTCTTATATGTTGGCACAGAATACCTAACAGATCTTGAGAACACAGAGGAAGCAGTTAGACATTTAACGAAGGAAAGAAGGCTGTTAAAGAAGAGATTTAAAAGTTCAAGGCAGGAGAAACTCATAAAAGAGAAACTTGGAATAACCACACTTTAGTTCCACAAAATATGAATTGCATGGAAGAATTATTTTGGGAGCCCTCCGTATTTTGTTACATTACCCTACTAGCTATAAAGATCTTTTCAGAAATCCAACTGATTTTTTCCCCCTCAGTTTGCCAGCCTTTCAGGATTAAAAGATATTCATCAAAGTTTCCACTAAGCTTGTCAAACAGCATGTAACTTTGTAGATGTATTTCTGCAAATAAAAATGCTTTGCTAGAAGTTAGAGAAAGTATATGCTTACAAATGTTCTTTCAAGTGGCAGGAAGTAAAAACATCACATGGGTTACACCACTGATTTATAAAATAGCTATGCGAGCTGCAATAATTGGTGGCTGTGCAAAGGGGTTGTATTCACACACATATGTAGACATGGAAAAATGGTAGTTGTGGACCTGCTTTTGGCCCCATCATGAATTTGACCATCCAGCTGGTAGGAAGTACGAACTGCAGGAGTCTTTTTTCCCCCATTTCATTTCATAATGTATAAAGCTGCCTATTTTTCACAAATGACTTTGGGCAGCTTACAAAGACTGAAGTATAGAAAACCCACCGCATACCAGTTGCAGCACCTTGGATAGCCCTCTTATTCAAAAATCCACACCAATAACAACAAAGCTCATCTACCTACCTGATCTATATACTTGGGGAAACAGTCAGGTCTTCAATATCTTGCAAAAGGTTGGAGCTATCCATATCTGAGCTAGCCCAGAATGTTTCTATAATCAAAGAACACTGAGAGATCAAGGAAAGTCAGGACGGATGCACTATTCCCCATCCTGAGCCCTCTATAGATAACTGACATGTGCAATCAGTGGTGTCTCAGGGCTATAAGCAGGCCAGAGTCCTGACTGCAAAAGATATATTTGATGTAAGTCTCATGTCTGGAAGAAGTGTGGGATTTGAGGGTGTATTCCAGGATAGGCATCTTTGGGAACAGTGAAATGATTCCAGACTTTCAAATTCCTTCACAACTGAGGTGCATAGCTTCTTAATTAATTAAAAAACCCTACAGGTAAAATACACTTTCTTCTTCCTCTGAGTAGCAAGAATAGCTTATGCTATCTTATCTTTGACAGCATATGCTATCTTGGTAGAATGTTTACCAAAGGTGGGGGAATGAAAAGAGAATATTTAGGATGTGCAATTGCTAGTGGAAAATTAGTGGGTGATACATGGTCTGTTCCAAAGAGTGAATGTTTGTCAAAAGACCTCAGTATGATTCTAGACTAGAATAACAGAGTTGAAAGGGATCTTGTAGGCCATCTAGTTCAACCCTCTGCCCAAACAGGAGACTCCATGCCATTTCTGACAGATGGCAGTCCAGTCTCTTCTTCAAAGCTTCCAGTGATGAAGCTCCTACAACTTCTGAAGGCAATCTGTTCCATTTGTTGATTGTTCTCACTGTCAAAAAAAAATTCTTATTTCTAGGTTGAATCTCTCTTTGACCAGTTTCTATCCGTTATTCCTTGTCTGGCCTTCAGGTGCTTTGGAAAATAGGTTGTCCTCAATGGTGGGATTCAAATATGTGAACAATGGGTTCTCTCTGTGGATGCCGCTTCTGGAAGTACATTCTGGGCCTGGGTAACAAAAAATTAGCTACCGGTTCTGCCGAAGTGGTGCGAACTGGCTGAATCCCACCACTAGTTGTCCCCCTCCTCTCTGTATCAGACCCTCAAGTATTGGAACATTGCTGTCATGTCTCCCCCGTCCTTCTTTTCACTAGATTAGCCATGTCCAGTTCCTGTAACTGTTGTTCATATGTTTTAGCCTCCAACTCTTCTCTGCACTTTTCCCAGAGTCTCAACATCTTTTTTATAATGTGGTGACCAAAACTGGTTGCAGTAGTCTAGGTGTGGTCTTACTAAGGCTTTCTACTAGTATTAGTACTTCATGTGATCTTGATTGAATCCCTCTGTTAATGCAATTTAGGATTGCATTCGCTTGTTTGGCTGCCATTGCACACTGTTGGCTCATATTTAATTGATTGTCCAATAAGATTCCAAGATCCCTCTCATGGTTACTGTTATTAAGCCTGGTTTCACTCAATCTATATGTGTACATTTGGTTTTATTTGCCTAAGTGTAAGATTTTTCTCAACACTGAATTTCATTTTGTTAGATAGGGCCCAGTGCCACGCTTGGAATACTGCATTCAGTTTTGGTCACCACGATGTAAAAAAGATGCTGAGACTCTAGAAAGAGTACAGAGAAGAGCAACAAAGATGATTAGGGGACTGGAAGCTAAAACATATGAGGAATAGTTGCTGGAATTGGGTATGTCTAGTTTAACGAAGAGAAGGATGAGAGGGGACATGATAGCAGTGTTCCAATATCTCAGGGGCTGCCACAAAGAAGAGGGAGTCAAGCTATTCTCCTGAAGGCAGGACAAGAAGCAACAGATGGAAACTGATCAAGGAGAGAAGCAAACTAGAACTAAGGAGAAACTTCCTGACAGTTAGAACTATTAACCAGTGGAACAACCTGCCTCCAGAAGCTGTGAATGCTCCAACACTGGAAGTTTTTAAGAAGAGACTGGACAGCCATTTGTCCGAAATGGTATAGGGTTTAGTGCCTGAGCAGGGGGTTGGACTCGATGACCTCCAAGGTCCCTTCTAACTTTATTATTATTATCGATCATCGCACAGTCAGCCAGATGTTCAGACTGGATTTGGCATTTTGTCTACCTATCGAGTCCTTACCCAGGACCTGGGATAGGCAGATGTGGATGTTTGATGGTATTACAGGTATCGTCGCAGGATGGAAGCAGTTCCTAATAAGGCCGCCTTTTGCAATTGACTAATAGCAAATTTGTCAATGCCAATGGTGTTCAAGTGGTGCTCCAGTTGTTTTGGGATTGCGCCCAAGGAGCCTATTACTATTGGTACTACCCTTGCTTGCTTTTGCCACAGTCTTTCTATTTCTATTTGTAGGTCTTTGTATTTTGTTATCTTCTCCAGTTCTTTCTCTTCTATTCTGCTATCTCCAGGCACTGCCACGTCCACTATCCAGACTTTTTTGTCTTTCTTATCGACAATTGTTAAGTCTGGGGTGTTATGTTGCAGGTGCTTGTCTGTTTGAATTCTGAAGTCCCAGAGCAGTTTAATTTTATCATTTTCTATGACTTTCTCTATTTTATGATCCCACCAGTTTTTGCTTACAGGCAAATGATATTTTTTGCAGATCTTCCAATGCACCATTGTTGCTACTTTGTCATGCCGCTGCTTGTAATCAGTCTGTGCAATCTTCTTGCAACAGCTTACCAAGTGGTCCACTGTTTCTTCAGCTTCTTTGCATAGGCGGCACTTACTGTCTGTTGCTGTCTTCTCAATTTTGACTTTGTATGCATTTGTCCTTAAGGCTTGGTCTTGTGCAGCCAGAATTAGTCCCTCGGTCTCTTTCTTCAATTTTCCTGCTCTTAGCCATTGCCAGGTTTTATTATTATCTGCTTTCCCAGCTATTTTTTTCATGTATTGGCCATGTAGTGCTTTGTCTTCCCATGCCTCTATTCTGTTCTTCATTTGGTCTTTCTTGTAGGCCAGTTTGGTCTCTCCAGTAGTTAGTAAGCCTTCCTGATATACTAATTTCAGTGCATCTTCATCATTGTTCTTCAGATATTCTTCCAAAGCCATTTTTTCTTCTTCAACCATCTGATGTACTTGTAGCATTCCACGCCCACCTATTTGCCTTGGTAGATAAAGTCTATCAATGTCACTGCGTGGATGAAGGGCATGATTCATTGTCATTATTTTTCTGGTCTGCCTATCCATTGCTTTTAGTTCTGCTTGAGTCCAGTCCACTATTCCAGCTGTGTACCTAATGACTGGGATTGCCCAGGTGTTGATTGCCTTTATGGTATTTCCTCCATTGAGTTTGGATTTTAAGATCTTCTTCACTCTCTTGATGTATTCACCTCTAATCTTTTTCTTGACTTCAGTGTGCTTGATGTTGTCAGCTTGAAGGATACCCAAGTATTTGTAGTACTCTTCCTCATCCAGACTCTTAATGTTATTTTCGTGGGGCATCTTGATTCCTTCAGTTTTCACTATTTTTCCTTGTTTGATAGTAAGTGTGGCACATTTGTCCAAGCCAAACTCCATTACAATATCTTGGCTATATATACGGACAGTGTTGAGCAGCGATTCTATTTCAGATGATGTTTTTCCATACAGCTTCAGATCATCCATGTAAAGGAGGTGGGATAGTCTGGCAGATGTTTTTGATGTTTGATAGCCATGTCCTGAGTTATTCAGTATTGTTGACAGAGGAAACAGTGCAATAACAAATAGTAATGGTGATAATGAATCTCCTTGAAATATTCCTCTCTTGATATTAACCTCTCCCAGCCTCTCACCATTGATCTGCAACTGTGTCTTCCATTGTGCCATCGATCTTTGCACAAATTTTCTGATGTTTCTACTGACTCCTGTTATTTCTAGGCACTTGATTATCCAATCATGTGGCAGAGAGTCAAATGCCTTTTTGTAGTCAATCCATGCCACATTCAGGTTGGTCTTCCTTCTCTTGCAGTTTTCCAAGATCATTTTGTCTATTAGGAGTTGATCTTTTGTTCCTCTGCTATTGGGGCGGTTTCCTTTCTGCTCAGGTGGAAAGAGATTGTTTTCAACTAGATGCTGTTGTACTGCATCAGCTACCACACCAGTTAGTAATTTGAAAGTTGTTGGTAAGCAGGTAATTGGCCTGTAGTTACCTGGTGTTGCCCCTTTTGCTGGATTTTTCATTATTAGGTAGGTTTTCCCAGTTGTTAGCCACTTTTCAATTTCTCCTCCTTGTAGTATATTGTTGAACTGCTTGGCAATGAGTGGGTGTATAACAGTTAGATGTTTCAACCAAAACCCATGCAGTTCATCTTCACCTGGTGCTGACCAATTTTTGATTTTCTTTGCTCTTTTTTCTACCATTTTTGTTGTTATTACTAGTTCTTTCATTTCAACTTCTGTTTTATTTGCATCCACCTCTTTTAACCAAGCTGCATCCTTGTTGTATTTCTTTGGGTTATCCCATATCTGCTTCCAGAACTGCACTGTTTCTTCCTTGTCAGGTACTGACTGATTCCTTGCAGTTTCTCCATTGATGGATTGGTAGAAACGTTTCTGATTGGATTGAAATTGGAGGTTCTGCCTATAGTTTGCAATTCGAGCTTCATATCTACTGATTTTCCTGGCTATAGCTGTTATTTGTTGCTTTATTATTTCCAGTGCTTCCTTGATCTTCCTTGTTTCTAAGTGGTATTTCTTGATTAGGTATTCTTTGGTCTTCTTGTTCTTCAGCTTCTTTTCTTTCATCTGTTCTAGCTTGCTTGCATGTGATCTTAACTTGCTGATCTTATTTTCTAGTCTAACCTTCCATTTTTGTGGTGCACTGTTTGTTTGTTTTTCTTTTTTGTTGATTTTACATCCCAGGTATTCTGTTATAACTGCAGCTGTGCTGTACATTAGTTGGTTTGTTTCTTGCAGTGAATTGGTGCTTATACTTGCTATTGCAGTATTTGCATCTTTTAATGCTTGTGCTAACTGTTTCTTTGGAACAAGCTTCAATGCAGGCAGCCTTATTCTGTTGTTTTTGTGCTGTTCTAGATGCTCATTATTATTATTATTATTATTATTATTATTATTATTATTATTATTATTATTATTATTTTTATTATTATCTGTATCCTTACCCTATCATCTATTCCTGCCAGCTATTCCTGCCAGCTTAGTATCATCTGCAAATTTGATAAGTTCCCCTTCTATTCCCTCATCTAAGTCATTGATGAAGATATTGAAGAGTACTGGGCCTAAGACAGAACCTTATGATACCCCACTGCTTACATCCCTCCATGTAGATGTAGTACCATTAAGGACTACTTGTTGAATATGGTTTGTCGCCATGTATGTATTACTGCCCTCTTTGTAATGTGACAGTGAACTGTATACAATTTACAAAAGATATAGTCTGTAGCTACAGTATTTTTAACATAAAACCATTTGGAACTAAAATATTGCATTTAATCAGATCTGTTTCCTCTTTTAGGCTTTTGCAATTCAGTGAACCAACCATATAAATGGAAAAAACCCAAACCTTAGTATGAGAACTATCTGCAGGATGCACTAAAACTCCAAAATTCATAAAATTGTGGCAATTAGAGCCTGGATGGCTTTGCATTGTGGAATACAAACATTTTATTTAATTCAGTCCAATTTACTATGTGCACATTCTTGAAAATAAACAGACCAATTGGGTGCCCTGCATGGAGCTCTACTAGCAACAGACGAAACCAAACCCAGTGCTTGAATTAGCCCTACCATTGTGGCTTTCTTTTCCTGTTTGTTTTAAACTCGTGTAGCAATTCTGATTGATGAGCAGATAACAAAATCTTAACATGGTACAGAGTTTTTAGGAGCTTTCTTTTGATTATTTAAGATTTCCTGCTTATGTTATTTTGAACAGCATATTTAAAAGACAGTGAACTATAACTACAGGATTATTTTGAATTATTCCCTTTGCTACCTGTTCATTCCTCATTCTTTGAGGTAGATTTCATAGACCGAACTTAGTGAAACTTATTTCCAAGGCAGTTCTTAGGAATTTACTTCTATTTATTGTCAACCTAGCAAACAAGATATGAATAACGTCTTAGATTGAGGAATATATGAAATAATTCTTAAAAAGATTATACATCCATAGTTAACAGGAAGAAAATCAGTGACATACTATATTCAGTATTGTACAGAACCAAATCTTAAAGTCTTCAACTGCAAAAGGAGGAAAGAAAATATCTATCACACTCAATTAGGTTGTTGATACTTATACAGTAGATGAACACCATTTTGTGATCTTATACATAGCTCTTCAGGAATAAGTCCCAATAAGTTCAATGGGATTTTATACCATGTAAATATTTACAACATAGTGACCCACAGCAGTCCTATGGCTCCAAAAAGAGAATTTCCTCAACAAACTAACCCATTCCTAAGGGAGAAGACGAGTAATTGTTAGTTTTCCTCATCTGTAGCATTAGAAATGGGATCCTCTTCAGCTACTAAAGAGCTGCATTCTGGAAAATTCTAGGGCTCCATGAGAATTTAATGGAGTTCTATCTCTCTACAGTATATATAATATCTTTATGTATCTATATCTGTACCCATACACATGCACACACACACACACACACACACACACACACACTTGAACATAGCCATATGCAAAAGAAAAAAAATCACAATATATTGATAGCTGCGAGAATAGCATTTGCCCAATATTGGAAAAATCAAAATGTACCATCTGATGAGATCATAATTAGGAAAATTCTAGAATGTGCAGAAATGGACAGACTAACCCTAGAGATTAAAGAGAAAGAAGACTCAGTTTATTTTAAAACATGGGAAATTTTTTATCAATGGTTAGCAAAATGAGTTAATGAAAAATGATTGTGAAATTTATTAAGATGATTGATGTTTTTTAATTAATTGACATGCTTCATAATTATTGCTATTTTTGTTGACTACAGCTACTTATTATTATATTAACTATTTCCACTGAATACCTGTATCTGGACAATAGCTAAAGCTAGGTATGTCATTGGGGGAACCCCATTGTTGTACCTACCCCATCCCTAACCCCATCCCAACCCCTTCCCTGAACCCTACCCTGAATCCCACTACCTATATCGACCCTCTTCTTCCCTTACCTTTATAAAACTTAATAAAATATTGTTTTAAAAAATCACCCATAGCTATCATTTTTGTAGATCAGGAGTTCTGGAATTTTTGTTGTTGTTGTTGTTGTTTGATTTGATGTTTCTTTCATTACCGTTTTCCTTTCCTTGAGCTACCTTAATCCCTGAGTAAGTAAGTCCCACGTCATATCATTTTCTAGTCACTTGAGGTGAAGGGTTTTAATCCACTGAAATCCTTTTGCCACAAATAACTGGAGAAATTATGAAACAGTAATTGGTGGACATTTTAAAAAATGCTCAGGGAGAAGTGGTAACTTGGGGAAAGAAAAGCAGTAATTAAAACTTTTTCTGCTTGGTTTCAAACTAGTAAGTTTCAATCCACAAGGGAAATGTTATAACCGCTGCATTGTTGTAGTATTGCAAGGAAAGATAACTCTACAAAATATCAGAGAACAAGAAAGGAGTTTTAATTTAAAGCTGATCATTGCTTATCCATCTACAGGTAGGGTTTGACTGTTGTTAACCACCTAGGGTTTTATTGTGTGAAAATATCCATAGATAGCCTAAGTAATCTTCAAGTTTTTCTAGCTTATTGATGAAAGTCATAAGGCAAACATATGCATCTGATAAGTAACATAATGCATAATTTTCTCTTGAAATGGATTTTTCCAACTGATTTAAAATCTATTTAAGTCAACTTTCTAACATATTTACCAGCTTAACTATTCTTGGGTATCAGTTATATCATGTGTATTTCACTTAAAAATATTTTTCATGCCAGCCTATTTTCAATTCTCGGTCATAACCATCAGGACATGCATCAGCATGTACTCATATTTTTATTTCTTCTCCTTTCTCCTTTTGCCTCTTTTTGATTGTAGAAGAGATGCTTATTCTAAAATAATGATGATTCACTGCCACTCTATCTGTAAGCTATTTTCTCAGATTGTTTAAGAGTATGTAATTCACATACAGACAGCAATCCCATTGTGGATGTTTATTAGACTCTCTTGCCCAGAAACCTTTTTCCTCCTCCAAGGCATTTAGAAGAGTGTTTTAGCCTTACAGCCACTCTGAAGAAGCTGCAAAATGCCCAGGGCTAATCAGTAAGCTTCAGAGCTGAGGAAAGATATAGTTCTAGACATCAGATGTCTAGCATATATCAGACTGTGTTGTGAAAAGGAATAATAATTTAAAGACAGCTCAAAATACTTTTCTCCAATTATTTTGTTCCACCCCCTCCGCAGAAAGAGACACGTTTCTTTACAGATTTTAAATGAAGCCAGACTGATCTGATTTAAATTATTGTTTCAATAGCAATTTGGAATTCCAAGTTGATTGTAATAATTGTGATAAAGGGCTGTTAATTGAAAGATGTCAAAAAAATACAAAATAAAATATATGTGCATGATATATGTGTGTATCTCTTGTAAATACAGCACATAAAATATATAATATGTGTGCACACAAACACACACAAACACACACACAAAGCAAAAAATCCTGGATTCTTTTAATAAATTATTCTACAAGAACTGACCTTCCTATATGCTTCTACAAGCAGGAGTCCTTTGAAATTATCCCATTCATCCTAAGATGATGGATGTACCCTCTTCTAGAGATCTTTATTGGATGTAATTACAGTATATGTGAACCAAAAATGGTAAAAGATGGCAGTCACTCAGAGAAGCATGCTTTTTCAATCTGCATTTTAAGATTTGACTAAGAGAGAACCCTTGCCAGGTAAATAATACTGAAACAGAACAATGGGCTGACATGGCGTAAGGCAGCTTCCTAGGTTCCATCAGTTTAAGTGAATTGAATGTTGGCCAAGCATGATTAAATCACACTTTAATTCATATTGTTACTGTGTTCATCTAGACTAAGAATCAGAGTGATGTGGTTTCTTTGGATTTAGTTTTTTGTAGTGCATAAACTTAGTTTATGATTCTGTTCCTGCCTTTGTCCACTAATTCTACAACACAGAGTACGAGAGTGATGTCTACTAATAGAATAGAATAGAGCTGGAAGAGACTTTGGAGATCTTCTAGCCCAGCAGGAGAATCTAAACCATCTCAGACAAGTGACTGTCTAGTCTCTTCTTAAAAATCTCCAGTGATGGATGGAGTGCCCACGATTTCTGGAGGAAAGCTGTTCCACTGGTTACTTGTCCTCACTGTAAGGAAGTTTCTCCTTAATTCCAGGTTGCTTCTCTCTTTGATCAGTTTCCAACCATTGTTTCTTGTCCTGCCCTCTGGTGCTTTGGAGAATAATTTGACACCCCCCCTCTTCTTTGTGGCAGCCCCTCAAATGCCGGAATATTGCTATCATATCACCCATTTCTTCTTTTCTTTAGACTAGCCAAACCCAAGTCCTGCAGTCATTCTTCATATGTTTTAGTCTCCAGGCCTTTGATCATGTTAGTTGCTCTTCTCTGAACTTTTTCCAAGGTCTGAATATATTTTTTTGTAGTATGGTGACCAAAATTGGTTGCAGTATTCCAGGTGTTGTCTCACTAGGGTTTTATAAAGTGGCATTAATACTTTGCATGATCTTGATTCTATGCCTCTGTTTTGTACTGGTCCATTTACAAGCAATTAACAATATTTTCAGTTGTGACAACATTCCCCATCACTTAAATATAGAATGGACAGAACTGATAAACATTTTGTCAAAGTCTTCCTGCTACCAGTTAGATATCAAATATGTTTTTTTACCATGAATTTCTCTGGTTTGAAGAACCAATCCAATTATGAATGCAAAGATTCCATGTAGGAATAGACGAGAGCAGAAGGAATGGTTGTGACTTAATGGATATTTGATGCTAATAATAGCAGCATTCTTTGGTCTTAGAGAAATAAAGAATGTTAACTTCACAGGAAGTTGTCTAATCTCTAAATCAATTTTTCCCATTACCTTTTTCTCCATTACCATGTCAGTTTTTGATACTGCAAGAATAGTTATTAATCAATCTAACTGAAGCATTTCTGTGCCATGATCAAGGAGATTAGACACTCTTATAAATACACTGAAATAGGATTTCAGTAAAGCTGCTTATCTTTTCCATAGTAACAATTACCAATTACCTGCCTAAATAATTAGGATTAACAAAATTTGCCATCTCCTCTACCGGCATCTTTCTAGTTTTCTGAGAGACTTCAGGAGATGTAAAAAGTGATAAGATGACTTGAGCAATAGGGAATAAAACCAGAGGTAAATATGGCTAATTACTAGTAAATTCTCATAATTTAATTATTTGGTGACAATGAAGGTGATAAAATATCTAGTGATCTCTGCCCATATTCCATCTGCAGATGTCAAAGGCATCAGGTAAGGATGGCTGGGATGTCTGTAAATGGAATGTCACAATCATTTTGAAATTGATGTACTGATTATCAATAGGTTTTGAGACCCAGTTCAAAGTGCTGGTTATTATAATATTTAGAAATCCATACATGGAGTGGTGATAGAATGCTTCAAGGACTTTCAGTCCAAACGTTAAAAGGAGATTTGCACTGAGTTCCATCACAAGTCAAAAGAGCACCAGCCAGAGCAGTCTTTTCTGCTACAGCCCTCACATTGAGGAACAAAGTATACTGGCCATTATCCTTCTATTATTTTGGAAGGTGCTCAAACCTTTTTTTTTGGGGGGGGGGGCCAAAGGGCCTTTGGCCGTCTATAAACTTGTGACTATTTAATTTATTGCTTAATGTTTTTAATGTGGTTTATGAGGAGGGCTAGTTAGGATTTTGTTTGTACACAGATAATCCTGCAAATATTAACAGTTGTACAAATTTGTAATAGGAGAGATAAACCCTTTCATATGGGAGTTAGGCCACAAGTGAATTCGGATTGTAAATGTCAATATTGTTTCCTTTTAACCTTAAATTGTGCCCAGTGATCAACTGGCAAACATTTATCTCACATCATTTAGCATTTTGTTTGCAATGTTCAGATACTTTTCAAGGTTAATCCTTCATTCAATATATTGTTTCACTGATAAAAAGGCCAACCACAGAGTTTCCAGTGAACCAGGATTCTACAGTATATCACCTTGGGGAAAACTGGGAAAGAAAATACCTGAATACTGATATTAACACTGAATTTTAAAGATTATATCCTATATAAATACTAAAATATAATTCTAGCAGTAACCTGCAGTATAATAGCTACTCAGTTATATTACTCTATATTCTTCTTTTTCTTTCATTTTGCTGATTTTATAGAAATAAATTGATGGTTACTCTTCAGTTCTTGTTTTAGGTAGTAAGGCCTGCATCCAGATTCTAACTTCTGTTGCAACAGAAGGCTATTTGCAAATTCCGTAGCCTTGGTTTTTAATAGTAAGAGATGGTTGTAACCATTGGAGCTGAATAGCTTATAGACTTTTGTAGACCCATGACCCAAAGAAGCCCTTTTAAATACTTTTATATACAATAGAGTGTCAAACTTGAAGAAGCCTCATGTTTCAGCCATTTCTGTTTCTTGGTTTGCCTACAGACCCAGCGCCTTGCAGGTGGTGAGCTGCTGAGCCTGAGAACCAAGGTCATGCAAGATATTGTTGATTTATTGTGGGGTTTGGGGTTTTTTTTGCCTCCAAAAGAGGCACCAGGTCTCATTTTCAGGGGATGTCTTTTATACCTACCTCCGGCACCGACAGCCTCACCCAGCTGGTCCATTTCTTCTGTGGCTGAAGGAGCAGCTGCATTCTGGCTTGCATTTTGCGGTCAGGCCTTTCCGGAAGGTCTCTGCAACTGAGTACCTAGCTATGGATTCAATACATAGCTCGGTTCTCGGCTGCAGTGGCCTTCCAAAAAGGCCTGTGACTGAGAAATGCATGCCTGGCTGTAGAAGATGGTGCAGAAGAAGTGGGCCGGCGAGGAGAGGCCTAGCTGCAAGGTAAGTGGGTGTGGGGCACATAGGGCAGCTGCACCCCCACCTTCACCCTAGCTTGATTTTTTAGGTGTGTACCTCGCCCCAAAACTAGAGCTTATTTTTGGGGTAGGGCTTATATTAGGCCCACCCCCCAAAAATAAGCTAGGGCTTATTTTCGGGGTAGGCCTTACTTTCAGGAAAACACAGTAGAACTAAAGACTTTTTCTCATAATAATTGTCTGAAGCTTAATTGGGTGTGACCTGCACTGTCAGAGGGGAAGGGAGTTTATATACTTTTAATATTCTGCTTTGGCACCAAATAGCTGGTTTTCCTTTCATCTATGCTAATATGATTTGCTCATTAGAGTTTTGCATTGGAGATTGGATCATCTCAGCTATGCTTACTTCATTGGGTTTGTCAGTCGGAACCTTGACATAGAGTGTTCTGTCATTTTGAAATAGGAAACAGATTAAAATTGTAGTGCAAACACTATAAAATGGATAATACCACAAATTCAGATATTTCAGTTTATCCTACGTGAAACTTTACTACAATTTTGATGGTCATCATCATGATGATCGTGATCATCATCATCCAGTCTTCATCTCCCCACTAAAATAAAAATAAAAATTAAGGCACCAAAAAGTTACTCAAGTTTTTTTAAAGTCTTCCTGTATTTTGAATAGCTGGGACAAGAATCAGTGAAATGGGACTTTATTTGCATACATAAATACATTTGCCAACAATAAGACACAAGAAGAAAATTCAATTTATACAAGTGTAATATGAGCACATTTTTAAAAAGACGCTTAATATGATATTTACAAATTATATAAATAAATCCTTATTCAAAAAAAGTTAATTGTTTACCTTCCTGGTGTACCAAAAATGTTTATTGATGAGTAACATCCCAGATCGTAGTATAAAACATTTGCTTGCATACATTAAAAAGGAGGTGATACAAAGAAATAAGAAAAGTATGTGTAAAAGTTTTTTAAAAAAGAGAAAAAAATGGAAAAATATTTATATATAAATATATAGAAATGCTTGATATTTCAGCTTTCAAGAGGCCTTCTGCAATAGCTTTAAAAACAGTATTTGTCTTGTGAAAAAAAACCCTGTCAAGAAAAGTCAGTGTTAACAAAAGAAATAGCCCCTTTACATTTGATCATATATGGCAGAGAAGATACCATTAAAAAAGATCCAAGAGAAAACAGAGAATAATAGCACATCAGTGGCCAGCCACAAGCCCTTGTACAACATTTTACTTAGAGGCAGCACATCTGTAACAGACTATACACATCCTTCACTGAAACAGCAATTGAAAGGAATAAAGTAAACAGTCAAGGGGAACAGGAAACCATTGTCTTCCTAATCATCTTAGATAAAATTAATGCTTTTCCCTCCTTTCCCCTTCACCATTAATACCAATATAAACACTCATAGCAACTACACTAATTTATACACACTAACAACATAGATGTTGGACAACTGGTACTGAATGTGATGAATAAGAAAAAGAGGGGGGAAAAGAATTGACTGCCGTTTCTATGTAGACATACGAAAATATAAAGCCATGTATGTTTTCAAAGTGCCATGAATATTGAGTTCAGGTGACTTTTCTCCATCCCCTATTATGATTAATATCACATGAAATCACTTTAGGGATTGCTGGTTTCCTCACTCTGATCATGAACGTCTCCTTTTGCTGCTTTGGTGAGAATATCCATCCATTTCATTTGCAAGTCTTCATCTTCAGCACTGAAATATATTGTTTGCTGGGACTGGCAAAGTTTGAACACATATTTTGATTCAAACTTTTCACTAGAATGTGGAAAGTCAATCTCATATCCCAGCAGGGGTATGCTGCGTGGTATGCGTCCATCCTACGTGCAATCCAGAAATAAAGAAAGGTGTGAAAATTAGAAAAAGGTTGAGCACAGGCATGCAACAGATCAACAGGGCCAATGATTTGGAAAGGAAGTGTTTTGTGAATAGGTTTTTCACACCTGTGGAGATAAAAAGCATTTTGCAAGAACAGTTGCACAAGTTGGCTTCCATTAAAATTGGGACACAGAAGAGGAAGATGCTGCTATTCCCACATGGTACCTAAGATTGTAGTGAGTTGGTCTTCCACCCACAGGTTTCTAGTTTGCTGGGAAAGAAAAGTGTTTTTTCTGCATATTTTGTGAATCAACATATTTCTCTTTATCATTCATCATAAAGAATGCTCTAAAGATACAGTATTTATTTTATTTATTTATTTATGAGACTTATATACCGCTTTAAGTGCAAGCACTCTCTAAGCGGTGTACACCAGTAAGCAATGTATATATATATTTACATTACCCCCAACAATCTGGGTCCTCATTATTACCTACCTCGGAAGGATGGAAGGCTGAGTCAACCTTGAGCCGGTGAGATTTGAACCGCTGACCTGCTGAACACAGTCAGCTAAAGTGGCCTGCAGTAATCCCATGTATTTCTAGTAAATGTGATTTAGCTTTTAAGTATGCCTGAGCTGAGGAAATCTACTTCTTTCATGCATGATCAAAACACATTCTCAGCAATTCTACAATTGCATGGATCTAATATTGAACTTTACAAATCCAAGGAAGTCATGCTGTCTTAAAATGCCTTGTCATATTTTTCTCTTAATCTTGGAGAGGATAAATGTTTTTCAAGATTAAAAAAAAATCCTCCGGAGTATTTATTTGAAAAAAAAAAACTTTACTTGAGACTAAGGCAAACAAATAATTATTGTGTGCCTTGGTTGAGAAAATAAGAATATATGAAAGAAGAAAAAGACTTCAGAGACTTTGACTAAATTCAGTAAAGTGCTATTGTGATTGAAAGCTAAATGCTTTCACCTAGGATTATCTAGCCTTTGGCACTTTGGGCCTGAATTAAAGCCGGAGGCGGTAAACTCCTGAAAATTACAGGATAGGTCTACTATACAGTACTATCCTCAGTACGATCTAGCCTACTCCAAGTTTCCGTGTGAGTCTCTGCTCAAGGCACCTCTGACCTTCCTGAAAGAAAAAAAAAAAAAACCCAGAGAGGCAAAATGTACAAGGATAATTGCCCACCATCTCTGAGGGCAGATCATCCACAACAGAAGACACAGATCATATTGGATACAAATACAGGAAGGCCTAACACAATGGTGGCGAACCTATGGCATGGGTGCCAGAGGCGGCACACAGAGCCCTCTCAGTGGGCACGTGCTCCGTCGCCCCAGTCCTAGGTCTTCAACTGGGTTTTATAAAACCTTTTCACCTCTGCCATGTGCAAAAAAAAAAGGTTCAATCAGTCAATTTCAACTTCTCGTGGGAAAAAAAAGATCTTGCAAAGTTGGAATTGATTGATTGAACTTTTTAGTCCCACCCAGTCTGCCATTACCACTGCAGCCATGCCCACCCAATTGGCCACGCCCAGCCAATGGGCCACATCCACCCAGCACTCCATGATGCATAAGTGGGTTTTGGGTTGCAGTTTGGGCACTCAGTCTCTAAAAGGTTCACCATCACTGGCCTAACAAAAAGAATGATTGGAGAAAGGTGTAAATATTTTTGGTGCATACCTTGGCCTGCCAGCAGATTAGTACATTCCAGCCGAGAGCTTGAGAATTACCAGTCTAACTTACTTTTCAGTAGTTGCAATATTCTGAGGTATTTACCTGGTTTTCTCCTTGGAGATATAAGACAAGAGGATCTGTCTTAGGAATGGTGACCCACACTTTACACCAAGTTTTTCCTTTCTCATGAAAAAGGAGGTGGCTATTGAAGAGACTGTTTTCTGCTCCTAATATGTTTTGTTTCTGGTAAAAATAATAACAATATATTTATATTCTGATGCTAGAGGCATTTAGAATTCATTATATACACTAATTCATTCTGATTTAAACATTGGTTCACATATAGCAAATATGCACAGAAGAATGAATGAATCAAACTTTAAATATACAGAAGTTTAGATACCTTTTCATATAATCTGAATAAGATTATTGCTGCAAACTTATTGCTGCAAAATTTCACTTGCACAACAGAAACTGAGAACAATTATTAGCATGTGAGAAGTATTAAAATAGTTTGTGAGAGATAGAAAATTAATGAGAAATTGTGAATGGAATATAACACTGCTGGAGGAATAAATGAAAATTCCCAATTGTCATGGGAAAGGGGTTTATTTTTCCACACTGGCTTAGAATACTGGGAATGGTTGGAAGAAACGACAAAAATAGGACGACCAACAGCAAGGTGGATGGACTCAGTTACAATGGTCATGACTGCACTGCTAAGAAACCAGGTTAGAAATACATTGTCATGGAGAAACTTTATTTAGGTGATTGCTAGGAACTGAATGTAAATCGATAGCATGTAATCAATCAGTCAGTCCAGCCATATATGGATACTAACAAAATAGAGGATACAGTGGGAAAATATCCAGCTTCTGAGGTCATTCTATTACTGATAACAAGATCTGAACACTTGAGCAAAGAAATTACAATTTCACTCAAAACAACTGAATTAAAATTAAAATTCATTAGGATATTTAACATACTTCTTACAGATTAAATAGAGACCAAGACTTTTTATGTGTTAGGATTAAAATAATCCTTATGCTAAGTACAATATGAAATAGGTCTCCCCTATATCCCCAGTGTTGGTCTAAAAGATTGGGTTTTGTGTTATAATATATAAATTTTCATTTCAATATAAAAATCAATAATGATTAAGAACTATGGATATAAGAGAAAGGAATAATGAAATTGTCTGAAATACAGAGAGAGAGAGAGAGAGAACAGACAGACAGACAACAAAACCTTACCACCAAACTGTTTCAATAAATCAAAGATAGAACAGGGGTACTTTCCTTGATGACTTAACAGCCAACCAATCAACATATAAAAAGCCACACACAATAGGCACCGTAAACCATGTTTCTCTGAAAATAAGACCAGGTCTTATTTTTTTTGCCTCCAAAAGAGGCACCAGGTCTTATTTTCAGGGGGTGTCTTTTATACTCAACTCTGGCACTGACAGCCTTGCCCAGCCGGCCCACTTGTTCTGACCAAAAGAGCAACTTCATTCTGCAGCTGCATTCCAGCCTATGAGCTGGTGAGGCCTTTCTGAAAGGCCTATGAGCCGAGTACCGAGCTTTGGATTCAATCCATAGCTCAGTTCTTGGCTGTAGTGGCCTTCTGGAAAAGCCTATGACTGAGAAATGCAGATCTAGCTGCAGAAGACGCCGCAGAAGAAGTGGGCCAGCGAGGAAATGCCTGGCTGCAAGGTGTGGATGTGAGGTGTGTCGGGCAGCTCCATATCCCCCATCCTAGCTTGATTTTTAAGTGTGTGTCTTGCCCCCAAACTAGGTCTTATTTTGCAGTAGGGCTTATATTAGGCCCACCCTCAAAAATCAAGCTAGGACTTATTTTCAGGGTAGGTCTTACTTTCAGGAAAACAGTATAAATACCACACACAGAATAGCCCAAAGCACACGCTCTGCTAGAGAGAAGTTCCTTGAGGGTGGGCTCTAGCAAGAGTCTGAAAGCTCGGAAGACAAAACCACTGGTCCAAGTGACCAAACCCAGATTGGATCCTGCAATATTATTCTGAGACACGTATATTCGCCTTCATTTGCAACATTAACACATTTTACACCGTCATAATTTGAAAGAAAATTAGTAGAAAATGTTCTATGGATGATATATATAGCTTCATCAATGAATTCCTAGGACACAGTGATAAACCTTGGAAATACCACAACAAAAAAGGAACATCTACTATTACATATTTTTTTCAAAAGACTCAAAAGTACTGGAAATAAGTATACTAAAACTTCTAAAAAAATTCTGAAAATAAAATTCAAATTAAAATCATGAATATTTATTAGTTATGACCTCACAGAATATAAATGAAAAGCTTGTCAAATTATTAAAATATGTGCTGAGAGCAGCAAGAATCAATTTAGCACAACACTGAAAAAAAAGAAACCTTGGTATCAATAGAAGACTAAAAAATGGGAGGCAAATGCAGCAAAGGAAAAAAAAAATGACTATATATTCTTAACAAAAATCTAAGCAAGTTCAAGCAGGAATGTTTCCCTTATATATATCACAAAGCAAGGCAAGCTAAGACACGCAGAGTATGGTTTTTGAAGAAAAAGTGAAACTGCTTTAAAAATCATCAACCATCAAATGATCCAAAGAGAAATGAGTAATAATGTCCAAAATAAAGTACAAAAATATTCAGGTAGCAGTTAGAAGCTGGGGGGGGGGGGGAGGAGAAGGGGAGAGAAAGAGAGGGGCTACTAGAATGCTTTTTCCTATTATTTTCTTTTTTTTCTGTATGTTATGTCTGTTAAAAACTTTTTGTAATTTCATTTTTGTTTCAACCCTTGCTTTAATATAAAGTTTATTTTATGCATGTACACATACCGGTATATCTTTTCTCTTGTCTTTATTTTGCTTTTTGTTGTTTTTTTCCAATTAATAAGATATAACTAGGAAACAAACAATGAAAACTGCTTTGGTTGAGGCAATCAGCCAGTTTATAGTCAATTAAACATGATAAATATACCTCCATGGTTATTTTTTTCCTTTGTTCTCCTGCACCTTCGGTCCCTGAGATGCACAGGCTTGCTGATGGCAGTTGAAAGCAATCTTTGCATACCCGATTTTGGCGACTATTATCAGCAAGTGTCTTAAATTCAGAACATTTGGCACAGATAACCTGGATTAAAAAATAACAACAGTATAAGGAAAAAGTATCCTGATAACAGCATTGATTTCTGTTCCTGAAAACAATTAAACTGAATTGTAACACTAAGATTTTCAATACCAATATCCAAGATATACCTACCTCCTGCTTGCTTCATTTACTTGAAGAATATTAAGGAATAATAACAACTGATGTTATTTTCTCTACAAAAGCAAACATATATAGATTTTCTTTTTTATTCAATGTTTTACAGAATTATTTGGCTATTTTTGTTATTTCTAAAGGGTTTTCTGGAAGCTTATTGGAATATAAATTTTAAAGAGACCATTTGTGAAAGGGTATTGATTGGTGCTTGGTAAATCTGACATTCAAACTCAATTTGCAATCTCTTCATTTCAATATATAAAACTGTCACATTCTCCAATGCTGAGGAACTTACTCCGAATGACTTTTAGCCTCAGGACTCGGGGAATAGCAATAATCTGAGGCTGACTTCACCAGCAACCATCAGGAACAGTGTTGGGCAAATTACCTGGTGGAATTCTCAACTTTGAGTAGTCACTCAGCTTGAGAATTACCACAAATTTCCGAAGGCCGAGTAGTAATTGCATTCTTCAAAAACAATGGCAGCAATGATCTTAATTAAGCCACGTCTGGCAATTGAACTTCATCAGAGTTGTTCTTGGCTCTCTATTGGAAATAACTGCTCCAACCTTGGATCCATTCTCTTGAGTATCTGGGTGCCATGTGTCACTTGAAACTCAGTAATTTCACATTGGACCCTTCAGTGACACTTGAGCTACTTCTGTGTCTTGACTATGCTTCCACCCACTGATTCTGCTTTGGACTCTCTCAGAATCTTTCTCTTTGTAAGCAGTGCTGGTACATGCATGCACATTCATGCACCTATGGTCTGTAAACCATTGCCTATAAGTGCTTGAAAATCAAGGTAAACTACTTGATCAACTCTGCCTGCTTGCTCAGCCCAGAGCAGGATAGACAAAGAAAACTATCAAGAGCCCCAATTTAATTGTTTCTAAACTGAACATGTCCTATTAAATATATCATTATTATTTACTGAACATTTTCAGGATCAATATAGCAGTTGCCAATAACAACTTATTTTATTTGAAGACACAAATAACAAGATGGAACAATGTGATAAACTGCACTTAAAAGTATTTACATCTACTAACAAGTGGCTAATTAGCAAGGTTTTTTTATAATTTTATATATATCAAACAGAATAAAAAGCACAGTATGGAACAGGAAGTGCCTCAGATTGATATTTTTGTAGTCAATGTTTAGCTCTATTGTTGCAATTTATTGAATCATACCTTCTGACGTTACAGGATATTTGATGACTGAAACCTCAATAAAATGTTAACAGCCCTCATGCAAAACAAAACAAACAAACCAAAGACTCTCACTTTGAAAATAATAGCAAGTGTTTGAAGTTAGGATATACTGTATGTATGCAATATTCAAGCAAAGAGTGGGAAAAAATTGTGCAAAAATAATTCAATAATTTAAAAATGTATAATGCATTAAATTCACTGGAGAAGAGCCTAATGCTGGGAAAGATTGAGGGCAATAGAAGAAGGGGCCGACAGAGAATGAGATGGCTGGATGGAGTCACTGAAGCAGTAGGTGTGAATTTAAATGGACTCCAGAAGATGGTAGAGAACAGGAAGACCTGGAGGAACGTTGTCCATGGGGTCGCGATGGGTCGGACACGACTTCGCAATTAACAACAACAACAACAATGCATTAAATATATTAGACTTTGATGGCACCTTTATGTTTCCTATTTACTCCTATTTCATATTTAAAGAAGAAAAGGGAAGCCTTTCTAAATATTTTTCTTAGTAATATCCAGCATGGAATTATCCTTTGCAACAAATGACAGAAAAGACTAAAATATCCAAATATAATTTAAGCACAAAAGTTGCATCAGTAATTTACAAGTTGAAATAAAATTTTCTTTGTGCAGTATATAGACCATGTATATGTGTATCAAAAAGATCAGATGTCAGCTTTAGCAGTCACTGTGAATTTTCTGTCAGAAATGCCAGCTATAGGCTAATGGAATAGTTCACTGGGTGTAATTAAAGTGCTAGCTAGCATCCTAGTTCTCCAGTATAGAAGTAAAGAAACATGTACTTAAGTCATTTAACATCTATAAAAAGATCACATGAATCAGCTCACTTTTGAATCCTCTTCTCCATAGTTCATAAGACTAATGAAATACACCACACTTCTACTCTTTCTTATCCACCAGCCCTCCCTGCTTTTATCTGTTTGTAAGCACCATGCATGATACTGCTGAAAGATATCTATTCTGTGAAGCAATGAAGTTTGAGATTCCAGTATTTGGCCTGCACAGTTAAAACAGCTGGACTATAAGTGATGGAAAGAACTACTGTGCCCAAAAGCCTAGAGCAGAGCACAGAACCAGTCACTTTTCTCATATTGCTGAACTTTCAGCAATCCCAGTGAACATGGCTAAAGTGGGTGATACAGTTTAGCAACATCTGGAGGTTGGCAATTCTGAATCTTTCATCTAAAACAGCAACATGGCACTGTATCATTGAATGTAACTAACAGAAATGTAAAACATTGAAAAGTCAATGTTCTCATGTATTAATTAGCTGGGTTTATAGTCTACCTTTTATCTGATAGTTAAAGAGAGCTTATGCAAAGATGCATCGTGTGTGGTAGGTCTTGGTATTAGGGCAGGGATTGTCCCAAACTCATGTAGTGAGTTTCCAGAGCTAAGAAAGGAGTAGTACCTGAGACTCTGCAACCCTAGTCCTACAGCTTAACCACTTCAACCTATTTCTCCTCTCCTCTCATATAACAAAGGGGGCAGAAGCACATTCTTATACACAGCTGTTTTCACGTTTAATTTTTCACAAACATTAATTTTTCACTTCAGACCACATATCCACTATCTTTCTACCAGCATTTGAATATATGTCTTAGGACATTTACCTATCATTTTTGCCATTTTGATAAATATTCTATCAAGGTATGCAATTTCATCGGTTAGCTTTAGCCGCTGATATATAATTTACAAATGCTGAACCCAAAATCCACGTGAAATACCCAACTTTCATTTTTCATAATTCATTTTCCAAACCATATTCTTTACTCCTTGTACAATCTAGCATTTGCTATAAATCATTCCAGTTTTCAAGCAGCAGCATAGCAGCATCTGTATAGAAAAGTGTGTAGTCACATACCTAATCAACGTATTTTCAGTGTCACCATAAGAGTTCTCTATGCATGCATCCAAACATTAAACAAACAAGGAGACATCATATATGTATTGCTCTCTGCAAAATGTTGAGTCATTTGCTAATTACCCCATTTATGCTTATATATATTAGTTCTTACTGTTCTTAACTGTATTCAGCAAAAAACCTACTAGTCCATATTTGGGCAAAATAATCCACAATCCAAGCCTATTTATCACATAGTTTCTCTGAGAGTCAGTTTGGTGTGGTTGTTAAGGCATCAGGCTACAAACCAAGAGACCATAAGTTTTAGTCCTGCCTTAAGCATAAAGCCAACTGGGTGAACATGGGCCTGTCACTTCCTTTTAGCCCTGGAAAGGGGGCAATGACAAACCACTTCTGAAAACCTTGTCAAGAAAACTGCAGGGACATGTTCAGGCAATCTCCAACAATTGCACATGGAATTCTCCAAGAATTTGTTATAGAAGAAAAAAATAGTCTCTTTGAATCCACAAACATACAATAAAGTTTTGAATGTGATAAACATTCATGCATTTTTGCAATGACTTGCTGGATAGCAAAATTCTAGCATGCACACCTCTTCACACTGCACTTCCCAACCTTTCCTCACTGTCATTTTTCTTACTCTTTCAATCAGAGTTCTGCCAAACACTATCCCAGGTGCACTTAACAAATTACCCCTTGTGTAGCTTTTTAAGTTGATTTTTGTTATGGTTCCCTTTGCACAGGGGAACAATAACAATCCAATCATAAGCCATAGATGCAGTCTTCATACACATGAAACAAGTTGCACAGCCAATCCCAAAAGCCACAATATTTTACTCTTTTATAATATACTGTAAATTATACCAAACAAAAAATAAAATGTTAATGGAAATTAACAAGTTGCATTTTTAAAAGTTCACAAAATCAATCAGAAGAAAAAAAAACAAAGCATGTAAATAATTGAACATTACACAAAATAAGGATTAATTCACTGCCAGTGATAAGTACATTTATGAGTTAAACCATGTCTAACTGAAAATGGTAAAACGTATTTTTTACGTTTTCATATTTTTATGAATTCATATTTAAAAAATGTAAATCATGTAAAAATATAAAAGGAATGAATGAAAGTGCCACTGATTTTAATTTGCTACTTGAAATATATATTTAAGATGTGTGAATTCCAAAACAAGAATTATACAATGTAGATAGGAGATATAAGCACTGACATATTTTCTTCTGGTGGGTGAGAGCACATGCATATTTATTGAGCCCCTCATCAATCTATTTATATAGCTATGCCATAAAAAAATATTGAAAGTTAATAAATTTGTAATAAATAATAGTATTTATTTTCTTAGCAGAATCTTAAAGACAAAATACACCCTATTTCAAAAGAATGTCATGATGTGTGTTGCTTTATTTTTAAACTGCACATGCTATACATGATCAAAATTAAATAATGAGGTTTTTATTCTAATACTCACTGCTCCACACTGTTTGCAGTGGTGTCGTCTTTTTGTAATGGAATTAAAGGTTTCACTGCAACTTTTGCAAGCTTGTTTCTCTTTATCCCTTTTTGATTTTGAAGATTTTCTGCAGCACTCAGGCTGGAATGAAAAATGAAATTTAGAAAGATCACTACCAATCAGTAAAATGCAGCTCAAGTCCTATCATATTATCTAATATCAGTAAGTATATATTTAAACTATGCAAAGAGTAAAAGTGCAATAAAGTTACCAGGATCCAAAGTTTGTTAGACTGATAAGCTTTGGAAATAAAACATTAAATAAATTCTGACAAAGGATGGAGTTTCTAAAGCACACCTAGTAACAATTTCAGATTTTCTGTAAAGTCTATTTACATATTGTCAGTCTCTCTCTATCCTTCCTAATATATGATCCACTTCATCTTTCAGAATCTAGATCTCATGCCGTAGCAAAAATGATGCAGAAAAATTGGGACAACTCGTGGAAGTCTTTAGCACCTTCATTTTTCTTTATACAAGGATTCTTAAATTACTGCGGGACTGCCTAGATAGCATAGACACTTAAGAGAAGCACAAAGATTCTTCTGATCCACCACAATAAATATTTTTCCGGAATTAAAGCTTGTCATATTAATATATATTTTGAAAATCTCTGCTTCATGGGCAATGAACAATGATCCAGTGCTGGAGAAGCAGGCAGACTTGACTGGACAATCAGCCTAGCAAGGATCTGGGTAGTACATCAGTCTCAATTCTAGGACAGAGGAAGAGATGGGTGTAAGTATTCTGTGAAAATCCTATTATGACCCCGTGTATTGCTGTACAAACATCCTGATGTGAAATCTTAGACACTTGTCCCACTTACTGCTCAGCTAGCAGACAACACCTGCTAGGGGGGAAGCAAGAGAAAAATACACATGCTGTGTATCCCCATCAGGGATAATTTTGGACATTGTCATAAGTGAAAAGGTCATCCCCATGTTTCCTCTGCTTGCAAGAACAGCAGATTTTAATCGTGGATACAAACTCAAATCATTTCTTGGGTATGGTCTTCTAGAGCTTTTAGAAAGACTGCCACCAAATTGGAATTTCTAATGGGGAAGATATTAAATATTATTAAATACATAAAAATGATTTGCATTTAATTAAATGTTAATTACATGTATGATTATGTGAAATTAAGCTTGCTTCTTGTCCTGGTTGTCTTGTCATTGCCCACTTTGAATCCCCTTATCTCTTAAACAAAGCTTACAACTTGAAAAAAAAGAAAAGAAAGCCATTCCAAATGGCTGATGAAATTACAGGAAAATATAATTAAGTCTCCTATATTTGACTCTGACATCAGCAAGTATTGTGGGCCCAAATAGCAATAGAAAGCTCAGGACTATATAGGTTGGAAACATGTGGAAGAGGCCTTCATCCTGCAATGGATAGACAATGGCTAAAATGATGATGATATTTGACTCTAAAAACTGTTTTAGGGTTTTGAACATATTGGGAGTTTTCATTTTAGATATAAGTCAACAAATTCAGCACAAATACTTCAAGGAATAGAGGGCTATTTCCCACTAAGGCAAGGACAGGCTGCAAATTTAAAAGCAGCAGCAGTAATAACAACAACTTCTATTGCTTTGGAATTAAAAAAAAATTATTGAGGATCATTTACCAAAATATGTAATCCCATCTATTTTTTCCTCTGAACTTTACCACTTCCGTTTTCCAAACTAATTGTGGTCATATCTCAATGTGCAAAGTATTTTTTTTTTTTTTTAGCATGCTGTACAGCATGAAGAAAGTGGCTTCTGGTCTGCTAACTATTATCACCACCAAGTGGCAGAATTCACCTTTGCTGTACTGGTTAATTATCTCTTATCAAGCACAAGATCAAGCAAAAGGCAATTACTACATTCACATCAATATGTGAAAATAGAACGTTTCAATTTAACATTGTACCCCTTCTGTGCATTTTAAAGAGCACTAATTTTAACAGGATTGTATTTGGTCGTACATAGTCTATTCAAATAACATCATTATTAAATAACTGAGACAAGTGACATTCTAAAGAAAAACACTGATAAACTGCAGTGGATCCAGAAGGCTGATGACTAACTGACAATTCTTAAGTAATCTGTAATTAAAGCAAATATTCCCTTTCAATGAGTAGCAGAAGGATGGGATTTAGAGGGAGAAAAAGACAGACATTTCTTTATCCCCTGGGAATACAATGCACAAAAACACTGTAAAAGTACATTTTCCTTACTGGGCTGGGACTGAACCCAATACTCAAAATGTCCTGAAAGAATTGGAACCAATAAGAGAAAGTGGGGTGCAAAAATGCAGTAGATGCATGAGCTTTTTTTTTTTTAGTGTTTTCCTCTATTTGCACAGTGTTACTTTGCTTCCATTCTCCCATGTCCTGTCTTGTTTAAAAGCTAATGATTTTATGGAGCTCAGCCTCAAGTAACTTGATGTTACACAAATAGATTATTTTCTAAAATCTTACTTTGTTGCCTTTATTTTTTGTTGGTTTTATTGTGAGTTGATAAAAAAAAATCCAGTGTTGTTTCTATACAACCACTAGGCCAATGGTGGCGAACCTATGGCATGGATGCCAGAGGCAGCACTCGGAGCCCTCTCTGTGGGCACACGTGCCGTTGCCCCAGCCTTGCCTCCCCCTATGACCCCCTCATCAGCAGCCCTCCTGAAGAAGAGTCACCCCCAAGTGTAGCCCACGCGGAGCAGTGCAGCCAAGGACATGGCAGCCACGCAGCATAGACAAGACTCTGCTCTCATGCCCCATCGCGCACAGTTGATGCTGCGGGATGCAGGCAGAGGGTGTGGCTGCCATGGCGCTGCTGGGCGATCTGCAGTGGGCCCTGGAGGTGATGAATGGCTCTGCAGGCAGGCGAGGTGGGGGCGGGGCAGGGGGTGGAGTGGGGGCAGGGCCAGTTTTTGGGCACTCGGTCTCTAAAAGGTTCGCCATCACTGCACTAGGCTCTTTAGAACTGCCGGAGTTTGGTAATGTTGATAAAAAGGAAAATCTGGAGCCATTTATTTAAAAGCTTAGTCTTTGGAAACGGGGGGGGGGGGTTTCCAATACGGCCCCATCTAACTTCCGGGTGAGAGAGGGACATCTCCCCTTTCAAGGAGAAGTGAAAGCAGCATAGCTTCCTGCCTTGCTGGACTTCATAGTGGCACAAAGATACCCCAGAATTCTGCAGATGGGGTGGGCATATGCAAATCTTTGGAAGGATCTGGCAAGTTTATGCATGTGTTTGCAATAGACAGCATGCTACTTCTCCATTATAAACTTAGCAAGTTAATATTTGTATGGCTCAAATAATTCAGGATATTTATACATCTTTTTACCTTTGGCCACATCTGAAAAGCAGTAACCTGTTTTGTATCTATCTGCCATTCCTAGCACAAATGAGCCTAAGTAAATGAGATCAGGCATAAATTGAATAGACAGCTGCCAACCAACAACTTCTGTGTGGTTAGAAAAAATGGGCTTTCTCCTACAGTTCAAGCCAAGGTAGAGCCTTGAAGAATTCAGTAACTTCTTTTAGCCACATATTCATTTAAGTGATATGAATAAATATAACTAATTTAATAATAATTTATTAAAATCATTATTAAAATGATAAAAACATATGAAGAATAGTTGCAGGAAAGACTATGGGTGACGTGATAGCAGTGGTCCAATATCTCAGCGGTTGCCACAAGGAAGAGGGAGTCAAGCTATTCTCCAAAGCACCTGAAGGCAGGGCAAGAAGCAGTGGATGGAAACTAATCAAGGAGAGAAGTAACCCAGAACTAAAGAGCAATTTCCTTATCAGTTAGCAGTTGATCAGTGGGATGATTTGCCTCCAGAAGTTGTGGGTGCTCCAACACTGGAGCCTTTTAAAAGAAGCCATTTGTCTGAAATAGTATAGAGTCTCCTGCTTGAGCAGAGGGTTGGACTAAAAAACCTCCAAGGTCCTTTCCAATGTATTATTCTGTTAAATGTGGGATAAATTATAAACATGGCAGCAATAATTATTAGTGAAATTCAAGATGCACATTTTTGGGCTTAAAGATTGGCCTTGAGCAGCAAATTAAAAGTTATCTTTCCAAGTGGACAGAACAGTATCAAAAGTGGGCCTGAGGGATTTGCAGTGGAAACATAGGTTTTTCAGGGGGAAACAGATGGCTGCATCCATTTGGTCCATAAACTCCCCATAATATTTAAAAATGCCAAATTAAAAAGGCTGAATTTTTGGCCCAACCTCTTCTAGAGAAGTTTTGGGCAGTTCATGTCCATAGGCATGTGGCCTATGTAATACTCACGAATGAAGAGAACACTCTGTATGTAACACTCCTGATCTAAATAATGTCTGAAGAATAAATGGAGTAGAAAATACTTTAAATATTGAAATATGATGGAATTCTCTCCCTTGAGGCAGAAGTCTCCACTCCAGTAGTTTCCTGCTGACTGCTCATGATTTTTTCCAGTGTGTAAATTTTATTTGCAGGTGTCATAGATAGTCCTTGACCTGAGGCCACATTTTTCACTGCTAAGCAAGTGGTTATTAAATGAGTTGTGTCTAATTTTATAACTTTTTTTAGCCATGTTTGTTGAATGAATCACTGCAGTTGTTAAATGAATCACACAGTCATTAAGTGAATCTGTTTCCCCCACTTTGTCAGAAGCCAGCTGGGAAATTCACAAACAGTAATTATGTGAGCCCAGGATGCTGCATCTGTTATAAATACAGGCCAGTTGCCAAGCACCCAAATTTTGATCCCTTGACTATGATGTTGTGGGAATGCTACAAAGGTTGTTAAGAGCGAGGACCAAGTTATATGTCACCTTTTTTCAGGGCCATTGTAACTTCCAACAGTTGCTAACAAAATGCTTGTAAGTTGAGGACTGGTTGAATCTGTTGTCTTTGTTCGCTTTGGTTAAATAAAGGTATTAGTTATATATTTATTTATTTTTAAATGATTTAAATGCAAGAGGAATGAGTATGCCTTAGAAGAGTGAAATGCGTATCTTTATCAAAATAATAAAAAAAAATCAGGTTTCCCTTATAGAGGGTTGTAGTAAAACCACTGTAATCCAAGGGGGTAGGTAATATTTCTGATTGGCCCTCTGGTGCTGGTATTATCTATATTTGTTATTGCTCAGCTGGGGAGGGGAAGCTATCCTCTTAAGCATCCTTCTCTTTCTGAGGAAGGGTTGCCAGAGAATTGTGGATGAAGCAGTCCCAGAAACTATACAAGCAGTGCTTGTACACCACAAAGGCCAAAAATATTATTCTAAGTTGAACTATCTGCACCCCAGGCAGCCCAACATCTTCAGCCAGCCCTGATTGTAGGATGGACATTCTTCTATCTCCAGGAAACGCCTCTTTTCTTTTCTAGTGGCACCTGCTAGAACATTCAAGTGCAAATTACAAAGAGAAGGGTGCATTTTCCTCTCTAGTAGCACTGTCTATTTATATGTAAATTTACACAGACTTAATAAGCCGATCAGTTACTAGGCGGAAACACAACTGATTAACTAGCAACAATTTCTATTATCACATGGCAACCCTAATTATAAGGAAGTCTGCTACAGCTGAATTAGGCAGAGCAGTTTAGCCTAGAGTTAAATGGGGATTTTCATATGAAAAATACAGTCTGGAATCTGAGCAACTGACAATTCAAAGCAGTCTGTGAGGCCTCTTTCATATAGTATATATATTACTATGGTTTATAGTATTTGCTTGAATGTGCAGCAAGCTGCATTTAAAGAAAGTACACAAAATTAGGGCTTATAGGTTTCATAAATCAGATATATGTTAACGCTTTGTATTAGAAAAGATAAAGCATAATCTTTATTCATGGTAAAAATGCTTTTGTAAGAAAAATGGAAGGGGGAAATATGACTTATCTAAACCAGTTTCTGTTTCCTCCACATGCACAAACACACACACGTGCACACACACAGAGAGCTCCATTAAACAAAGCATTCTGACATCTGCTTTAATGAGGCATCGGTTTCACAACTGCTTACCCCTGTAGATGCGCTGCTGCTGCTGTCTGTTCCTGGCATGGATTCCATGGAACTGGTGCTCACTATCTGATAAGAGAAAGCCAAAAACAAACCAAAACAAATCAGTCCTGATATTAGATTTAAAGGCTTTAAGAAATTCTAAATAAAATATTCAAAGTGTTATATATTTTATAATATTTATAATAATGCAAACTTTTTAATGTTATATATTTTAAATGTCTACTTTGAATAAGTAAAATATCCTAAATATTTTATTTATTTGAAATAAACATTTAAAGTATATAACATTTTTTGAATAAAAATGTTTGGTCTAATGCAGGGGTCCTCAACCTTGGCAACTTTAAGACTTGTGGACTTCAACTCCCAGAATTCCTCAGCCAGCAAAGCTGGGAGTTGAACTCCACAAGTCTTAAAGTAGCCAAGGTTGGAAACCCCTGGTCTAGTGGTTAAGGCACCAGGCTAGAAAGCAGGAGACTGCGAGTTCTAGTCCCACCTTAGCCATGAAAGCCAGCTGGGTGATTCTGGGCCAGTCACTCTCTCTCAGCCCAACCCACCTCACAGGGTTGTATGGTAGGGAAAATGGGAGGTGGACAGCGTGTTGGATATGTTCACTGCCTTCAGTTATTTGTACAAATAATAAAGGCAGAATACAAATAAAACAAACAAATAAAAGAACCCTTCACGAGTCAGCCCAATAACCCCTTGTGTTGGCTCAAGTACATTGATAAAGATAAGAACTACTGTGTCAGCACATCATCGTACTTTCTAGTATTATCCTGACATTTGCAATTGACATAGAGTGAACATCTGGCACTATCAGGACCAAACAGTATGCTAGAAAGATATTCGAGGATACCTAAAATTTGTATGAATGATTGATATAAAAATACGTGAAAGGCATTTTAGCTACTATAGAATTTTATTCTTTTCACATTTATTTATTGAGAAAAATGATTCAAAGCTACATAGGTGGGTGTGACCAAAGCATGTCAACCCTTGCTTTCAGTAACTACTGGGCAACTAAGTGCAACTAAATAAATGAACAATGTTTTTTGACTCCTTTGCTTAACTGGGTGCTCTTTATTTAGTTTTAGAATTTGTATGGAGAACAGATTACATTTTAGGTCATACTTATGCAGAAATATTGAAAATTCAAAAGAGTTCAAAAATGTCTAAGCACCACTGTATGCATAAATGAACAATAACCTAGAATAAGTTTGGATCATTATCTCACCAGAGATCTATATGGGTCTCCCCTGATATTTCAAAAGTCTTTGAAAACTTAGTTGTTTGTCCAGGGTTGTATTCCTCAAAACCCCAAATATTTCCAAGTACTTTGGTTAAAGTATTTGTTAAACTCCTAGCAGGTTTTCCTTGGTATGTAATAGATGCGTACTTTTCTTCTGTTTTACTGTGATTAACTGCTTTACACTTTTTAAAGTGTAGTTTGTCTAAAATCATTTGGAATCAGGCAACTGCTAAATCAAAGCAATTAATTAATTAAACAAAATTTAATTTAAAATTCCCATTTCTTACATCTTAGCCTTTTATTTCTGCCCTGCAGGTGAAATCCAGACCTGTCAAAAGATCCCACTGAATATATCTGAACAGATATCATACAATATATCTTAAATGCTTAGATTACTTACTGATGAATCTGGGAAATGTTCATCTTCTTGAGAAAAAGAGTTATTAAAAGCCCTAAATGTTTCACTATTCTGTTTATGTTTTTCAATTGTTGCTTGGATGACCTGTGATAGTTTCAAAGAAAATAAGTAAAAACATTTTTCAGCAAAGTCTTAAGACCAAATAAAGCACACAATATTTTTCTTAAATTATCATTAATAGATGTCAATTGTTTAACAATTTTACCTTTTCAAGTCTAAAAATTGCAGATTAAAATTATTCAGAAAACAGAGTGTCTTGCAGATAATGGCTAAGAATTTTTGCTAATTGAATACAAGGTTTATTTGAATTGTTTAGTGGAAAGAATGAGACAGATAATGGATCTTGAAGAAAGCAGCAGATGAGATTATAACTCAGAAACTCTTTCCATTTTAAAAACTTAAGTTGCATTACTGAAATAAAGTATATACCAGGCTGCCAATGAAAATATATTGCAAAATATGATTTCATTAATTTTAACTCAAACCAAGTATTGTGAATGCATCTTGCCTGCTCTGAAAAAAAAACCCCAATGGTTTTTGACCTATTCTAAATTTCCAGACTGTGGACTTCAGTTGAGATGGAATGTCTAACAGATTCCGGCAAGGTGAAGGAACACAAAGTACTGTTATGAAAGAGATACAGCTCAGAATAGGGGGGAGCATGAAAAAGGGAAAAATACTGCCTTAAATCTAATCTAATCTAATCTAATCTAATTTTAGGTGAGTGTATAAATGGGATAAATAATATAATGAAATATATATTTTAATATGAAGTGTTTTAGGTTTATTTATTTTATTTATTTTTCATATTTTTGAATCACCCATCTCCATCACAGGTCTCTCTTATATTATTATAATGTCATGTCATGTCACATCATGTCCTGGCAGGTCGTGTCATATCATATCATTCCACCAGTTGTTAGCTGGGGATCCATGCCATTGCAGGCCTGTTCCTTCCCATCCCTTAGACTCAGTTAGGCAAGGGACAGCCTCCAGCTCCTCCCACCCACCTATTCCATACCCCCCCAATCTTTGCCCTTTTGGCCACCCTGTACCTATCCTTGCAGTGTGGCAAGTAGCCCCAGAACTGCCCAGCTCTGAGGCTACTTTCCACGCTGTGGTTTAGGGACTTCTTGGCATGCCACGGCTCTAGGACTGCAAGAATCCCCTAAGACATAGTGCAGTGTGAACCCACAGCCATCCTTGGAAGCCATAACTGCCTGAGTTGCTCTCTGCAAAAGCACAGTGCCCTGGGAAGACCCAGCTGCTCCAGAAGCATGGAGCAAAGTAAGAGAAAACCTTGATAAAATAGATATTACCTGAATCCAATCTTTCTTTTCATCTTCTGTCCTATAAAATTAGAACAAAGGGTTTGCCTTTCTTTTTATAATATCAATTCTTTGATAACCAGAGATAAATAATTTAATATATGGAATTGTTTTAATGTCTGAAAGGGATAAACTAGTGAACACAACTTCACATCTTGTTAGACAGCCAGCTAAACTAAAGTCTCAGTTTGTTTCTCCTCCTGTACCTCTGTTCCCAGGCTCTGAAGAACCATGAAACAAAGAATTCCAGAGGCTTTCTGTCCCACTGTGCTTTTTCACTCAGAAATAATGCTGCCCTCCAGGTAGCCTCCACCTTAGAGTGCTCTGTGCACACCATACTGTCACCTCTTTAGGTTTCTTCTACTCATCATCTTTATCAATGAGCCGAACAAACCTGGCTCCATGGGAGGCCAGCCTTCAAGGCAGAAGCATTTAGAAGCAGCTACTTGCTTCATTGGATCTTTGTCTTGTTGAAATTGCAAAAGAGGAACAAAAAAGGCTCAAGACAGACCCATTATTTCAGAGGGCTCCCCTGAAGCATCTTCTTGGCACTTTCCAATAGGAAAAGTAAGGGGTGTGTAAGGCAAGCTCTCCAGTGCTTTTTTCTTCTTCCTCTCTCATGAATGTATATGAAAGATGGAAGACAAAGCCATGCCCCTGAGAGTTGAAGCCTCAACTATTTCTTATTCCTTGTAGTGGGATCTCTTCAGGAGCTGCACATTTTTATTGAGAAGGATTTAATCTTGACTCAATACTATTCTCCACTTGAACAGCACTCATTCTTTGCTGGGATTGAACACAAGATTATGACAGTTAATTGTCTAAGCAAATATAATATAAACAAGTTGCATCAACTTTTTTCCTTGTAATATTTGCTAAACATTACATTAGAGGTTTAGGATGGAAAAGGTCCAATTCAAAATAAATAAATATATTTAGGGGGAAAAAATAATCTGTACCTGGCTTGTAGCTCCAAGGATCTTTTCTTTCCTGTTATTGAAAAAGTATGGGTCACATTTTGCTTGACAATTTCCTGGACCTAGAAAACCAAAGCAACATTTTGGCATTTTTTAGTATTTAATTCTAATAATGATCAGACAAACCAATGTATTTCTCTCAATAGGAGAAGTTCATTCAGAAATGAATTCCTTATTAAAAATAAAACAGTAACTATCTTAAACAAGACTAGAAATGCATGCATACACCAGAAACTAAAATCAAAAGAATCAAATACAAACCTGCAATCCTGCAATATCAATTTTTTCACGAACACTGAATTTCTGACCTATCAATCTCAGTTTTGGAACACAGTATAACACCATGCTGTTAAACTGCAAATAACAAAAAAGGTATTTGTTATGAAGTTATTCTTTACATAATTCTTCCATGAGAATACATATATGTATGCAATAGTGGCGAATATCTGTAGCTTGGGTGTATTTGTATGTATATATATATTTATAACCAAATTCTTTCTTATATAACTTTTCATGAATCATAAAATACAGCTTCAGTAAACAGATATTGTATACGTTTGATACATATTAGAAGATTCTAGATTCTAGAATTGGGAGATTTAGATGTACTTTTAGGGAACTTTTATCTTCATTGAAATCGTGCCCTTCCTTACTACCACCAAAAACAATCTGTGCACATTCCCTTTAGGGCATGTTCTGCACATGTACTGAGTTATTGTTTTATCTTTTATTTATTGTATTTCTATTTCACTATTCTCTAGGACAGGAGTGTCAAACTGCCGGCCCACAGGCCGGATGTATCACATGTAAGCTGTGCCCACCCCTGCTCCTGCAAGGAGAAAAAAGTCACAATATGTTATCACACGTCATGTGATGCAGCAGGTTTGACCCCCCTGCTCTAGGACTTCAAGGCCCCTATACATGGGTCTCCCTAATTTGTTTTGGTAATTACAGCAGTCCTACTAGATACAATGATCAGCACAGAGTCATTCAGTGCACACCATGTTTGAATGGAGACATGAATGTGATCTAAATTGCAACCCTACACTAAACTGCTTAAAAGTATCTCCAGGTAGCTTCTTAGAACAGTGTTGGCGAACCTTTTAGAGAGTGAGTGCCCAAACTGCAACCCAAAACCCACTTATGCATTGTCGGGTGCCGGGTGGCTGTGGCCAATTGGGTGGGTGTGGCTGCGGTGGTAACAGCAGACTGGGTGGGACTAAAAAGTTCAATCAATCAATTCCAACTTTGCAAGATCTTTTTTTTCCTGCGAGAAGTTGAAACTGACTGATTGATTGAACCTTTTTTTTTTTGTACACGGCGGCGGAGGCCTAAAGCGAAAAGGTTTTATAAAACCCAGCTGAAGGCCTAGGACTGGGGCGATGGTGCGCATGCCCACAGAGAGGGCTCTGAGTGCCGCCTCTGACACCCATGCCATAGATTTGCCACCACTGTCTTAGAAGAATTCATTTGATGTAACAGCAGATAACTGTGCCAACATTCTTCTGTTCTATCTTTATCCATATGGGAAATTTGATATATTTAGATAGTGCAGGATAACAAACTTCAGAATTACTCATTATGCTTCCTTATCTCTCCCTGACATCTGTTATTTAAATGTTCTCTTGATTGTATTTAATAATCTAAATTTAAATTTTATATTATTCTGAACACAAGTATGACCTCACAATAGAGGATTCAGGGACAATAAAGTCTATTGCTGAAACATATATAACACTACAAAATTTGCACATGAAAAGAGTTTTTAGATATAAAAATAAGTAAAGCCTTGCAGATTATTTGCAAGTTTCTAATTTCTAGTCTGTTTTGTGCTAAAGTTGCAGAAGGGTTTATTTTGCCTATAAACGCACACCAAAATGCACAGTTTATATTATGGCAATAAATTAGAAATGTAATAATGTGGACTGAAATTGTTTTACAAATAGCACCCTGTTTTATCCAACACAGAATTCTGGATGATTCCTGATTTGTTTTTGTCCCCTTTTCAAGATTCTTAACAATTGATCAAAGGTAAGGTAAACACAACTAAGAAGACACAAATTTTCAGGCCAAATTTTTTCCTAAATAACATTGTTCTCTCTAGATTGTCCCTAGTAGCAGTATTCACATTCAAACACGTTAAAAAAAAAAATACTCCAATACACTAGCAAAAGCCCCAACAATTTACTTACACACACAGACACACAAAATCCCTCACTAAGACTAAAGGGAAAAAAGCCCAACATCAACTATTTCTAAAATGTTTGGAATACTCTTTGAATGTAGTAACACCAAATGGACTGGTCATAAAAGAATGAGAGCCATCTAAGAAGGGTAGGAATACTGTTTAAAAGCTACTGATAGTTTGCCGAATATGGGTGTGTGTGCCAAGGATTGATTAACCTAGTCAAAGGATCTTATGTGGGCAGAGTGTAAGGATTTTATATCAAAGAAACCAAGTAACGTACCAGAAATAAATACCTATCCTGTGCTGTGCCATTCTTGGCTGACAGTTTTTGAATATGACCCTCTTTAATCAATTCATTGGCAGGATTAACAATATCTTCTTCTCCACCAAGGCGTTCATATACTTCTAACAACTTGTGCATCTTTTCCTACAAGAATAAAAAAAACCCTCAGTATTTCTAGTATTTGCTAATTTATTATAAACGCTACAAGAGAAGGTAATTCCACCATTTAATAAAGCAATATGTTAGGCATTAAATAATTATTGTCAACCTTAATTTTACACTCTTGTACAAAATAAGTAATCAGAACAGTTTTTCTAATAACAGAAAAACTTCACACACAATCATAGCAGTGGAGACTTGTTTACACACACATATTTTTTTTGATGTCACTAAAAATTCCACAATTAAACCTGCATGCCTTGCAAAGAATTAAAACGTGTATGTCTATCTGCAGTAGTGAAATGCCTACAGTAATATAGGCACATAGGACATTTTCTATATTCAGTAAGGAGAGATAAAAGCTGTCTCAGCCATTTTATATTGTGAATAAGAATAATTTCTACTATTTGTCTTTGTAAGGTTTTTATGGAATCCTTGGTTCTCAATATTATTTCACTTTATCTCTTTTTTATTTTATTTTCATTTTGCAGCTGCAGGTGCCAATTTTCACACATTAATAATTATCAGATAAAGTCAGAATAATCTGATTTTTAATCAGTTCCTATTTACCTTGTAGCAACATAAAAGAAACCTATGAATATCAACTTAAACACAATTCTGCTATAGTTGCTTACTGCATAACTAATATTTAGAATTATTCCAAAATCTACCTGTGTATCAAGCAATTGGAATAAGCCTTTAATAAAATAAATAAATAAATAAAATAATATATAGCACTAAAATGATAATCTGAGAATCCTTCAACTGAAAAAATAGTTTTAATATGCTATTTTTATTTCTTAGAAAAGCAGAATGGTTTGCATGATGCATAGATGGAATCCCTGTCTAATAATTACAAACATAAAGGTGTAATTGTCTTAAGATCTTCTAGTATTAATATTTCAGCCTTATACTTAAGATTTGATTTTAAGGTTTTTTTAATATAAATTTAACTCTGCAGGAATACTTTAAAAGTGTTGTTCTATAAAACCTAAACCTGCAATTCAACTTCTGTGATAACCTTATGAACATTAGCACCTGAGAAAACTATTTTCTTAAATAAAACCAATGCACAACATTTTGTATATTTTCCTGTTGTCAATAATGATTTCTACACAGTACAGTTAGATATCTGAGCTGGTTAAAAAAAGTTACTCTGTATTTCATACAGGATGCATGCTACCTTCTGAATCTGACCACAAGGTCAGTGTAGTGGTAGTAGTAATAGTCATTTGCTTTTCAGTACAATTTGAATTCACTACTGCCCAGAGCTTCTTCCTTGGCAGCCTCTTCCAATTTCACAAAGCCCCTTGCAATGGCTTTGGACCATGTGTTAGAGTATTTTCAACAAACGTGCATATGACTGGACAAGAGAACTTATTTGTGATATATTGAAAAACTGTCTACTCATGCATGTACCATTTAGAATCTCTCCATCTATGTATTAATAGTAGGTTCCAATGGATTGGTGTTATATGTTCCATAACTTGTAAGATCTTCAACCATGCATCTATATTCGAAGAAGCGTCACTATAGTTAAAGGGTGTAAGTCACACAGATATCTTCAATTGTCACTATGAAAATGAACTCCCAGATAAATGAATCATGCATCCAAACATTTAATATTCAGTGTAACTTTTGTTCCTCAAATGGGGTATACGTCATATCGTGGGGGCTTAGCACATCATACAAATGCTCATGACTATCTTTTGATTTGGCAAGAGTAGATGCAAAATAGAATTGCCATTAATATTCCTCCTCCTACTGCCTTTCTCCTATAGTCCTTCAAATGTCAGCACCCCAGCTCTTACACTGCATACCTTTATTCTCCTCTTTCGCCTTCCTTTTCCCCTTCAGAATGTTGCCCCGCCTGTCAAGGGCACTCTTGCATAGCAGAGCAAAACCCAACAGCTGCCCAGTGTTTTGGTGGTGGCAGGGAGGACAAAGAAGAGCAAGAGAGGCCATGGGGAAGAGGAAGAAAGAAAAGACAGGGATTTGCAGAGAGGAAGTAGAAAAGCTGGCTGGACAGCCATTTGCAGAGATGGTTGGGTTTATGTGCCAGGTGAAGCTGAGCCTAGAAACTCATTGCTTGCTTATTAGTATATATAGGGGAAAGACCCGATAACAGATTTCTGAGATTAACCATATACAGGTAGTATTCAACTTACAACAGTTCATTTAATGATCGCTTGAAGTTATAACGGCACTGAAAAAAATGACTGGGTCTGTTTTTCACACTTACGACCATTTCAGCATTCCCTTGGTCATGTGATCAAAAATCAGGCACTTAGCAACTGACTCATATTTATTATGGTTACAGCATCCCGGTGTCATACGATCACCTTTTGCAACCTTCTGACAATCAAAATCACTTAACAACCATGTTACTAACTTAACATCTGCAGTAATTCACTTAACAACTCTGGCAAGAAAGGTCGAAAAATGGAGTAAAACTCATTTAACAAATATCTCACTTAGCAACAGAAATTTTGGGCTCATAAGTCGAGGACTACCTATACTGTAAATAATTTATAACAAGTAGTGAGAAAAAAGTCCCCACAAAGCGTGCACGTAAATATTCCATATAAAAACACAATAGTTATATTTTAGTCTGATAAATATTAGAGAGTATGAGCATCATTACGCAGCATTGATTTAAAAAAGACCAGTGTTTCAGGCAAGTATCTCAGCTGATGGCTCAGATGACATTTGTTTTATATCCTTTCTACTCACCATCTTTCGGATGGCTGCATTTGAATGGTTTGCTGCAGTAGAAATGAGCTCCAGAGATTCTGCAATGTAGACAGTAGCAATTATACATTCTGAAGATTGCTATTGGTTAATAGTACAGTTTTCATTTTCCTTGTACGTACAAACTGGTTCCAAAATTGCAAGCTAGCGAACTCATTTCTCCCTGCACTATGTCCATGCCTTTTAGGATCAATATGAATCTAAGTCTTCCAGTGCTAGCATCACTGATATAAAAAAAGTAGCACAATATGCAGTAATTACTAAGCAAAAGAAAACTGTATTTACCAAAATGTCAAAACACAGTAAATTGTGTTGAATGGACAGCATGGTATACATTTGTCTCTTAACTGGTAATTTAGATTAAAATGGGCTGTTCAAGATGAAAACCTAACGTTCTCTTCTACGTCACTAAAAAAAGCATACTATATTGATACATACTTACTGAATTCTATTGCATATAATCCTATATATCAAAACAGAAAATGTGACTTGAAAGAAATTGATCTGTTCCTTGAAAAGTAAATTTTAACTGAGTTTATTTTTATTTAATAACAGTTAACCTTTATGTTTGAGTGCACAACCTGACACTTTAGTTGAGCTTATTGAAGTGATCCTGCATTGTGATTTAGCATTTTTGTGTAAATATATGAATCTTTTCTTCGACAAGCAGAAGGCACTGCAGGCTTCCCTTTTTGGGTGAGAAAAAACTGTAAGAAAGCATTTCAGTTATGGTTGGTACCTTTTTACTCTCCTACCATCGGGAAGGAGAAACACAAACATAGCCAGCCGTACCAACAGGCTGAAGAACAGCTTTTATCCATGGGCTGTCAGGCTTCTGAATGGGACATAACTTTATAACTTTATGCATGACAGACTCGTGAGATCGGCGTGATGTGCAATTAGTTCACAAGGTGAAATAAGTTGGGGGGTTGTGGTCACCGTGAGTTTGTGGTGAGGGGGTGCACAGAGGGAGGCTCGGCCAATTTCACTGTATACATGTTATACTTTGATAATAAAGGGTTTTTTTATTAGTAGTAGTAACCTAAATGAAATTGCCCAGATTTAATAGGTGGTATTGTATCATGGAAACCTAGGTTCATTTATAGGGTCCGTGTGGTGTAGCAGATAGGGTGTTGGGTGTAAGATCCCAGGACCCCGGCTTCAGTTCCCTCCTTAGCTATAATTTTTCACTAGGTGTCTTTGAACTTTCAATCATACCACACAGGTATAATTCCACCCCAGCAGGGTTTTTTTCTTCTTTCACCTTTTAACTTTTTTCAAGTTGGATACTAGGCCATTTTGCTTCTTCAGCTGTTAAAGTATCAGGAAATATTATTTGCCAATAACCCAACTCAACTAATAGGTACCAGAGGCTTTACTCCTACAGACATAATGGAAAACAGTGACAGAAACAGACTTCTGTACTTACTAGATGCATGTTATATGCTGTGTATAACAAATTAAAGGTTTGAATTCTTGATTTTATGGGTTTACTAGACTAGATGCCCTGTTGGTTCATCATTTCAGAGATATTTCTTTACCTAATCAGAGAAACATAATGACGAAGGGCATGCAAAAAAGAAGAGGGAGCAAGAGTCCGATCTCCTGCTGGCTTCCCCATTGAGTATCTTTGTGGGAAGCTGGCAAGAAGCATCATAATTTCCTTCCTTCCTCTCTCTTTCCCTCTCCCTTCCATCAGTCCTAGCCCCAGAGTGGTGTAGAAAAATCTGGCCAAAGTTCAGCTCTTTATTTGCTTACACCATATAAACAAAATCTTTGGCCAGACTAAATTTATACCACTCTTAACTCTGATATACCCTGAGAAATTTTAGGAGGTAGCTATCCCAATGTTCCTTCTCTGATCCATCCTTCTCTGAAGTTGTCTCTTGTTTCACACCCCTCCTTGGATGGTTTCCTCTTTCTTGGTAAAGTGCTGCTTCACTGTAGTCCATTACACCACTTCCCCCTTCATAGACACAATGCATCACAACTTCCTTTCCCTTCTCAGTAGACAGGTAGGTGGATGCTGCTGGGTGGAGAGGGGGGAAAAGGGATTGTGAGACTGGCTGGGAAACTGGCACAGAACATTGAAAATGAATATCATGTGATTGTAATAGCAGCCCAGCAGTGCAGCAGCAGCCAGTAGCACTGAAGCAGCCACAACGTCCCCAAATTTCATTCTCTTGGGAGTCATGGGTCTAGGATTTTGGATACATTCTGTAAGTTAGGTATCTTGATTCAAAACCTGTTGCCCTATGATGCACCACTTTACCCAGGTAATGGTCATGACAAGAGTGTTAGTAGCATATAGATAGTCCAAAGTGACCAGAACTGTGTGTTTGTGTGTACATGATTAAACTGAAACAACAATGAGAACAAGTTTTAATTGTTACAACATATAGAAAGTATTTTATGGATAATCAATATTTATTCTTAAAATGTATCTTTACTAAGCAGCAACTTGTTTCAAATGGCACCTATGGAAACTATACTTACTTTCAGCATCTTTCCTATCTGGTGATTCCTCGGGAAGTTTTTTAAGATAATCCTTCAGGAGAAGTTCATAGCGTGGAATTCTCTGAACAGGTTCTAGCATGTGGTGTTGCAATGTCAGGTTTCCACATATTTCTTGTTTCTGAAATTCAAAAAAAGATATATTGCACTGGCTCACTAAAACAAACAAGAAAAAAAAACCCATGGTTATGTATTTAAACTATTGAATGATCTGGTTATTTTTTTGTATTTTATTTTTGTTATTCTTTATGACTTGCCCAGAGTGAGGCCAGTTCCAAATTGAATAAATATGACACAGATGCTACTTTGAATAAGCAGAATGCATTGTGATGACTTATTTATTAAACCAATAGGCTATTCAGTTCCACCTCACTTTGGGTAGAGTAAAATTTAAGCAATATAAAATAATAAAGTGCAAATAATTCAAAAAGGAACATCCAGAAATACACAGACACACACCAGTAATCAACAAACCAATTATCCCTGAAGGGATCCTTTGCTCACTATAGCACAAGGCTTGGTAAAAAGGGCTTGTTTAAATAAGAGCAGGATGGAGGCCAAACAGTTCTTTAGGACAAAGTTGTTCCAGAGAATAAGTGCCATAACAGAGAAAGCCTACTTCCTAGGTCCCAGCACTTGATATGATCAAGTGCATGCTGACTCTGCTAGTTCATGCAGAATGGGGAGAAACTAGAGAAAACAGGTAGTTTCTCAAATAACCAAGTCCTTTGCTATAAAGGGCTTTATAGATGATAATCAGAAGTTTCAATTACATCGAGAAATCTATTGGTAACCATGCAGCAGTTCACTAAGTAAAGGTATTTCATGTCCATACTGTACCCTACCCATAATTGTCTGTCTTGCATTCTTGATCAACTACAGCTCCTGTGTGGTGTTGAATCAATTTAGATCACACTGCAATAGTCCAAATATGAGGTGGCCAAAGCACAGAAGGAGTCTCTGACTCAATTGATTCCCCCAGCCCCAGCCAACACCAATTGGATCCAATTGCAGAGATAGGAGGAGAACCACTCAAACACACACTTTCCACTTCAAACCCAATACTTGCTTCAGAAGGATAGCATGATTGACAATATTGAAAAATATATACCAGTCTTTACATATGTATGTATGTATGTATGTATGTATGTACATATGTATGCACAATAAGTCAATCAGTCATATTCCCATGCAACACCAATCATTATCAATTTTAAAAATAGTTTAATAAGACAGCAAATTTAATGAAAATCAAATTCAGAAGATCCATGTGTTTCTGTATCAGCAGCTGTCATGAGATTTTGGAAATTATTTTTCTATTTCATTCCATAAAAATTATACAAAGAGTCACTGATTGCAATATTATTCATATGAAGATGGTGGCAAATATTATACAAAACTATTGTCATATGGCAAATGACCAGAAATAAAGGGGAAAAGTAGAATGTATGTCAGGTAGAGAGAAGACCCCGATTAATAGTCTAATTTCAGTCTAAACATCATAAATTACAGAAGCTTTTTCTCCCTTTTCTACCTGTTCACATTTCTTTATTCAAATAATGTTTAGTATTATATTTACCTCTCTCTTTCACATGCAACCTTTACAAATTTATAAAACAAATTAAAATGAAAGTCATTAATTAAGGTAATTGGTATGCTTATCCAGAAATATACAATAAGTTTATCTTGATAAATTTGTGGTATATGAGATGACAGCACACACTGGAAAATGTTATAAGCATAGTAAGAAAAAAAGCAATAATAAACATATCACCTCTTTGTTTTAATTGAAAGTAATATTTGCATAGTACACAGGTCGGCAACCTGCGGCTCTGGAGCCGCATGCGGCTCTTTGAGCCTTCCCCTGTGGCTCCCAGCCTCCTCTGCCTTTGCAGAGAGAGACAGAGACAGAGAGAGGCAATTGCGCTTCCCTGCTTCTCCCTCTCTCTCTCTCTCTCTCTCTCTCTGTGTATTTGTGTTTTTGTGTGTGTGTGTCTGTGTGTATGTGTAAAGGAGAATGCACTCACAGTGTTCTCCGAGGAGCTGAAAAGCTTACTGGGCGGAGCTCCTCCCTTTGCTGCGTCTCTGCAGGAAGCAGGAAGCAGGAAGGGCAGGAGAGAGCTAGCTAGCCCAGCTAGGCTGACTCAGGAATTCTGGGAATTAAAGTCCATGAGTCATAAAAGAGCCGAGGTTGCCTACCCCTGAGCTTGTTGGACAACAGCTTGAAGTTTGCCAGGTGAGCAGCAGATAGGGGGGGGGGGAGAAAGAGAGAGGGAGAGAGAGAGAGAGAGAGAGAGAGAGAGGAGAGAGAGAGAGAGAGAGAGAGAGAGAGAAAGAGAACGGGGGAAGAGGAGTGGCAGACCAAGGCAGATAGAGAGGGAGAGAGAGAGACAGAGAGAGAGAGAGAGAGACCCTTTTGACATCTAAAATGAAGATAACACTGCATATATCCTTTTTTTACCTGTGTGTGTATGTGTATGTGTATGTATGTGTGTGTATATATATATATATATACACACACACACACACACACACACATACATACACACACACATACATACACACAAACATACACATACTTATAATAAAGATAAAAAAGGATATATGCAGTGTTATCTTCATTTTAGATATCAAAAGGGTTTTGCGGCTCCCAGTGTTTTGTTTTTGGTGGGAAACGGGTCCAAGTGGCTCTTTAAGTGTTTTGGGTTGCCTACCCCTGGCATAGTAAGTCTAAGATGCTTTTTTTAAATTATGAAAAAATAGGGCCATCAGTACAAAATGTCTTCAGCTATGTATATCAGCTGCAAATATCCAAGATCAAACTTTCTCTAAGTTTTTGCATATGAGGAACTCTTCACAAATATCTAATGCCATGACTTCAATTAGACTAGAAAATATTTTATTCCCTGGTTTAATTCCATCTGTTATAGACTTTCAACACATAAGCAATTGGGCTATATCATCTTCTGTTGTCTGGCTGGTGTAAGGGTAATACAAGGCCAGGTCACTTGAGGCCCCACAGTTGCAGAATTCAGTCCCAGTTTCAGATCAATCTAATGCCCAATTAGTTTTAGACTAAAGAAATCTTTTTGTTCCCATGGGTTTTTAATGTTTCTTTGAGACTGAATATTTTAAATCTGCTCTGTTTACTTTAGATCCGTTTTAATTCTATGGTTTTATGTTATTATTCTGTTTTATATTCTGTAGCTAGGGCTAAAATCAGTATGAAAATATGTTGGCATTTAACAAAGAAAATGAGTGAATACATACACGTTTACATTCCAAATGGCAACTTAGAAAACATACCTGTATGTTTTGAATGACATCCTTAAAAGAAGATGATCTCTGCATCCATGTGTTTACCATATCCATTGCTCTGTCAAAATTCTTTACATATTCTCCATACATCTTCAGAAATGGAGCAAGCTTTTGAAGGATGTCTCCTAATCTTGGGTTTGTATCCCTAGAAACAGATATACACATTTAAAGAGGTGCATATATATAAACTTGGATTAGTCAATAATTATAGGCATATCCTAGATTTGATTCATATTTATTGTCTGCAAATGGTGGGAGCCAGAAATACTCCATTCCCCATCACTATACTCCAAAATCCTGGACAAATTTTGAAGAAAGCAAAAGATTTAAAAAAATCACCAAATGTCTGTATCTATTTATGACAAGGATAGTTTATATCTATTCACCTGTATTTGCATAAAGTTAATTTTACTTGTTTCTGTAATATATGAAGTTAAGTTCAATATTGAAACAATTTGTATTGTGAATATCCATGTTTGGAATATTTGGAGATACTGAAAGTTTGGTAAAAATGTATTTTGAATATCATAACCAAACATTAATTAGAGAGTTCATTATTATTAAATAGTGGTGCAATTACAGATCTCTGTACTTTGGACATTGACCTTTCTGAAAATCACCAGCAAAAATTATTTATTTATGTACCAGCCCAATAAATCAAAATTCTGGGCATTTTACATCATTTTAAGATGATGTTGAAGTTCATTTACAGCCATTAGTTATATCCTTTATTATCTACTTAAATAACACTTCAAAATATTAATGGATATCCACTGTTTCTATTTCTTCATTGTGAAAATAATTTAAATCCATTTCTTCCTCTTCCTTAGATAGCAGTTCCTTCAGAGGACCATTTCTCTTATCCCATGCCACCTATATTGTATTAAGAGCCTTTGGAGATAAGCCTTGAGGTTACTGAATTATACACCTTTCAGGATGCATTTAGATAATGTCAAACTGACCAATTCAATTTACAGTAATTAAAAAAAAACAAAATGTGGCTTTTAATTGCATAAACCAGTTTAATTTTTTCAATCTGATTACACATCACTAAACTACATAAATAAATTCTTCTTACTGATCATTATCTTAGAATCCACCCAACTGTCTCTTTATGGACCCAGTTCTACATCCTGGCCAGTGCTCTGATTGTGCTAGAATTTGTAAAGGTAGGTTTCACTGCTGCAAGCTTAATTAACGCAGTGAAAATACAAGTACGTAATAGTTACTAACCCTAAACACAGTGGCACAGGTCAATTCTTTTCACTAGTTCTGACTTGCAACTCTTAAGGTTAGGAAAATGGTGGAAGACTATTGAAAAGTCTTATTTGAATATTTTTGTCTTCCTTTTCTTTGCTAGTATCAATATAGACTAGATATGGAATTTGTTGAGTTCCTATCTGTAAAGTATATATTATGAGTATGTAAATATATTCTACTAATCTATTAAAAATATAGTATATTACAGAAACATTTTTACTTATGAGGAAGCTCTTAATATAGAAATATTTCCTTGTAATTTTTCATTTACCCACCACTCGTCTGTAATCCTTGTTTTGAGTTCAGGAAGGAGAAACTGTTCATGGAAGCGATAAATTGAAGAAATATTTGAAAATATTCCTGTTACCACATCAGGTGGAATTCCCGACTCATACAATTTAGTGCAAAAAACCTGCACAAAAAAAAGAACACAAAACCCCCACAAAATCACTTCCAAATAGTATATAACTTATACCAATATAGCTGGATTTTGAAAGACTATTCTTTCCATTATATATTCAAGAGATGTTGAGTTTGTTAAGACAGTTCCTTTTTAGCAGCTGTATCCCACCTTCAAGGTCACTCAGCATATAAGGTGATTGATAATGTTTTCTTCTTAGCTTTGTTTAACAAAAACGAAGACTCAAACTATAAAGCTGAATCAAATACAATTTACGGATATTTTCAAGTACCTTTTCTAAATGAAAGTTTGCTATATTACTGTATATTATATCATATATATAAATGCATATAACTGAAAAATTATCTTCCATGTGGAGATGTTTAGGTAGGTAGGTAGGTAGGTAGGTGGATGGATGGATAATTATGGTATTGTAAATATTATATAGTAAAAGGACAGTACAGTAATATAATAAGGAAAATTAGATGGAGAATACTCTGGTTGATAAGGCATCCTCTCAAAAAAATTAGAAAGCATAACATTTCAATAGAATGGGCCAAGTGATTGTGATTGTGATTCTAGAACCAGTTTTGTTGAAGCTGAAACATTAAACCATATAGAAGCAGAAAAAAACTGAATTTTTTTTTCTTGTCTACCCAGGGACAAGAATCCATTTGGAAATTAAGGTGCACATATCTAAAATGGGTATTGCACACAGCAACAGACAGGCTGCCAGAAAGCAAGGTACCTTGAGGATATGATCCATGCATATAACAATAGGTTACCAGTCAGATATGTTTAGTCTTAACTAGAATAGGAGAAAGCTGATTAAATTTGGTTAAAATAAATTTACCTGATCAAGAAGATAAAGTCTGTTAACATAAGCTTCTTCTGTATGCAGAAGTTCATTTGCAATATTAAACAGCTTTTGTGGCTCTGAATACTGTAACAATATGAAAAATGCAAAAATCCATTTTAAATACATATTCAATTACAAGAGAAATCAAGAATCTTTTTGTACTGTTTATTCCAATTGTTGAAGTATTCCCCTGTGACAAAACTTATTTTCTGTTGCATTGATTAAGTATACAATTAACTGGTATATAATTAGATGCAATCATCATGCATATGATTATTAAAGAAGCACATTTCACTGTTATTCCAAAATCAAATTAGCACAGCAAAAATCCCTATAAGAAATAAATAATGTAAGTTATTTATTATCTTCAAGGTTAATGAATTATATAAATTCCTCCAATTTGTTACTTATTTCAGAATGGAATTTGCCTCCCTGAATCAAATGTAGTCCCACTGGCATGACTGATTAACAAAGGCAATTCATGTTTCATCACAAGAAATTTAAGAAGTGCTCCTGATCTTGCTTGCTTGGTTGCTTGCTTGGAAGGGAGGGAGGGAGGGAGGGAGGGAGGGAGGGAGGAAGGAAGGAAGGAAGGAAGGAAGGAAGGAAGGAAGGAAGGAAGGAAGGAAGGAAGGAAGGAAGGAATCCCGTTTTCACCAAAGAAAAACAAGATTGCTCCATTGTTGCCCCAGACTGAAATAAATGCACAGTAGCAATGATATGGTCCAGAGTAGCGATAGGATGAAAATATTAATGATTACTATTCCTCTAAATCTCTTGAAAAGAAAAGCTTATCTCCACTTCCATAAAATGTACTGAGAAAATATCTGAACTCCAAGTTATTTTAGCTTTACTTCAGTACTAATGTTAAAATAGTTGTAAGAATTATACAACTGTACTCTCATTAAACAAAATCAATGAGAGGCAATTTAAATCAGCAAGGTGTGAGTTAATACACATTTGTTTGGTAGTGGAAACAGAGATATGTGATAGTTGGCTACTTTGGCTCCCTCAAGTAGTGGTCCCTACCCTTCTCTCACAATCCTTGGAAAGCCTTTTCAGTTGTCAACAATTTCCACTCATTACCAAAAAAAATCCTCTTTGTGGGAACCCTCCTTTGCTCTTGACTCCTCTAAATGACAGAGTGATCTGAAATCATAAGAGGCTACATTCCCTGTCAGAATAAGCCTGCTGATACCAGAAGATTCAGTTGTTTATTATGTAGATTAGATGATTAAGATAAGTGTTGAGTCCTTCACGAAAGGCAAGACACGAGAAGCAGTTGTAGTTCTCAGGTTTTCTTTTATTCTGTGTTCAGGTTACAGATGAAGGCTTCAGCAACGCCCAAAAGCTCCCAGCCTCTTATATAGGCAATTCCCGGGTCAATGTGTTACTTTTCCCGCGCCAGCACCCGTGCATGCGCACAGGCGCTGGCGACAGCCTGTCTGGTCCCGGGCAGCTTGCACCTGCCCGGGACTGCCTGCAAACGCCCCGAGCCCGTTTGCAAGGCTCGGGACATAACACCCCTTTCCCCCGGGCTAAGACTACTACCAACATACAATTATTTCTTGATGCAGTGTTCTACTCCCCAGTGCTCCTACTGTTTACTGGCTTTTGTTTAGCCAGCAATGTTATGTAATCCTCTAAGTACTTAGGAGATTTCCTTGCTCTCTGTGACCTTCTCTCAAGGCATCTTGGAAGGACAAGTCCTCTTTGGCGAAAAGCCTCTGTTGTAACTCTCGATGCCTTAGCCCGCACACGAATCAGTCCCTCAGTCGTTCTTCAAGGTCCTTGAACTCGCAGTGCTTGGCGGCCATTCTTAATGCGGCGATGTATTCTTTGGCCGATTCTCCGGATCGTTGATCCCTCTGCTCGAAGGTGTGGCGCCATGCGATGACGGACATCTTAGGCTGGAAGTGCTCCTTCAGTAGCTTCTTTAGATCTGCGTAGTTGACAGACTCTAATGGGACAAGTGCTGCGAGGTTCTCCGCGATTTCAAAGGCGTCTTGACCGCAGACACACAGCAGGGTGGCAGCCTTCAAGCTATCTTCCCTCACTTGGTTCACCTTGAGGTAGTTTTCCACCCTGGCTACGTAGGACTCCCACCTCTCTGGATGTGAGACGTCGAACTCCGAAAGCCTTCCAATTTTTGCCATCTTCAGGAGACGGGTCTATCAGCCAGCCTACCCCCGAATGCGCACTGGATTGGCGGGTAGCTGCCGAGTCAACGCCGTTCCGCCGCTCAGGACTCACTTGGGTAAGCTTACACCTTTTTTTTCTTTTCCGTCGGTGCAAGGCATCCCATCCTCGTCGCCAGTGTTGAGTCCTTCGCGAAAGGCAAGACACGAGAAGCAGTTGTAGTTCTCAGGTTTTCTTTTATTCTGTGTTCAGGTTACAGATGAAGGCTTCAGCAACGCCCAAAAGCTCCCAGCCTCTTATATAGGCAATTCCCGGGTCAATGTGTTACTTTTCCCGTGCCAGCACCCCCGCATGCGCACAGGCGCTGGCGACAGCCTGTCTGGTCCCGGGCAGCTTGCACCTGCCCGGGACTGCCTGCAAACGCCCCGAGCTCGTTTGCAAGGCTCGGGACATAACAATAAGGACTAATTGAAAATTGAAAATAATGGGCAAAAAGGGAAAGGAAGGTCTCACGAATCCTACAGGTTTTTAGTCACAACGCCAGGCCTGAATATCTATATCAAGAAAAACACACACAAAGTTAGAATGAAATAGAGCTAAGCCAGTGGTGGCGAACCTATGGCACGCGTGCCAGAGGGGGGCACTCGGAGCCCTCTCTGTGGGCATGCGCACCTCGCTCTTTGGCTAAGTTTTCACAGGAAAAAGCCATTTCTCAAGCCTTCCTAGCCAAAACAAGCCTCCGGAGTGAGCACGCTGTTTTCAGCTTTGAATTATATCAAATCTGATACCAGAAACAGACTAACACATGACCTGAGTGCTGCATGTGTTGCTCTCAAACTTACAAAGTATGAGCCAAGGTTAGAAAAATTATCAGCATGCATACAACAGCAAAAATTAATTGTTCAAAAGCATGCCAAATGCAAACTTTTACCTTTCAGTAAAAAGTTGAAAGCTTTGTTATTGTGTTTTTCTTGTAAGACAAAAGATGTTAATGTATGAATTGTTTTTTTTCTAAACTAAAACCTCAGTATTCAGGTTAAATTGCCATGTTGGCACTTTGCAATAAATAAGTGGGTTTGGGGTTGCAGTTTGAACACTCGGTCTCTAAAAGGTTCGCCATCACTGAGCTAAGCATTCAAAGAAGCAGATTAGATCAGTCCATAATATCAATTCCAAAAATTCCTAACTTCTATCAAACTCTGTGTTTCTTTTGGTGACTATTTACTTCTGAATCTTTCAACCTTTCTCCAGGTTAGGATGTGCCTTTTATCTGGAGAGAGGTAGACTGGGGAGAGGTGTCACCTCCTGTGATGGAAGACAAAGGAACAAAGGCAAAATGGAGCTGCCCTCTTTCTCTTTTTAAAAGTTCACTTGAGAAAGGTCAACCTTCCTCCATTCCTGATTAGTTGCTGATTATGGTCTCAGTTTTAGTTTGTTTCCACAGTAGATCATTTTGATTAACTCTTTTTCACTGAACTTCTTAGAAAATTTTCTCTCCTTTTAGTACTTATAAATGAAAAAAATGATATAAACAGCAAGTACAGTGATATAATTTTTCATGAAAATTTTCTAATAAACTCAAGCAAAACTTGATGCTTTTTCTTTGCTCCCTGGAAGCATCCTCTGATAGTCTGGAGCTTCCATTTAAACACTCATATACGCAAATACGCATTCTCACAAGTAATAGGATGAAATACAGTTGCAGAAATGCCTGCAAGCACACAACCAAACTCAGAATTACAGTTACAACTATATAACTGCAGGTTGGAGAAAACTCCTAAAAAAAACTGTAGATATCCAAGAAAACAACTGAATCAATGAAAAAAAAAATCAACCCAGAGTTCTCATTTGAGGCACAAATTAACAGGCTCCGCATAGTCTACTTCAGATACATTGATGGCACCTATTTAATCAATCAATATAGAACTGCAAAAGTGACATGAATTGGAAACAGATTAATTTGCCCATTCCTATTCTAGCATCAAATCAGTTTCTAGCTGAAACAAGAAGAATAGAGACCATCCAACCCTGTTGTCAAATAGCAGCAAGAGCAGAATCTTTTTGATTTGGGGCCAGTGCCAAAAATTAGTTGACAGAAAATGAATAATCTGGACATTCCAACTATTGGATATAAAACTAGTAGTTATGAAATCAGATATATTTGTATAGGTTCTCTGTCAAAGCTTTAGGATCAGGTGGATTCTAAGCAGAAAATAATAAAGGTGAAGTCCCAAAGGTGCTTTTTCAAGAGGCAATTGGACTTTCTTTGTTCTTCCTTGAAGATGTTTCACTTCTCATCCAAGAGGTTTCTTCAGTTCTGAGTGAAGAAGCTTCAGAATTGAAGAAGCTTCATGGAGGAGAAGTGAAACGTCTTCAAGCAAGAATAAAGAAAGTCCAGTTGCCTCTTTAAAGAGCCCCTTTGGGACAACCATGACCTGGATGACTGAGAATCTTGATAGACAAGTGAAGGAAACAAATGAATTTTTTTAAAAACAAACAAACATGGAGAAAATGTTTAATTTTCCCATAAAGATACTATAGGTAAGAATTAGATTTTTTTCCAATTCCTACCATTGCAACACTAAAATCTTTTCCAGAGAAGATTATGAATAATATGAGCTGTTATACAGCTGTGAGAAGAAGTAATCAAGGCTTTATGGATGGAAGTAGGCTATTTGAGGGCCTATCATTCCCTGATTATGTCTACCTGTTCTATTAGACCCAGTAAAAATGATATGGTCTGGGTCTCACCTATTACGGCAGACATATCAAACTTGCTACATCATGTGACATCGCGCAATGTATCGGGAGAGTTTTGCTATTGCCGGCAATGGGGTGGGCACAGCTTCTGCATGACGCATCCGGCCCACGGGCTGGCAGTTTGACACCCCTGTATTAGGGTGTACCAGCTGGGGGGATTCTGGGAGTTGAACTCCACATATCTTAATATTGCTGAGTTTGAAAACCTGCCCTAGAAATTAGATTGGTCCTGATTCTATTGGAGTTCCACGAGGTCTTAAAGCCATGCTTTTTTCCCAGGGGGCTTTAAGATCAAAGTGTGTGCCTAACCTTATACAATGGCTATGCTGACTCATGTTGGCTTTTACCTACACATTATATGTGTGCTGTTATCTTTTATTGTTTGGTGTTTTTAATTATTATTAGCTACGCAGAATCATGGATTTGAAATGGGTAGCCATATAAATTGAAATAAAATCAGTCAACATTTTATGTGCATTGCCATACATATTTAGATGAGTATAGTTAAATAACAACAATAAACAATTCTGATGCTAAGGACAGTATTGCCTTAAGAATATTCAGATAATGCAATATAAGCTATTACTAAAAAGACACAACTGATGTTGTAATTGCAAATTAAGGATTTGGCACCATAACTTTCTTTGTATTATAAATTATTCTATCCATGCATTGTTTTGAGCTTCAAAACAAGAATACACATTCTGAGCCTGTAATGTTTAGAATAGTTTCCAATTTTTGCCTTAATTGCACTAGGTATTACATACACTACCTTGGTTGCCATAACATCAAAAACAATGTTTATAGGCTTTCTGAGTCATATTCATAAGCTGACTGGTAAAAATATGGTGTATATGAATACAGAAACACCTACTTCCTAAACTAATGCTCATAAATTAGTTATAATACTGTCTCTTTAATGGAAAAATATGTTATGTCTTTAAGGCCAAATTAATACCCATGCTAAAATGATAGTAAATACAGCCATTTTTCTGGGCTATTTTGCAAATATTGAAGTCAGGTACAATTTTCATCCATCTGACTTTGCCCTTTCTATTAGATATTTGGATGTTCTAATGTTCTAATGGTTGCTACAAGCTCTCTTTGTAGCCAATTTCTGAACATCTTATTTCTTACCCTTTGGGAGAGCTTTAAAACACTTAAAACACCAGTCAGAAAACAATCTGAATACTGAAAAGGAAGTTAGAACTATTTAGAAAAAAAGAAAAGGAAAATTGACCCACCATCATTTAGTTATAAAAGAAAGATTAGATAGCAGAGAAAACAAAAGAAAGCATCCAGCAAATAATTTGTTAAAGTGTTTTTTTCTTAAATTTTAAATGTATTATTTTTACCATCAGGACCTACACAAGAATGCATTTGATCAACAATCTACGTTTATGTGTTTGCTTACATGTGCTGTCAATAATACTTAATTTATTTCTAAAAGCCACATACACAGAATTTGCAAAAAATACCAGCTGGAGTTAGTAAAGAAAGAGAACTTAATAATGTGGTATCAGAACTATGCTTTGCCTAAAAAAGACAAACTCTACAAATAGCCAAGTAGTAAGAAGTACTGGGCTAAGTCCATACACTGTGTATGACAGTATAATGCAACTTTATGCATACTAGAATGTGCTAAAAGTAAAAGTCCCACACAGCGTAGTATTGTAACAGCAATGCCAAAGTTAAAAAATATACCTTGTTAACATCTATACATTCCAGCTTGGAGACTTCTGCTATTTCTGGCTCTTCACTACTTCCTTCGTCTATATCACTATCTTCATCCTGAGCAGAGTCTCTCTTCTGTTCCCCGGAAGAAAACAGAACAGGTTTTTTATCATTGTCCATTTCAGCTAGATCCCCAGTTCCTGTTGTTTTGGAAGCTTCCTCATTTGGAAAATTCTCTCCCGCTACATTACAAGAAGGGCTGTCTATTCCACTATCCCTGTTAGGGATTTTGCCATTGCTATTCATCTCAACAGATGTGTCCTTATGGCTGTGCATTGCCACAGATGCTTTGCTGAGGGAGGCATTAGTACAATCCTCAGTGTTTGTGGTGTCATCTATGTTTAGTTCTTTGATTTTCATTAGGTCTGTATTAGACACTACAGGACTACACAAGATGTTAGGCCCACTATCATCCATCTCTTCATTTTCATTTGTTGAAGTGCTGGAAGCCACCAAATCATAGACGGTTGGGCAATGCTGTTTAGAAGAATCTGGTTCTTGTTCCATCTTAAAAACTAAATTAATCTGATTTCTTTGACCAACATGTGTGGGTTGCCTGAAAATAAAAACAAAGTTTCAAGGTCATTGACATGACAGATTTTAGGACCTCAATATGAACTCATTGACTGTGAAGAAGTAATAATTGAAGTAATCTTTAATCTATCACAGATTCTGCTACCAGAGATTTAAGTTTCCAGGACCACCTCTAATTTTGAATTGGGAAAAGTGGTCTATTACTAAAATATTACTGAAGCAAATTTTCAGTGGGTTGGTTAAACCAATGTAACAACAGAATCTGAAATTTCTACTTCAGCACCAAAATATATTTGGTTGTCTTTCTAAGCCTCATTCTCTGCCTTGAATTAATATAGCTAAGAAACACTAACTTTTTAAGAATATCTGTATGGATAATCATATAAAGTGCCATAAATATTCATAAAAATATATTTAAACAGTTTTCATGTTTTTATAAGGAACAAATAAATGCCACAAATTTGGCTTTTTATAGTTTTAAGAGAACTATATTGAGGAAGTCAATGCATTTGGTGGAATTAGCTATTAGACTATGTATTTTTAGCTTCCAAAAACAAAACCCAACATCCACAGACTACGTTATCATCAAAAACCCTGCTTCCTAAGCATTTATAATATAAACATATTCATGACTTCTCAGATTTCTGACAAGTCTGTCAATTCTTAAATAAGTGTTCTTTATAGGAAAAAAAGCCCTGCCTAATCATGTAGTTCAAGCAAACTACACTAATCCAAGATCAAACAGAAACAAACTACAAAAATATATTTATTATCATGGACTCTTGGTTGGCCACTCATCAATATTACAACCCATTATATATTAACAATTTTAAAACCAATTATTTTATTTATATGAAAAGAAGTATTCCACATTTTTTAAAAGCCTCCATTGATTATGAGGTTTCAGGCTTAAAATGGCCCAATTTAGTAACTATTATAATAATTATCACTACCACAATAAAATCACTACCATTTTCTGTATTTGAGACTGTATGCCTCAGTTACTCCATTGTAGCTTATTTTTTTACCAAATTCTTTAAATGAAGAGACTCCAACAGGAAAATTAACCAAATGCTCTTACCTTATCCCTTCAAATTTTTCAATAAGCCTGCTTATATCTGCTGAGGCATGTGTGGCTTCTCCTTTAGGCACTTGAGTTCTTGAAGACTTTGGATCTGCTGGCAAAGGCCTAGATGGTGCTGGAGGAATCTTCTCCTGTCCAGCAGGCTGAAGATAAACAGGTTTTGGAGGTACTAAAAATGCAAAATCAAAAGTAGAGTCTTTTTCATCTTTAAAGCTAATAAAGAACAAAAGTCGAGTGCTCCTAGAAAAACTGGAAAGACTGTTCTTTTTCGACAGCTGAAACCATGTAACATTAGGTTATTTTCAAATATAACATTGGTTTTAAGTGAAGTGGTACGAGTTCATGTTAAGCTAGTATCTTCCAAGTCTGACAGAACAAGTGTGACCACTTCCTGGTTGCTAAACAGGATATACAGTGTGCAAAGACATTGCAATTAGTAAAACTTCTAGCATGCTTGTTAATGCAGGGCTGAAAATTTAAAGAAGTGGTGACCCAACACTTAGAATCGTTCAAAGATCTTTTTTTTAATCCTCTCATGTTCATTCTTTTGGAACCTCAAAAAGCAAATTAAGAACAGCCCATCATTTCTCCTTTTCCCTTCCCCCAACCCTTTATAGTACAATATGCTAAATATCCTTCCTCTTTTGTTGCAGTCTTGAACACATTACTGTGACAAAAGCACTTGCCATGTACTGCTGCTTGTTCTTGAGGGGGGAGAAGAGTACAATGAAGCACATATGTGCACTTCAGTCCCACTGTGTGGGTCTTTTTCAAAACACAGCAAACCATGTGAAATTCTCACCCTGCTTGCAAGTAAGTAGTGCTTTTTCAAAGCCTCCAAGCAGTAACCCCTAGCAACAAGGTCATGTGTTTTCATTGTTCCATATAGCTGAAAGCAATTTTAACTGAACCTTCAACTAGAAACAGAAAAAGTGACTTAGGAGAATTAATGGCAATTATTTGTCTCTGCAATACCTGTGTTTCATTCAGGTTTGACCTGCTTAGTGGGAAAAAAATGCTAAGCATTCAAAATTTTAGAATGCTACATGCTGTGCAAGTGAGACATAAAAGAAATCATGGCCTGCTTTTATGGAATCTTGTCAAATTATATTTCACTTCACAAGAGCAACATAAGTGAACTAAACAGGGATTCAGAATTTAAATTTAGAAAACAAGAGACTTGTTTTTGAACTTAAAGAAGCTATTTACATAAAAAGAGGGGTAAGAAGAAAAGACATTAGAATGTTTTTAAAAAACAAAATAATTAAAAACAAAAGCTAGTGAGAAAGCAGATAGAATATTAGAATGAGAAATACTTCTCGTTAGTCATCACCCAAAATACCAAGGTCTGAAAATGGCAATCTCTGTCAATAGAAATTACTGTCAGAGTCTCTCTGAGGTCAGAGTTTGAAATACAACAGGTTATTAGGAATTCAATAAGGCTAAAAGCAAGAAGAGTTTACTGGATAATTAGAGTTGAAGCCTAAACATGAGAACCAAATGGTACTAAGATCAACAGTTTGAATTCCCAGCAGTGTGGAGAAACTGAACAAGTCCTCAGCCCATCAAAGTCCCTCACTAATGAGAGAAGTCGCTTGGACTGAAAATCAAAATGTTTAGTTGATGGGTCCCAAGGCCAAGCTGAGCTGGACTGATCTTTAGGTCAGATACAGAGGTTTCATTGGAACCCAAATGATATCATTAAAATACACGATTTACACATTGTAATGTATTTTTGTGTCCTATTGGTCTGCTCAGAACACAGAGATATTCATAGTTCCACCAGGCAAAAGTAACTAAGACTGAAAGTACAGTAAGTATTTAGAGAAACAGTGACAGATATAATCAGTGTAGAGCAGGCATGTCAAACTGCCGGCCCGCGGGCCGGATGCATCATATTAAAACTGCGCCCACCCCATTGCCGACAATGGGGGAAAAGTCACGATACGTCACATGACGTCACCTATGTTGCGAGTTTGACATGCCTGGTGTAGAGTCTTGCTCTGTCTCCTTACCTAAATGCACATTGTTAAAATATTAGCAGCCTATTTTCTTGCTAAATTTTGTTTGATTTAGCCATTTACTGAAACAATTCTGGAAAGTTTTGATCTAAATATGGTTTTGCAGAACATATTTGCATCAAAACAGAAATTTATTTATTTATTTATGAGACTTATATACCGCTTTAAGTGCAAGCACTCTCTAAGCGGTGTACACCAGTGAGCAGTGTATATATATATTTACATTGCCCCCAACAATCTGGGTCCTCATTTTACCTACCTCGGAAGGATGGAAGGCTGAGTCAACCTTGAGCCGGTGAGATTTGAACCGCTGACCTGCTGAACACAGTCAGCTAAAGTGGCCTGCAGTACTGCACTCTAACTGCTGCGCCACATACAATGGCTGACTTCCCCATCCCAAGAAATAATCCAAAATCATGAGAGTATGCTAATTTTAATTTGGGAAGCCATGTTGTTTGGGGAATAGATTCTACTTTTCTGGAAGACTATTCTTACATTATACAGTAATAACTATTAAATGAGGGATTATTGGAAGAAATAAAATATTTAGCTCAATTTATATTAGGGAAAGGGTATTTCATTAAAACAGAATATCCATTAAATATGAATGAGATTTTACACATGAGTATTTGACGCATGTGTGAAATGGAAATGGAATTTTACACATTATCAGAAGGTAATCCTCAGGTTACAATAGCAATTGGGACTAAAATTCACACCGCTAAATGATGTCATTATAAAGTACAATGTCACATGACTGAATTGCTTAACAATGGTAATCCCAACACTTCCTGCTGTCATTACTAAGCAACAATTGAAGGCTGTTAAGTGAGAACCTTCTCACATCTTTCTGCCAGCTTCCAATAAGCAAGTCATTGGGGCAGGCAGGAAGTTGCAAGTTCTTGGCAGCTTTTAAATATGCAAGTGCACAGCTGGTGCTGTGGAGGATGATGCACAAGTGGCTGGCACAAGTACAATGGAGAGGGACGGCTGCTATTGGGAGAGGAAGAGTGCATGAGGATGTGTAGGTGGCTGTCAAGGCACAATGAAAATGTGGGTGGCAGAGAGTATGGAAATGGCCGCGGGGTGGCAGAGAGTATGGAAATGGCCGCGGTGAGCCCTGTAGCTGAGCTCCTTGGAGTAAAAAGTGTTGAGAGTACAAACTGTTTACCAGGGTGGCTTGCAACTTTCAAATGACCACAGGAGTACTGGGTGTCAAGCCCTGCGGGGCTTGCCATTCACAGGGGGGAGTGACACAGCACAAGGCCTACTGCCGCAAGCTGCCAGGTGTAGGAAAACCACCAGAGAGTCGCCGACGCCATTGCAGCGGTTGAAACCGACGCCTCCGCTCCCACCTCCCATCATGCCCGGGAACCTCTTAACATACGGAGGTCAAGAATAGACATACCGAAACCTGACAAAAAATTGCATTGAGCCCGGCTCAGGAGGGTGGAGCCGGGAAGCACCCGGCTCGGGTGAGCGGAGCCGGGTGACACCGGTTTGGCGAGACGACGGGGCGACGGAGAGGACTATTGTGTGGAGCACTGGCGACCCAGAGGCCAGGGGAGGCATGCATGTGGTTGCGGGCAGTTGTGGCGGGTGACAGCAGGATAGCAAGCGTCGGTAACGGAAGGGCATGGGGGCCGAGGGAGGGGTTTATACAGGGTTAGGGCGGATGTTGGTTTGCACCTGGAATTGGAAATAAGTGGTGTGGCATTCTTAGAAAAGGCACTGGGAGATGACCACTCCCAGTGCCGACTTTAATTTCATCAGAAAATAAACTTCACTTGATGAATGCACCTTGTGCCGGCGTTCCTGGCTTGTATTCCTCGGGACGACCTCGGACATTCATGAGACTGGGACTGTTGGATACGTCAAGTTGTAAGTATCACTCATTCAGCACTGTTGTAACTTTGAACAATCCCTGAACAAGTGGCTGTTAACTGAAGATTACCTGTATAAGCATATTTTGCCTCCTACAACTGAAGTCAAGGTCCATTAAATAGAGGTTTTAGTATAAGTCGAGTTACCTGCTAAGATTAATTAGCCCTTCAATCACTTTCTGAAACAAACTGTCTTTTCCAGTATTGTTACAAGTACAGTAAACTTCTATTAGGTTCTCAGCAAGCACCAAGAGTTCCCTAGTTCACATTCCCTACAGTTCAATGACATTATTTACTTATGGTAGATTGCTTGTATGTTTCTACATAAAATTTTTTTTCCAGATTCCAGAAATAATAAATATATTCATCTCCCATTTAACAGATTGTAATATGATTTATGTGGATCTGCCCTTGAAGATCCCTCAGAAGCTGCCACTGGTCCAGATTACAGCAGCATGGGTAGTTACTGGCTCATCTTATAAATAGGGCCCACCACAACTTGGCAAGCTGCATTTGCTGCTAATAGGCTTCTGAGTGAAATTCAGGGTGCTGGATGTCATCTTTATGGCGATAGAGTTGTGTTATATGGATATCTTCTATTTTCTATAAGTTTTGCTTGCCATATCAGATCTGCCAAAGCAGTAGCCAATCCAAACAGCCCAGATACATTTTGGCCTTCTGTAATGTTTTTGCTCGGGTTGGGCCAGAGGTTAAGTGGTTTTCATTCTGAGATATTCTTTTTAGAAGTTTTATGGGACAAAATGGCAGTCCTTGGTTATTATTTGTTTTGTTTTGAGGTAAATGATTTTTCTCTTCTTTAGGCTGCATAGAGTCATTTTTATCTGGATGCTAATATAAATTAATTAAATAAATTTATATGACAGGATTTCCATGCCTAACATATAATTTATTTTGTTTTATTTACTGATTACCTGAGATTCAGAGATCATATTACTCACATGCATTTGCAAATGCCTAGAAGCTACAGATTTTAATGAAACAGAATTAATTTCTCTTACATAGTTAAGCTAACAGTAGGAAAACGGCACTGGAGAAAGTAATTATAATTAACTTCCTAAAAGAAGCCAAAACCCCTAGCAAAACCTATTCTCCCCACGTAAATAGAATACCAAAATGAACTTCAGTTGCAATCATTTGATACATCTATATTATCTTGCTCATGGAACTCCATATGGATGACTGTAACTTTCGGTGTATGTATTTTTAAACATGACATAAAAATCACATTAATAAAGAAGGACACAGACACAAACCTTGGGGTCTTAACAGATATTTCTTAGCCAGTTGGGATTTTCTTTCACTGTGTTGCAACTCATCACATGTTTCCAGGACTGTTCTTGACTTAATGTGACCATTGATTGGAAAAGCAGGACAATCTGTAATAAAACAATAAACTATGGTTTAATTTTTATTTATTTTATTTTGAAATTTTGATTCAACAGTTGAGCCAATATTAACAGTGATACTAAAATAATAATTGATAGGGCTATAGACTGAACTTGTCCAGCATTTTAGTTTTGAGTGGAAAAACAACGGGTTTTTTTCCCCCATACATGCATGGTCATATACCTGCTGGTAACTTCTTAAGCCAAATATTTCCTTTCCCAGGGCTTCACAACAGCAGCTGCATGATATTAGGATGATATTCTTTAAAGAGTGAATGATTTGTGCTGCATGGGGGTTGGACATCCCTTCAGTTTGCTTTATTTGCATGGGTTTGGTTACAGAATTACAGGTTAGGTTCTCCTTTCTAAGGAGACATTTTCTGACAGTTAGAACAATTAATCAGTGGAACAACCTGCCTCCAGAAGCTGTTAATGCTCCAACACTGGAAGTTTGTAAGAACAGCCTGGAAAAACCATTTGTCTGAAATGGTATAGGGTTTTCTGCCTGAGCAGGGGGTTGAATTAGATGACCTCCAAGGTTCCTTCCAACATCATCATTATTATGATTATTATGATGATGATTATTGTTGTTGTTGAATCTTGGAAACTGGGTATATGAACCCTGGCCTCATTTATGTGTTTATTTGTTTTTTCCCATTTCTTCAAAGAGGGACTCATTTACTATTGACTACTATGCAATGGGGCAAATCTAGACAGCATTCTAAAAAGCAGAGACATCACCCTGCCAATAAAAGTGCATATAGTCCAGGCCATGGTTTTCCCAGTTGCAATGTATGGCTGTGAAAGTTGGACCATAAGAAAGGCTGAGCGTAAAAGAATTGAGGCCTTTGAACTATGGTGCTGGAGAAGACTCCTGCGAGTCCCTTGGACTGCAAGGCGTTCAAACCGTTCAGTCCTAGAAGAGATCAACCCCAACTGCTCTTTAGAAGGCCAGATCCTGAAGTTGAAACTCAAGTACTTTGGCCACCTAATGAAAAGGAAGGATTCACTGGAGAAGAGCCTAATGCTGGGAAAGATTGAGGGCAATAGAAGAAGGGGACGACAGAAAATGAGATGGCTGGATGGAGTCACTGAAGCAGTAGGTTTGAATTTAAATGGACTCCAGAAGATGGTAGAGGACAGGAAGACCTGGAGGAGCGTTGTCCATGGGGTCGCGATGGGTCGGACACGACTTCGCAATTAACAACAACTATGCAATGGAGTCTTATTGTTGCCATTACTTCTTTTTTGGAGTCTTAGTTTCATGGGGAAGATAGCAATAGCAATAGCACTTAGACTTATATATTATCCTATAGTGCTTTACAGCACTCTCTGGGCAGTTTACGCAGTCAGCATATTGACTGTGGGTCTTCATTTTACTGACCTCAAAAAGGATGGAACCTCAGTCAACCGTGAGCTGGTCAGGATTGAACTCCTGGCTGTGGGCAAAGTTTGTCTGCAATACTGCATTCTAACCACTGTGCCACCACAGTGTAACATGGCAATCATTTATTTGCTAACACAAAAATCTCCATCTGTTTGTATTCTGCAATATTTTTGAAACATTTATTTTCATTCCCAGAATGAGAAAATTCCTTTACATTTGCTATTCTATTCTATTCTCTATTTTTTTTGGTAGCAATCATTTTCCTACACATATTTTTACCTCAGTCACAAACTTTGTCACTTCATCATTCTATAGAGTATCTTTCTTCATGTTTCCGATCACTGTAATGCCACATACTTCTGAGTCACCTTTTTTTTTTTTTTTTTGTTCTATTGGAAGCTCAACATTTCACCATTCACTGAAAGGTAATATGTAACTTTCACCAACTTACAAATTGCTAACATCAGACAAGAGATGACACCAATTCATGTGACACCAATTCATACTTTCTCATGTATAATTCAGCCTTTCCATTCATACTTAACACCCAGGGCTTTTTTTCTCATAGAACACCCAGAACAGAGTTCCAGAACTTTTTTTGGATGGAACCTTGTAGTGTAGGCAAGGCAGGTTGTATGATGTGTGTGAGTTCCGGCACCTTTTTTTCTTTAGACAAAAAGCACTGTTAATACATATACCTTCATTTCCATCTTCCTCTATCTCTGTACTCTGTATGGGATTGCTTCAAAGACTGTATGGAAGCCATATTTTTTGCAATATGCAGAGCCATCCTATGGCAAGTTAGAATCTCCACTACCGTTTAACACTGGTTTGTAAGCACTGAATAGACTTCTGAGTATAATTCAAAGAGCTGATTGTTCAAAGTGCAGGACTGCTTACTTCAGGTAAAACTACTTACCTGATGTTTTTCATCATGATGATGATGTTGACAATAGATACCCCATATAGGATCTGAGAAGGAAAGAAGGGCACTTGCTTTTCAACTTAAGTTCCATCCTGGAGAAAGAGTTTATTCTCAGAAATACCATCCTTAATGGTGTTTTAGAAGGTAATCAAAACAGAGGTTTTTTTCACACATCTGTTAATTAATGATACTTTAAGAACTGAGTTAGGCACTTAATAACGATGCCAGGGCAGGGCAGGGGAGGGTTATATTTTATTGATTTTCAAGATCAGTTTTTGTGTGAACTTAAGTATATAAGAACAATCCACCTTTCCCTTTCTTTTGGCTTTACAGACAACAAAGTTATTTTTTCTCATTGAAACTCTATGTCAGTTAATGTATACTATTATGTATGTCGCTTACATTCCAAATCACAATCTTATACTTTCCATAGTTGCCACCAAATAGTTGCAAAGTTTCTGAACTCCACCATCAATCATAGGTCACCTTGAGGCTTTCTTATGATGTTTTTTATAACACAGATAGTACCAGCTTTAACTACACCTATGCCTCATAGAACAATCCAGCCTGGTGGTCAGAATACTAATAGCCTGGTGTATTTTCATCAGTAACCTACAAGCACAACCAAATGCCAATTTATTTCAATTTTACTTCAACACTATTATACCTCGTTATTATTGTTATTCTATAGAACCCCTAGCAATCAGCATACTATTGCCATACTATTACCCCTTTATGGATTACTGCCTTGTCGTGGCAAAGGGGCTTGCGTAACTCAATGAAGCTATAAGCTATGCCGTGCAGGGCCACCCAAGATGGACAGGTTATAGCAGAGAGTTCTGACAAAATGTGATCCACTGGAGAAGGAAATGGCAAACCACCCCAGTATCTTTGCCATGAAAACCCCATGGACAGTACTAAAAGGCAAAAAGATATGACACTGGAAGATGAGCCCCTCAGGTCGGAAGGTGTCCAATATGTTACTGGGGAAGAGCAGAGGGCTAGTACTAGTAGCGCCAGAAAGAATGAAGTGACTGGGCCAAAGCTGAAAGGACACTCAGCTGTGGATATATCTGGTGGTGAAAGGAAAGTCCGATGCTGTAAAGATTTTTTCTCCATAGGAACCTGGAATGTAAGATCCCTGAATCAAGGCAAGCTAGACGTAGTCAAAAAAGAGATGACAAGACTGAACATCGACATCTTAGGAATCAGCGAACTAAAATGGACAGGAATGGGTGAATTTAACTCAGAGGACCATCAGGTATACTACTGTGGGCAAGAATCCTCAGAAGAAATGGAGTAGCCTTCATAGTCAATAAAAGAATAGGAAAAGCAATACTGGGATACAATCCCCAAAATGACAGAATGATCTCAATTCGAATCCAAGGCAAACCATTCAATATCACAGTAGTCCAAATCTATGCCCCAACCACTGGTGCTGAAGAGGATGAAATTGACCAGTTCTATGAAGCCCTACAGCACCTTATAGAATTAACAACAAAAAATGATGTCCTTATCATCATGGGGGATTGGAATGCTAAGGTAGGAAGCCAAAAGCAAGTTTGGCCTTGGAGTACAAAATGAAGCAGGGCATAGGCTAATAGAATTTTGTCAAGAGAATACGATGGTCATAACAAACACTCTTTTCCAACAACCCAAGAGATGGCTCTACACATGGACATCACCAGACGGTCAACATAGAAATCAGATTGACTATGTGCTCTGCAGCCAAAGATGGAGAAGCTCTATACAGTCAGTAAAAACAAGACCAGGAGCTGACTGTGGCTCAGATCGTGAGCTTCTCGTTGCAAAATTTAGGCTTAAATTGAAAAAAGTAGGGAAAAGCACTAGGCCACTCAGGTATGAACTAAATCATATTCCTGATGAATATACAGTAGAGGTGACAAATAGATTTAAGGAATTAGATCTGATAGACAGAGTGCCTGAAGAACTATGGATGGAAGTTCGCAACATTGTACAAGAGGTAGCAACTAAAACCATCCCAAAGAAAAAGAAATGCAAGAAAGCAAAATGGCTGTCTGAGGAAGCTTTGCAAATAGCTGAGGAAAGAAGGGAAACGAAAGGCAAAGGAGAAAGAGAAAGATACACCCAATTGAATGCAGAATTCCAGAGAGTAGCTAGAAGAGATAAGAATGCCTTCTTAAATGAACAGTGCAAAGAAATAGAAGAAAACAACAGAATAGGGAGGACCAGAGATCTCTTCAAGAAAATTGGAGATATGAAGGGAACGTTTCATGCAAAGATGGGCATGATAAAGGACCAAAATGGCAGAGACCTAACAGAGGCAGAAGAGATTAAGAAGAGATGGCAAAACTACACAGAAGAACTATACAAGAATGAGCTTAACATCCCAGATAACCACAATGAGATGGTCATTGACCTCGAACCAGACATCCTAGAATGTGAAGTGAAATGGGCCTTAGAAAATCTGAGCAACAACAAAGCTAGTGGAGGTGACAGTATTCCAGCTGAGCTATTCAAAATCTTAAAAGGCGATGCAGTAAAAGTGCTACACTCAATTTGCCAGCAAATTTGGAAAACTCAATAATGGCCACAGGATTGGAAAAGGTCAGTTTACATTCCAATTCCAAAGAAAGGCAATGCCAAAGAATGTTCAAACTATCGCACCATTGCACTCATTTCACATGCTAGTAAAGTTATGCTTAAAATCCTACAAGCTAGACTCCAACAGTATGTAGATCGAGAACTACCAGAAGTACAGACAGGATTTCGAAGAGGCAGAGGAACTAGAGATCAAATTGCCAACATACGCTGGATCATGGAGAAAGCTAGGGAGTTCCAGAAAAACATCTACTTCTGCTTCATTGACTATGCAAAAGCCTTTGATTGTGTGGATCACAACAAATTGTGGCAAGTTCTTAAAGAGATGGGAGTACCAGACCATCTCATTTGTCTCTTGAGAAACCTATATGCGGGTCAAGAAGCAACAGTGAGAACTGGACACCGAACCACTGATTGGTTCAAAATTGGAAAAGGAGTCCGGCAAGGCTGTATACTGTCGCCCTGCCTATTTAACTTATATGCAGAGCACATCATGAGAAAGGCAGGGCTAGATGAATCAAAAGTTGGAATTAAGATTGCCGGGAGAAATATCAACAACCTAAGATATGCAGATGATACCACTCTAATGGCAGAAAGTGAAGAGGAACTAAAGAGCCTCTTGATGCGGGTGAAGAAGGAGAGTGCAAAAGTTGGCTTGAAACTCAACATTAAGAAAACCAAAATCATGGCATCCGGCCCTCTCAATTCCTGGCAAATAGATGGGGAAGAAATGGAGGTAGTGACAGATTTTATTTTTCTGGGCTCAAAGATCACCTCAGATGGGGACTGCAGCCAAGAAATTAAAAGACGCTTGCTCCTGGGGAGGAAAGCTATGGCAAATCTAGACAGCATACTAAAAAGCAGAGACATCACCCTGCCAACAAAAGTGCGTATAGTCCAGGCCATGGTTTTCCCAGTTGCAATGTATGGCTGTGAAAGTTGGACCATAAGAAAGGCTGAGCGCAAAAGAATTGAGGCCTTTGAACTATGGTGCTGGAGAAGACTCCTGCTAGTCCCTTGGACTGCAAGGCGTTCGAACCGGTCAGTCCTAGAAGAGATCAACCCCGACTGCTCTTTAGAAGGCCAGATCCTGAAGTTGAAACTCAAATACTTTGGCCACCTAATGAGAAGGAAAGACTCACTGGAAAAGGGCCTAATGCTGGGAAAGATTGAGGGCAATAGAAGAAGGGGACGACAGAGAATGAGATGGCTGGATGGAGTCACTGAAGCAGTAGGTGAGAACTTAAATGGGCTCCAGAAGATGGTAGAGGACAGGAAGACCTGGAGGAACGTTGTCCATGGGGTCGCGATGGGTCGGACACGACTTCGCAATTAACAACAACAACCACCTGAAATTGACATGGTGTGTACGAACACACTCAGAAAAGTGGAATATTTAAATTACTATATAATTTATTACTAGCCATGCCATGTTGGTTCTTGCTAATTTGTTGCAGTATTTACTCATTAGAAGCTGAAGAAGTGAAAGCCTATGCAAAGAGTACTTATTTTCCCAGTATGATCTCTAAAATATGGGAAACTTATGATGTTCAAAACAATTCTAAATGTATGTGCTATCCATGTAGGAATATCAGAACAAAACTGTATACTATGTATATATTGTACACTATGATCACCCTTCCTTCCTAACTCAGCGTGTTGGGAAGGCACTATGTTGAATATGCCTTGTATATAAGAGATTTTGTTATATTAAATTGTATTTGTCTATTTGTGAGCAGCTTAAATGTTGCTTTAAAACGTGTAAGGCAGAATTCACTGAAGTTCCAGTTATTTATATTAAACCACTTCCTTTTCAAGAGCCACCACCTACATCTTAAGTGAAAACTAAAAGCAAGCAACATTATATTAAAAAAATAAACCTCCTCTTATACCTATTTTTGCGCACTATCTCCATACACATTGCTATTTATTACTTATTTACAAAGGTATAGTATTTAAAACATACAAGTTTTAGTACAGAAACAAGGAAAATCCCTGCCACAGGTCTGCATTCTTAATAATCAAGGACAGTGTGGAGAGCAACAAATAGGCACACAACATAAAATAACAATAACAAGGAATTAGTAAATGAACAGGGAAATCTTAAAACGAAACAAGAATTGGAACAAGATATTGGCAGAGAGATTGACTGGTGGACATTTACACAAATTCAATCTAAATATACAGAGGACAAAAAATTATATGAAATACAAAAAGAGCCGCAAGAATTGGATAAAATTATACATGGAACAGAAATAAAATTAATTAGCAATTTATACAAACACTTATTGAGATATAAAATGGAAGACAAGGTTGTCAAAGACACAATGATTAGATGGGCAAAATTTTTTGGATATAATATAGAATTGGAGAAATGGGAAAAAATATGGGAAATAAAACAGCAATATATTTCAACCAGAAACTATGTAACAATTAGTTATATTAAATCAGAAATACACCACCATATTGGTTTGGATTACTAACAGAATCACAGTTAATACTTTTTTTCCACTAAATCTCTGCCAGGCAGAGGTAAGTAAGGTATTCTTGAGAGTTGGCTGTCTAGCCCTTGTTTGAAATGCTGCGTAACAGGTTCTACTTTCAAATTAATTTTACTATTAAGATTTTTTCCCCTCTAAACATTGTCACAATCTGCAACAATTTAAAAGGACAACCCCCTTACTGAATTCCAGTTGAGATGGAACATTCTAAGATCCTTGACATTTCTAATTAAAACAGTACCATTTTGGGGTTAGCTAACCAAAGGAAGAATCAGAAACATTCCCCTACACACAAATAACAACATAATGGATATTTTTATATGTTGGCTGAACTTTAGCACCAGTCAGATTGTTAGCAATGTAAACTATCCCCAATTTTTAAATGGTATCGTTTAACTTTATGATATTAATATAATTGTTCATTTTGTCCTGGTGTTTCTGATGCTATTGTCTAATCGGTGCATCACCCACCTTGGAATTCTGCGTGGAATAAAACAATATTATTTTAGTTAATACTTTAGTTAATACTTTTTTCCAATTCCTTCCTTCACTGAGTGCAACCTGAAGGTTTTTATTTTTAAATAATGATGAAAACCCTCTATCTTCCTGTTACTCTTATGATAGTAAAACATACAAAGAACAGCTACAGAACTTGGGTTTGGCTAATCTAAAGAAAAGAAGAAATAGGGGAGACATGATAGCAGTATTCCAATATCTGGGGGGCTGCCACAAGGAAGAGGGGGTCACATTGTTCACCAGAGCACCAGAGGAAAGGAGAAGAAACAATGGTTGGAAACTGATCAAAGAGAGAAGCAACCTGGAAATAAGGAAAAACTTCCTGACAGTGAGGACAATTAACTAGTGGAACAGCTTGCCTCCAGAAATCATGGGAAATCACTGGAGATTTTCAAAAGAAACTAGACAGTCACTTGTCTGAGATGGTATAGGTTCTCCTGCTTGAGCAGGAGGCTGGACTAGAAGACCTTCAAGGTCCCTTCCAACTCTATTCTATTCTAACTAGTAAGGAGAACTATGGATATGATGTTTTTACACCGTTCAGAGTCAATTTGTAGGGGAGATGCGCACCATAAAAATTTAGTTATCAATTAAATAAAATGATATTTTATTACATTTGTTATAGCTGCCCATTCCATGAGCCACTGGTTGGCATTTAAGATCTAGAAAACAATTAAAACAATTAAATACACAGACAGACAGGCAGTCCAGATTAAAACAGACAGAATTAAAGGTGCAATTTAATGTCAAAGAACCAGAAAAAAAATTGAAGGTAACCTACGAACTGGGAAGTATGATCAGCAACCACTTAATAATAATTCCAAAATGATCAAAACAATACTACAATGCTCCCTCCCCCCCTCTCTCTCCACCTGTCTACCTAAAATGTATAAGACTGCCAATTCTAATTCTGAGCTGACTCCAATTTGACTCTGAGCAGCTTAGAATAAAAACTGTACAGAAATCATATAACATAGGAAATGCACATCCAAAAAAGAATAAATGTCCAGCTTAATATACATTGTCCTATAAGAGGCTCACCACACACCTTAATCCAAGGCTATGTTTTAATGACCTTTTAAATGAGGTCAGTATGGGAACCATATGGATCTCTGGGGGGAAGCTGTTCCAGAGGGCAGATGCAACAACAGAGAAAACACATAGCCTGGGTCTCATCAGGTGACATTGTTTAATCCAGGGGGCCCCAACCTATGGGCTGTGGCCCAGTTCTGAGCAGTGGGCTCTCACCCAATGGGCCGCAGAAATGGCTGGCTGGTGCGTGCATGCACTTTCCCCCCACTCACACTAGTGCCCATGGCCCCGTTTGTGCATGTCCGCGGGCGCGAATGGGAATGCTAGCACGGGGCAGGTGTCCGCGGCCCATTTGCGCATGCACGAATGGGGCTGCAAACCCAGGTGAATTGCGCAGCCTGTTTGTGCATGCCCGGACAGAGCTGCTAGCTGTGCATGCGTGAATAGGGCCGCTAGTGCCATGCCAGTGTGCATGGCCCCAGGCACGCATGCATCAATTTTGAAGCTGCTCTCCCTCCCTCTGGTCCCCGAGCCCAGAAAGGTTGAAGACCTCTGGTTTAATCAATGAGACCACGAGATGCTGGTCTTCTCTGATTATGCAAACAATGCCAGTCCATCAGGTAACAGGCCTTATGCCATGAATGATTTTATAGCACCTTGAAGCTAACTGGCAAGCAGTGCAACTCACAAAGCAGACATGTTGCATGGGCATAACATGGCATGCCCATTACCTTTCATGGTACTGTATTGTGATCCAGTTCCAACTTCCAAGTGTCTTCACATGCGTGGTTCTCAAGTCATAACTGACCTCAAGAAAGTTTCCCAATGCAGGAATGAGTGCTTCTGATGCACAAGATGGACCTATCCAAAGAATTGTATATTACTTGCTATTACTTGCTCTTTGAGCAGGATGTACAAATTGAAGAACACCAGATCATGCAGTACTGAATGGGGAAGTGCTATCCTAAGACTCAAAGTGAAAATTCTTCAAGACCATATAACCAAAATAGCAACAGAAATTTGGCCTCCGTAGGGCCGATTTTCTCCCTCCCTGATCACTCCTCTACTATCTAGACACTGGGTCAAGACCTTGACTCCATCACTTGGCAGGTCTGGGTATCAACAGCATACTGATGATACTGGATCCTGAACTGATGGATGACTTCATCTAGCAATCTCATTTAGACGTTAAACAGAAACACAAGAACCTTCAATTATCCCACATGGCAAATGGTGTTGGCTGGTTCCCCCATTCTGTCCATCAATATTCCTAGAACCATACACAGAGAAAAGAAGAGAACCACCATAAAAAGCACTTCCAGCTTCTAATCTTCATAGGCAGTTTGGTAGGATAGATTCCTTTATTTAGGTGAATGACCAGAAAAGAAAAGAAAAAAGCAGTGAGGTAATATAGTGAAAAACTGAAACAAAAACAAATGCAAAGCAGAGACTACTGGATCCACTTGATGCAATGATCAATGGTATCAGAAACTACTCAGCAACTAAAAACTAGGACACTTACATCATCCCAGTCACAATCTTACTAGAGATTATTAGCAAACATGTTAACTATAGTCTTGATATTGTGACCTATTCTGAAACCAACTGTAAAGGATCTGATTAAAGTTTCCTCCGGGTCCCTGTGAAGTGCAGCTCAAGACTTTCTCAACCACATTCCTTAAAAAGGGGAAGTTTAAATACTAGTCAACTATTATCTAGACTTCTTGAAATATGCAGCACTGCGACTTTCAAGGCAAGGAGAATTACCACCTCTTTAAGGATGTTGGCATTACTACATGTTCCTAGGCAGCATCAGCCAGAAAAAGCAACGATTTAATAGATCAAGCTCACAGTCACAATGGCAATTTCCTTAGGAGTAGCAGGTTAAGTTTCATCTTAGCTAACCTCACAAGATGTTGCCTCAGTCACCTTGATGGGACCTCTCCTATCAGAGCCCAACTCTGAGATGATCCAAGCTACTTTATCCATTAGATAGTCAGAATATTTGTTACAGCAGCCCTGCAAATGATCCTGTGATTTGTCCATCTCCAACAAAAACTAAGTCATCTTAAACAGGGCTGCTGAATGATTATCTATGGATGTGATAAAGAGTGAAAAATAATTACATTTTGCCATTCTCTTCACCACAATACAATCCCTAAGATGAGCTTTCGTTTGTGCTCAGTCAGGTTCATTTTTTGTCTGTTTCCCAATAGGGTTCTAGTTTTTTTTCTAGTGTTTCATCATCCAGAGCACCTCAGAGGGCCAAAAAGTTGGCCCAATGACTGGGAGAGAGCATTATAGCCATCGTCATAAAAAGATTGAGTTTGCATATAAGCAGCACAGTTGTTGAGAAAATATTCTACATCTGTATCCATATTATGCAAGTAAAACTTAGCAAGAAGAATCTCTTTGATTCACACTATTTCTTTAAACTTCTTAAGAGTTAATTCTAACAACTGGCACATTTTGTGTTCAGGTAAAACAATTCATTCATCCTAATCATCATGGACAGAAAATTTGGCAGCTGCATGATTAAACAGCCACTGGGAACAATTATTTCTCGCCATTTATTGGACTGGACAGCATGTCAAAGTTTTATGAGCAAAGAATCTTGCTAGGCAGAATTCTGCTCGAGAGAAGAAAGTGAATGGCTGACATATAGTATTCAATAGGCTTCTGTGATCTTTCTTCCAAAACCTGTAACAAGATGGCACCAAATCCCACAGGGCAGGCATGAAGCATCACTCACCACAAAAGCTGCTACATTCAGATTATAATAAGGGGTTCCTTAGATTCCTTAGTTAAAGCATCTTTAAGTTATAAACATGCAGATTCAGCTGCTTCTAAATAGTGCCAAGTGTCTCCTTGTTAGTCAGCAATTGTGGTTATTCTGAAATATTTGCATAGCTAGGAATACATTTCATAAGATAGCCTCGAGTATCTAGGAGAGAATGCAGCAAATCTAGATTCTCAGGACTTTGTGCTTCTAAAATATATTTTCCTTTCTTTTGATCATGTTTAATTCCTTAAACTGAGACAATCTACCATAGTACAAAAAAATCAAAATCAAAGGGGCATTTGCTTTTGTTTAGTTTAAGTTCTTTTTAAAGAAATTTCTCAGTTGCATCAATCTATCACAGAGCCTTTTAACAATTTCTGCATTGAGGATGATGCCATCCATATTCCAGATAACACCAGAAGACTGTGCAAAAAAAATCCACAGCTTTTTGATAAGCCTTAGAAAAACTGGAGTCCAGATGAAATTTTGCAGGACCCATAACAACCATAGCATATTATAAAGGTTAATAAATTGTGAGATTCTGTGCCAATTCCATTTGCCCAACTCCTTTGGTGGCATCTATGTTAGCAAAAATCCTTTGCATAGCATGGTACAAGATGTTGACCCCATACCACACAGCTTTATTGCCTTCATATTCATACCATCATTAAAATTCAAGCAATAGAAACCAAGGTCACTGGAAGGTATCAGCAAAAAGGCAGTTCTAGGCTTGGGACAGAAGATTATACAAGATGAGTTATTGGGACCCTTCCATACTAACCATGTTTAAACAAGTCATTAGTCCAACATACCGTATTTTCCGGCGTATAAGATGACTTTCTAAACCATGAAAATCTTCTCAAAAGTCAGGGGTTGTCTTATACGCCCAGTCATCTTATACGCCAGAAAATATGGGTACTTTGAAAGAGTATATGCGACTGAACGATCAGAACCAAGTATAGTTTGAATACAAGCTATAAAATGAAATGATCACCTTGAAAATGCTACTCCAGGAAGCATATGGCATGCTGGGAATTGTAGTCAGATTTCCGAATAAGAAACAGTCTTGGCGGGGCCATGGGATGCGGGAATTGTAGTCGACGTTCGGTCTTGGTTGATGTCCTCGGCAGCAAAAGCCGGGCCATGGTGGCTGTGGCCAACTCTGGTGGGCGGTCCAAGGTGGCGCCCAGCGTAGATTTTGATCATAGCTGCTCCGACAGTGTCGAATACCTGACTTTGAACTTCGGGCCTTTCGAGACAGTGCACTGGTGGCGCCGCTTCCCGCCCTGCAATGAGTTCGTCGGGGCTCAGTGAGGCGTCTCTGGGATCTGCGGGGGGCTCGGTTTGGGGTGGGGCTGAACAGCGTGTAGGAGCCACCGACGAAATGCCAGACCAGACGGCGGTTTAGGGAAGGGATGTAAACCAATGTTGTCTTCTCTTTTCTCTCTAGCCGTAGCAAGCACACCGTGGTCGCTTATTGAGATGCCATCTATGTCTTTGGTGGGGATAACGGGTGAATCCTCCCTTTGGTTGTAGCCCATCCTGTCCCCCCATGCAAAACAAATGCTGGCTCCTTTTGCGCTTCCCCGCTCCCTAACATGGCTCGCTTTAATAAGAGCACACAGTTTTTCCCAGACAAGGTTTTCTAAAGATGAGGATGCAGAGATTGTGATGGGAGTAAGAAGGATTATTTAGGAAATAATGTCCATTATGCAATTCTTACCATGAGAAAGAAAAGAAAGAAGCAAAGGAAACTAGAATGTTTGCAGTGATGGAGGTTACTCTTAAATATTGCCTGTCATGAAAATATTGCTAGGCAGAGCACTTTCTTTTCTCACTGTATATTAAAAAATAATTGTGGGCATAAAAAGGCAAACTGGACTTGAGTAGTTCGCAAGAGTATTTCTAACCACTTAAAACTGGGATGGGAATCTTTGGATCCTCTGGCTACAGAATCCCAAAGGATTTCATGAGGCAACTGGACTTTCTTGTTTTTCTTTGAAGACCTGGATGACTGAGAATCTCCATAGACATCTGGGTGCAGAGGTTTCTCTCCCCTGTTTGAGATGTGTTAGCTCTATTTTGCCTGCTCCATGACTTTCTCTTTAGGAAAACACTTAAGGGGCCAAAGACAGTGATGATCGCCTTGGAATGCCTAACTCTCTTCCCTTGAAGAGTGCCATGGAGTACTAAAAGTAATGAGTACAACTATAAGCCTCCCGGCTTTTCCTTCCACCTTCCCCCCCAATCTTTCTCCTCAAGAAAAGACTGGGACAAATCATCTCGCTTTAATGTGACTCTATGCAGCTTGCAGTAAAATATATAAAATACACAATATGAAAAATAAACCAGTCATCCACACAGCCACTAAATAGGCTCTATCATGCCCAGGGCCAAGGTTTTAGGCACCGGAACCAAGTTTTCAAGGTCTTGAAAAAATGTGAATATAATCCAACTGACTAGAAATTGTGATCATATCCAATATATCGGTGTAATATGTAAGCTAAAAATTGTGATAGGAATATCCAAGACGGTCAGTCAGTCTAGTAGAATATGAACAGTCTATTTGTCTGAGTTTCCACTTAAATTGGAAATGTTTCCATTCAACATGACAGTAAATGTGAAAAGTGTCCACAAAGGATGAGAAATCCAGATAAAAAAGATACGCTGAAGGTGTCATTGCAAACAGTTCTTATTAAAAGAAAAAAAAATGAAGACATCTAAAGAGAGATACAAGAGTTTTCTAAATGTTCAATTAGCTATGGAACTGATTTCAAAGTATTTTTAGGTGCTGTTTATGTTATAGGCAGCAGTCATAGTGGAATTCTGTACTTGGAAAAGTAGTACATAGATGCATTTTTTTGTAGATGAACCTTATTAGACAAGAGTTCAGAAGATTAAAAATCTGAAGAGACAAGCTTGCTCTTAAACCAGAATCATGCTCTGGGCACACCATTTCTCCATCTCTTATGACAACTAAGAGAAGATTGTCTATCAACATGCATTTTTATAACGATCTTCAGGTTCTAAACAGTTTTTTCCTTCCTTCCATTTTACATGCATAGTTCATAAATATATACTTTTGTAGATTCTCCATAATTATTTCCTTATATGAGTGTATTAATAGTACTGATTCTCATTTTCCAATCTTATAAGCACACCATTAACTGTTCTGGGTTATGAAGGTTGAAAGAAAAGTAATGCCTTCAATATTATAAGGGCAAGATGATGTTCTCCAGAAGTTCGGCTGTGTTCTCTAATATTTGTCATTTCACTTCAGTTGGCAAAAAGGTGTTGTAAGAAAAAGTTGCTATTGTTAATGTTGCTACTATTAATTAACTGGAAACCTGCAGTACATATTCATCGGTACAACTTGAGCAACACATTGTGATTGCATTTTTGGCTGCTGAAGGAGTCCAGTCAGAATTTACTGCTGAATGCAGGTTGTTAATGGTGATGCATTAAAATCTCCAGAATGATGTGATTATGAAACCAAAGTAAAATTCATCAAAATCTCAATTAATTTAATGTCAATACTGTAAAATACAGCATTTTCATCACAATGTTTGTAAAGCAACTGAAATTAAAATTATTAAAGCATCCCAGAGATTTGAACAGCCTGAAGGCTTGCCTTTTCCCCAGGCTCTGGGCTAGACAGAGGTGTAACTGCCTAAGCATGAGATGTTTAGTACACTTGTGATTTGTTTGTTCCCCGCTTACCATAGCAATTTTTTATTTACATATTTTAGTTAATAATATATTTGAGTTTTGCTTTTCATCTGCGTTGCCTCCCAGAGTTGCTATGTGTTCAGCAGTCTTCTAAATTTAAACAATGCATAAATAAATTATTTCAGATTAACCTATTGCATGCAGTGGATAATATGCCGTTGTAGGTTTGGCGTTGTAGGTTCCTTTAGTAACAAAAGGAAAACATTAGCAGAACATATATCCCTTGAGAAAAATTTAAATTCAGGTAGTTCTCACTTAATGACAATTGGGATTGGCAGCTCTATCACTAAGCAACATAGTTAACATCACATGACTGTGACTTACAATTTTACGGCCAGCTTCTCCACTGAGTCTGATTTTCAGAAGTTGACTGTGAAGTGTGCAAATTGCCATCATGTGACTGCAGGATGTTGTGAGGTTTTTTAAACTCCTGCTGACTGTGAAGCATCCAAATCTTGATCTTGTGATTGTGGGGATGCTTTGAAAGTCATAAGTGAGGACTGGTTGCAAAGTCACTTTTCAGTGCTGTCATAACTTGGAGTGATTGCTACACATGGTAGTCATTAAGCGAGATCTATCTGTAATACAGCTTTTACTAGGAAAAAAAGACTATATACACAAAGATACACATTTTCCATTCAGAATCAATTTAGAAACAATACCAAGAAATTTGCAGCTGAAGTAGCTTCATGAAGAAAGTGTAATATAGTATCAGCCAGCTAGAATACCATGTGTAATGTAAGTAATCTAGAGGCATACCTATCTGCCCTATTTTTGGTCTGTATATATCCACATAGAATAGGGGGTGCGAAAACTTGGGCTTTTAAAATTATAGTGTATATGCATAATTCGTTGCCATTATTTCGAACTTTTGTAAGGGGTGCAAGAATATATCAGAAGCATTCTAGGGGTGTGGGGTATAGAAAAAGTTATGAGCCGCTGACATAGAAGATACTCAAACTTCAAAACAAATATCTTGAAGTAAATTAAGAGGCTCCTAACATCACCATAGTAACAGATATTCACATAATCATAAATCAGCAGCACTTGTAAAGCAATTGGTTCATTCTAGTATTTTTGTTATAAAAAAACCCCACTAATGTGGCATTAAAAAATCAGTTAAAAACCATCACAATATTAAATATGCTATACATAAATTAGAGTTTACACAATCCAACAGATGCAATGCTTTCTTAACAGACACCTGCCCATATCCAGATGATTCTGTGAAGGGGAGATTGTGAAGGGGAGGCACCAGGCCGTGAAAAGGAGGAGGAGGAGCACAAGACTGAACAGCATGAGACCTTGCTACAAATTCAATAAACATTCACTACAACAGAAAGACTAGCTTTATACAAATGGTCATGTTCAGGTAATAACCAGAAGAAAACATTTGCAAATTTTAGCCACTGGCAAACTGAATTAAGCTAGGATTGACATTGTTCTGTCACAATCAAATAACACGTTTCAAATAAGTATTAGTCTTAAGACTCTCACAACAGATAACAGATTTATTTCCTTTCAGTTAAAATAAACCTTACACAAAGGATTAGCTACAGCGATACAAACGGTATTTATTTCTATCAAATGAATCTGGGTCAGCCTGGTTTCTCTGAGATGTGTTGCAGTTTACTTCCCATAATTCCTCCTCACCATTTGAAGCCAGGCATAATTTGTATACTCTTTCCTGAGACTTAGCTTTCCTGTTGCCTGCAGATCAACCAACCAGCAGTACAATCTATTGTAGCTGTATTGCTTTGACTATGAGGTTGCTCTTATCTATACAGCCCCAAGTTAAAGCAACACTGCTTTGATGAAATTGGTTATGGCAAGTATTTAAGGACAAGTGAAGCGAAGCTGTATAAGACTGTTGCCTTAATCCTTACATGTAAGATTCCTTGCCACAATCACTAATATGGGGAACAAGATTAGGGAACAAGAAAGAAGGCAAGCAAATCCATCCAGAAGACAGCTTTAAATCCGTTCTTTTGTGTAAAAGAAATTCTTAATGGCTTTCAGTAAGTGTAAAATTTGTGGGGAGATTTTTTTTTGTATGTTTGTACTATAAATAATGTCCCAAGTAATTAGTCAAGTACTGCATTTAATAAGCCTACTCTAATTCTTAGGACAATGCATGCTTTGAAAATGAGTCAGAAGTACTTCAGATATCACATGAGCAAAGCACCTCTGTTCACTAAAGCAGCCGGCTATTTTTCAGGATTCCAGGCAAGACCGAAAATGAGACGATGTGCTTGAAGAGCTACAAGAATTCTGTTAAAGTGAAGAAATTACTCAGCAATATAAAAACTGAGTAGCAAAGGGACACCTTTTACATACCACTGGCTCTCTGTAAACAACTAACAAAAATCAGAAGATGTAAGCAAGAGGTAGGTAGGTAAGTAGGTAGATAAGTTGGTAGGAAGGTAAATAAGTAGGTAGGCAGATTGAGAGTTACACCCACACCCACATACACACACTATTATAAATAAAAGATAGCTACAGATTCAGACAGCAAGTAAGAAGCAAATCCTCTTACTTACCAAAAATAGCAATAGCAACAGCACTTAGACTTATATACCACTTCACAATGCTTTACATCCTTCTGTAAATGGTTTACAGAGTCAGCGCATTGCCCCCAACAATCTGGGTCCTCATTTTACTGACTTCGGAAGGATGGAAGGGTGAGTCAACCTTGAGCCAGTCAGACTCGAACTGCCAAACTGCTGGCAGCCAGGAATCAGCAGAAGTCGCCTGCAGTACTGCATTCTAACCACTGTGCCACCAGGGCTCTTGAAAAGGGGTTGCATCTATATTAGAAATTTCAATCCATTACTTTAGAAATCATTTTTGTGCAGATGTTAAAGTCAATGGAAAAGACAGCAGAAAAAGGTCGCAAGTTGCTGAGTAAATCTAATAATAATAATAATAATAATAATAATAATAATAAAAGATGATGATGATGATGGTGTTGGAAGTCCAACCCCCTGCTTAGGCAGGAAACCCTCCTCCATCTGCACACCTCATAGGTTGAGGACTACATGTACAGCCATTGTACAGGCGCTACCACAATCCTGGTTCCCATGCCCATTAGCAAAATAACAATTTCAGAGCTTTTCAAAAAGTCAGCTGGGTGAGGGCCGATCTGATTTCTGAGGGGATGATGTTGTGATGCCACAACAGAAAAGGCTCCTTTTTTGGGCTCCCCCAGGCAACACTCCCTAGCTAGCAGGACCCAGAGCACGTCAGAAATGATGGTATGGATGTGATTGGAGAGAGATGGTCCCTCAAATAACCATGCCTCAATAACCCTCAGTTCTATCCCAAATTCATACTATGAAATGTCCATTGCCAAACATGTAGGCTACCTTTCAGAAATTGTTTTAACATTTACAATAAAATGAATAAAAATTACTAAGCAGTTGACTTGATGCCAGAAAACAGTGAGCAAACACACATATATTCTCTCAGCATAACGTAACTACCGAGATTATTATTTGCTTCAGATAAGCACTGAATTGATAGGGGCAGATTTTCAAAATAAACAAATAATTTTACATTGGAAAACACTCTGTTTCAATGCTATATAATGCAGTTAAGTTCAATTTTAAAAGCATCTCAGAAGCCACCAAGTGCTATTCTTGTCCATTCCTCATAAAATTTTAACATTTGCAACTACCTGGTACTTAATGATGCTACAGAAATTAACATGCCAGGAGCAAAATAGCTGTCACTTTTTGCAAAGCCTTTTCAAAAATTGCCTGTCGGAGACTGATATGCATATTCTGGAAACACAAAAAGGAAAAGGAATGGTGCTGGAGAAACTAGATAAAGGCAAGCAAAGCGACACTAGACAATTTTTTGTGAAGGGAAGGGAAGGGAGAAAGAGTCTCTTAGGGGATGGGGAGAGTAAGAAGCAGAATTATATACAGTCCTAAATAAACTGAACCCCAAAAGACAAGAATGAACAGGAACAGATAAGTTCTTCTTGAAAGTCACACTCATTTCAAGAAATGGTTGTTTGGCTGTAAAATTTCAAAGCTGTTATTTTTTTCCACAAAAGTGTAAACAATTGAACTGTTCAGCAATAATTTCAAAAGTAAATCCACTTCAAATGTGAGTTTTACAGTTTAGAATCACTACCTCTACAACCTGCTCATAAAATAAATCCTACAACTTCCTTGGCCCTGTCTTGATTCTTCTCAGAATGAAGTTCTAGATCTGCTTCAGAATTAATATGGTTCCACATTTCCACTCCAATTACCTTTCTGTCTAAAATGCATGCTAGCTGCATAAAATTGCGCCTGCTTACCTATAGCTTTATACTACTGGAATACAAGAAAATGTAACCACAAAGGTATTTGGTTTGCTACCCCTTATAATAGACATACTAAATGTCATCTGAGTTTTATAAACCTGATGAAATAGATTTTCTCCATTGCGGCACCTTTCTTCTACAGCAGCATCCCTCCCAGAAATGCACGTGGGTCACATCCTGCAAGACTTCTGCAAGTCTTTAAAAACATAGCTTTGCTCCCAGTTTGGGATTGGGTTCTTAGGGAATCCATGACAGTTTTTATAAGAATTTTAGATATTGGTTTATTCTTTTACCTAGGCATATATGTCTTTCTCTTTTTGGACTGTTTTTCTGTTTCCTTTAAATCAGTGTTTCCCAAACTTGACAATTTTAAGGCATGAGGACTTCAACTCCCAGAATTCCACAGCCAGCAACGCTGTGGAATTCTGGGAGTTGAAGTCCACATGCCTTAAAATTGTCAAGTTTGGGAAACACTGCTTTAAATTAAACATTCTGGAGTTGAGCAGCCTTCCAAATCCAATGAATGCATGAATAAATAAATAATAGTGTAATGTCATATGTCATGAGTTACCTGATGTACAAGCTGGCTTTAGAAAGGGCACGGCACTTGAGATCACATTGCCAATAATAGATGGACTATGGAAAAGGCACATGAATATCAAAAGGTTCTAGATATGTTTTATCGATTACAGAAAAGCTTTTGACTGGGTAGAAAACAATAAACTACGGTTAGCTTTGCAAGATTCTGGTGTCCCAAGAACATGCACCTGATTAGACTTATCAGATCACTGTACACTGATCAGGAGGCAACAGTGAGAACACTCTATGATAACACAGATTGGTTCAGGATGAGTAAGGAAGTTAGATAGGGCTGTGTTTTATTGCCATTTTTGTTCAATCTGTATACTGAAAGAATCATGCCGAAATTAGGAAGACCTGGAAAAATGATCTAGAAAATCAAGGACGAAACGGAAAAAATAGGATTGAGTCTTAACATCAGGAAAACAAAAATAATGGAAAAACTGCAGATCGACATGAGATGTTTACAATCAACAAAGAGGAAATTGAACTAGTTTGAGAATGTATCTTCCTTGGATCAAAAATTGTTCATGACGGCAGCTCTATTCCTAAAATCAAATGTAGGATAAACTTAGGCAGCACTGCAATGAATAAGATCTGGAAAAGTAGAGATATTGATATAAATACAAAAATCAGGCTAGTTAGAGCAATAGTCTTCCCTATAATAATGTATAAGTGTGAGAGTTGGACACTAAGAACAGCTGATTGAAGAACTAATGGGTCTAAACTGTGGTACTGGTGTAAATTATTGCATATACCATGGACAGCCAAAGTAACCAAGAGAAAAGTGCTGAATTGTATTAAACCAGACATATCACTGGAAGCCAACATCTGATTTACTTTGGCCATGTCATGTGTCTAAATTCATTGGAGAAGTCAATGATGCTAGAATGGTTAATGGAACAAGAAAGGGCAAACAAATAACATGATGGCTTGGTAGTATCAAAACTGATACAAATTTGAACATCCAAGAACTGAAAGATAATAAACAAATAATAACATTCCCAGTACTAAAACCCATAGGTATCTTTAACATTTACTTACTCATGCATATGCCAGGTTCTCCCACCCTAGCAATATCATAACCATGATCCAACTCCTTAGCAAGTATATATCACAATAAACTATAAAGAATACCTTGAACATACACCACTATATATTTAGTTCTTAAGCCTTGAAATTGTTTCCCCCCCTCATTTATTGAGCAATGGTTACATAAAAGGAATAAAGAAGATGTAGTCAGACCATAAATGGCTTTCCAGTCCATAAAGAGCACCTATCCTAGCCAACAATGGAACTTATATTGCTAGTTAGTGATCCATGTCCTAATTTAACCAGGGTAACTTTTTTACTTTTTAAAATATAGCAATTTTTCTACTATTCTATTTTTTCTATTTGAACAACCAGTTTATAGACACTGTTATTAAAACAACTCTGAATAAACATTAAAGTACTGAAAAGAAATACTCCTAATCATGCAAGATCAACTATCCAAATATAGGCATACTGTAGCTGCCCTCAAAAATGTCCAAGCCATCTACAAAGCAATCAGTGGATTAATTTAATAAAATCAACAGAACAAATTGGTTCTCTAGTCCCAAAGTTCAGGACCACAATCATTGGAATTATACCAATGTGAAAAATCATTCTCAGAGTAGCAGAAATTCAGCCAACAATTTAATGTAGATCAGCCCCAGACTGTTGCCAGTGCTTAATGAAGACTAATTTGTTGGCCTGGAAGTTACAACAGGAAACCTTCTGCAAAAAAACTCTAGTCATTCCAAAATGAAGAGTATGTTATTAAATTTAAACTTGTGAAAAAAGTGAAAAAAAATAATATCAGAAACACAGCTACTTGCAAAACAGGCCATTTCACTGTAGCCACTCAGCCAGCAGTTCTTTTAAGAACTAGAACTCCAAGATTAGATTACTGAACTGATATATTTTTTCAAGATCATATTTAGGATAATACAATCTAGGAAGGTCACCCCATTAAGAACTATTCAGATCCTACTTTTCTTTTTGTTCTTTCTCCTTGCTGAGCAGAAATAACTTTGTTTACTCATTTTCTCATTTCTTTCTTTTCTCTAGTCTCTCTTTGCTAGTAGAATCCTTCCTTCCCTCTTCACCAAGCAGGGAGATTTTGCTTGCTCACTTGCTGTTTTCCCACTCCTTACCTGGCAGGGAAACCTTAAGGGCTTGGCAGCCAGATCTACTTCTTCTCATGCAGCTCCAGCCTCCCAACCTGTCTTCCTTTGCTGAGGCTTACCTCCCTGATGATTTGGCACTCTAAATCAGCATCCTTCCACAAGTGTTGGGGATGGTGGGTCCTGTAGTTTAGCATTGTTCAACACAATGGGGTGCGGGGTGGAAGGGGCAACTGCAGACAATGGCTAGAAACCCTGCAGTTGAGAGATCCAGTGGGTCAGGACAAGGCAAATGGCAAGGCCATTGCCAGACTACTGCTTTTCCTGGAAAATGTCTTGTGGCTAAACCTAGATGTTACTCTTTACTGGTCAGGTAAAATGGTCGATGGCTGCTGTCTCCATAATCAGACTTGGATAGGATCCAAGTTTCTGAGAATTTGTCAAGAGAGATTTTTGCCTGGAAGGCAGTGTCTGAGTTAGATTTGACAATCCCCGTACAGGGAGCGTGTGTATACTCTTTTCTTCAGTGATCCTGATCTAGATTTTAGTTTCCCCAGTTGCTCAAGGGAACTGAGAAACAGTAGTATAAACTCAGGGAAAATCTATGGAAGACAGGCTAAAACCCCTTTCTGGTCCCGATTACAACTCTTGAGTTTACCTTTGTCTTACCTAGCAATGCTCACCTTGTGCACTTTTTCCCAGTTTATCTATGTTTTATGGACTCAAGAGTGGGGCAATCTTGTGAAAAAGAGTGTGCAGGAATTTATTTATCCATTTATTTTGATAAATTAAAACATGGAGATCTCACCATATTATAGCCCACTTTAATCCTGTGAAATATCTTCAATGGAGAGAGTCTTACTTAAATCACCTGTGAATTCTCTGGTTAAGTGGAGATACAAAACCTGGGTCTCTCTGCTGGAGGTGTACTACTATTCTACCTATTAACTATAAGCACTTACGGTAGGTTGTATAAGAGATCTCTTAAGACTTGCGTGATATGTATAGGCTACATTTGGTCACTTCTGCTTTCTAATAAGAAAAATAACATGAGTTCCTGCCTAAGAACTCAAAGAAAAATTAAATATTCAGATCTTACTGAAGCCTTCGCCAAATCTGGGGCTCTGGAACTGTAGCTCTCACAATTCTTTTCTTTTTTTTCTTTTCAAGCTGATACAATTTCTGGATCCTAATTTATATTGTGATACTAATGCAAATGACACAAATACATACAATATCCAGTGACTTAAATGCCCTTCACCTCTGAAAATATTTCTGACAATCCTAATTTAAATAGCCTTCCAAGCCACTGTATCAACTCTGGTATGATACCAGTAGGCCTGATGCTTTTTAATATCTTGTCATTAGTGCAGCTGTTGCAACATCTTTATCCCTAACACTTTTGTTATTTTCACAAGCCCTATCTTTTTTTTTTTAGCATACTTGAATATGTGCCACATAAGATTTCTAGAGGAATAAGCGCATGCTGCTGAATATTTACATAAAAGCAAAACTGAACATATAGGCACCTTTTAAAATGTCTCATTCCATTCCCTAACTCCATGCTAAACAGAAGATGGTGAGGCAGAGGAGAGATAATGCTCCAAGGTTCGAAAGAAGCAGCAGTGTTTTATTTCTTTTTAATTACTATGATTTTCATCAATTCCAGAGAGGTGTGAGATACCCTTAGGGCAACGGGATGCAGAAAACAGGAAATCCAGCCACCATAGCATTTCATCAACACCACTTAAATTGGCAGGAATTCTGCTTCATAAAGTTATGAACATGCACATTATGTATGTTTATTTACATATTTAATGAAAACACCTTGATTCTTAAAAACACAAAAATTGAGAATGGTTCTTTGTAGAAATCACACATATACATACTATTTTCACAAATGTGCTTTTCACTGATCAAAAGACAATCGAGAAGGTAGATTGTATAGGAAACAACATATACTACCTTAAGTGTCATTGATTTTGAGACCATAATGAAATGCTGCACTTCAATTATTTTTCATTATAAAATGAATGCAAGAACATCAAGGGTTTCATGGAATTGTAAAATAAAAGGATGAAATAGAAAATACGTTGTCATGGTGATTCCTCAATTATGATTTGCTTTTGAATTTTAGAAAAGCACTGGATTTATATTGCCATAATTCAGGTTAACCACACATTCCTCCAGTTTTATAAACAAACAAATATTTTTGAAAAGGATATAAAACACCAGTTACAGAATCAATATCAGCTTTTACGTTCAAACAAAGATAATGATTTTTTTTCAATGTTATTAATACATTAGCTTGGGTTTTGAAAAAAATTATAATAAATGAATTTCAATATGCAATAATGTGTATATGCTTATATTAGTAATGCACAATTTATAAAAATAAATGTCATGGTCTATCATTTTTACATCGAATGAAAATATAAGCTTAAAACAATTATAGTTTTGGAGAAAAGTATTAATACCTACATGACATTTAAAAAAAAAAAAAAAAAAAGAATAATAAAGTTATTCCATGCCATTAACGAAAAGCAGCAAAGGACATATAGCACTCAAATGTTATTTTGTGCACCCAAGATCGGAAAAAGCAAATACAGCAGATTGTACCTTTGTTAACATTAAAAGGAAATTTCTAAACATGAAAGAATCTGACATTAATTAAGACACCAGTTTCCAAATGATTCTTAGACAGACATTAACAAATGTACAATAAAAAAAAAAAAGAGATTTGCAATAGATCACAGCATGAGCACTTACCAGCAATTTATCAGCTTAAACCCAACCAGCCATCTGGCCAGATTTTCCTTGAAGTGAATTCAAGACATTGTCCAGCTGATTGGATAGAACTCCATTCTGATCAAACCAACCCCAAAGTTAATCAATTAATTAATCAATTTAGATTGTGGTTCCTTTAGTAAACAACATGCTGACAGTAGGTTACATGTAGGCTGCCCTGTAGTTCCTTTATAGGTAATTATTCTTAAAAACAAATTGTCCATGCATAATGCTGCATATTCTTTTATATTAATTCAGAAGCTGTAGATATACAGTGAACTCTTCACAATGGCAGCCTGCATGATGAAAAAGCAAAAGTAGTTTTCAGTCTGCAGAATGCCTTAAAAGGGTTACCATGGAAATAAATGTCGAAAGGGGAGGGGGCTTCTCTGATGACAAATGCTGCTTCTAAATAGGGACAAGCCTTGAAGGGAGGCTGAATGGAAGCTGTGAAAGAGGACGAAAATTTACTATTACTACCAGGCTCAGACTGCCACTCGTTTAAGATTTCAGTTCTTTCACTCTGAAATTGTACTAAAGTCATATTTTAAAATGTATTTAGATTTACCACAGAGGAACAGGAGGAAAATGCTTAAAGCAGCTTCTCTAACTTCTCCTCAAAAACTGGGACAACTGTTTTATTTGCATTGACACAGGGATAGCTTTATGTTGATTGTTACCATTGGAAATAATAACACTGGAGAGAGCAAACTTTGCAGGATTTGATAAAAATAATTGAAGAATTTAACTGAGGCATAAGGAAGAACGTGTTCTGTACTTAATGCTGTGGATGGTGGTTTTTATATGCAGCTACAAAATCTAAATGAAGAATCAATAAATACTGATAAGTTGGCAGGACACAGAGGGTGTAAGAAACAAAAATCATCACTTTAGGAATATACAGCAACTCACTCATAGCTGACTTCTATTATTGCATAGGAGTTTTGCTCAGTATAGTCAACATCTTGAGCCCAAAATGGACCTCCTTCTGGTTTCATTAAAAGCCAGCTGAAACCATTCATGTTCCACTGAAACTTTGCATTCAAACCTCCCCTCTGTCTCTGAATCACATTATGGGGGGTGGGTAGGGAGTCACTGATTAAATGCAGGAGTGTAAGAGGGAAAACTTAAGTCTTTAGATGGTTTGGATTAAATTTATATCATTTTAAACCTACTCATAAGAGTAACAAACTACGTTTTCAGCATTGGAGAGGAAGGCACCAGGTGGGAGAAAGCTAAACTATAACATTTGTGTTATAGCAATTTTAGAAAAAAAATCATTGCTGACAATAATATATTTGTGTCCTTTTATTAAAATACTTGCCAATAAACAAATGATTTGATATTACTCTAAAGCTTATTTAGCATTTCATATAAAGTAACACCCAACATTTTTAATTCTATTAATCTTCACCGAAGGTAATGTTTTATAACTTAATTATGAACATGATATAAAACATTGTTCATTTAGAATTTTTATTAAATAGTAAAGCAGAAGTTGTCTGCCAGACAGAGCTGAAAGTCAAATGTGTGGTAGAAATATATCTCAGACTTAGGGCCTTGAACATCCTCCTAAGGGAAAGTTTTTCTCATATCCTTTGACATACCATAGACAAGCTGGTTATATCAATATCATCCTATGGGACTGAACTGATTATTGATTATTTCAGTAAAAGGATAATAGTGACCAGTATCACTGTTCCTTAAAACTGTCATTACAACACTAAGAATCATCTACAGCTTTTCAGAGTTGCAGGTGGCACTGTTCAACAAAGAACTGCTGTTGCTTGCAGCATATACTTTGACTTTTAATGTGCTGATCTTGTAGGATTTTGCAATCTTTCAAGCAGTGCCTATGGAAAGCTGCAAGTAGCTTCCAGAAGCAGCATAGCAGAACTATCTCATGATGAGTAACATTTTCCTCTTCTCTCCCCAACCCCAAAATGCTCAGATTATTATGAAAGTGATTTGAATTTTGCTGACTTATTTTACATTAAGAATGTGAAAGGGCAAATAATCATCCACATATTCCAAAAACTGGAAGAGAAAAAAAAGAAATGCAGTGCTACATCACCCTTTCTTATTTTCAGAGGTTAATCTCAGAAAAGGGAAAAGATAATCAAGAGGACTTGAGCTCAGGAATTATAAAGTATTTTAAGTACCTACTATACCTTTATAAATAACTATTCTGAAACCCAACTAAGATTGACATATTAAGCCACAATTTAAGCATATTTGACCCATATCTATTGTTCAACAGATTTTTATCCTGCATTTACAAAACTCTCTAACCTTTTCTTCCTGCAAATTTTCAGAGTCACAGTGTATCGGTCACAGTATTAACAATGTTTTTTGGCAGTATTAAAAGCTGTGAAGAATAATGATAACTCTTCTTTAAAATTGTAATAATTTTAAATAATGAGATTTATTTAACGACATTTTTGGAGTCTAAAGGTTATAAATTACATTGTTGCTTACATTCCTTACTGAATGAAAAGCTGAATTTCAATTAGATATTAGTGATTTATTTTTCTCATCCACCCCTGAAAATTATCCATGGACCCCAAAGTGGAGGTGGATCATATGTTAAAACCCCTACAATATATATTCAATAGCAAGCAACCTTCATTGGATGTTTGCAACAATCAGTGGTTAATTACTCCAATTCTGCAAAATACAGAATCACCATTAAGGAGCTACTTATATTGTATATAGAAAATGTGTTTTCTGTGGGGTTTTAAAATAAATTTTTCTTTATCTGCAGATGAAGCTTTTGTAAGTTAGCTTTCTCTTGATTTAGCAATATATTGGAAAAGTGACATCGCTTCCAAATAACTCACCTTGTTCAATTAGAACTGATTTCCCAACAAGAACACATTGGGAAACTTTTTTTATAACCACTCATTATTATGAAATTATGGGAACTATGGTCAGGAGGAAATATTTTATCATAATGTCCCCAATATTATAGAATAGGCTTGTGAGAGAATAAATACCATCTGCCCTCCTGCTACATTATCCCCCAGACACACAGACCATACTTGCAGCTGATAAATTGAGGACAGGAAAGAGCTGGAAGTTTTTGTTTGTTTGTTTGTTTTTGCAACAATCAGAATTTCTTACAGGGAGGAGAAAAAGTTCAAATGGGGTAAGAAGCTGGCTACAAGAGAGTAGTAACTATTGCTGGACTCAGGGAAAGAGGGGGGAAATGGCTAACAAGCAAAATGGAGGTTCTTGGGTTCAGACATGTCAAACTTGCGATGTCACATGACATCACACAACATATTGGAACTCTTTCCCCATTGCTGGCAATGGGGTGGGCGCAGTTTCCTCGTGACGCATCCGGCCCATGGGCCAGCAGTTTGACACCCCTGCTCCAGATCATTGAAGATGAGTCAGTATAGAGGCTGCTATGCATGGAAGGAGACAATGCAACATGGGACCAATTTATCCAGCACAGATCACCAAAGAAGATGATGATGAATGAAAATGAAGATCGATGAGTAAGTTTGAAGTTCTGTTGTAGGCAGGTTTCAAGAAAGACCTTGAGAAATGGGGTTTGAGAATTGAGAAGTTTGTAATAACTATACTCTTAGCAATAGCTTAAGACTGGCATACTGATATAGTGGCAGAAGAGTTATTATTGCAAACAGGGAGGCAGGCAGTCTCTGAAAGATACAGCCATTAGGCCATGAATCAATTTTCTACATTACAAGTTAGAAGAGAGAGGGAGGAGATCACTTGTATGCTTTAGTCAAGAAGACTACCTGCATATTTAGTCGTGCACAACCGAAAGAGAAATAAAGCTTTTCTATCTTTAAAATATTATAAGGAAACACTCTGTATTGGTTTGCAAGAAGATAATTCTGTGCTGTGCTTTGCTGTTTGATCCTAAAGATGCCCCTCTTAATCAGTCTCCAGGAAGCCAAATTAGTTCCAATATTGATATTCCAGAAGCAAGGTGAGACACTCTTTTGGAGAGCTTTCTTTAATTAACTGAGCGATCACCACAGGAGTGTTTATACTGCTCTGATTAGATTACTGGTTTTAATTTTTTATTACATTGCAATTATATCATGGATATTTTATGCTTAGATGTGTAACTATTCACATATATCACAGAAAGTTAAATGATTGCATCAGTTCAGAAATCTAATGAATATTTAACTAATATTAAAAGTAGCATGAAGCCAGAGAAAACATAACATTTTCTTTTCTTATATATAGGTAGTCCTCAACCTACAACAGTTCATTTAGTGACCATTCAATGGCACTGAAAAAGGTGACTTATGACCGTTTTTCACACTTATGACCACTGCATCCCCATGGTCATGTGATCAAAATTCAGATCCTTGGCAACTGACTCATATTTATGACAATTGCAGCGTCCCAAGGTCATATGATCAACTTTTGCGACCTTCTTCAAGTAAAGTCTATGGGGAAGCCAGACACACTTAACATCTGTGTTACTAACTAGTGATTCACTTAACAACTGTGACAAGAAAGGTCATAAAATGGGCCAAAATTCACCTAACAAATGTTTCACTTAGCAACAGAAATTTTGGGTTCAATTGTGGTCATAAGTTGAGGACTACTTGTACCTATACATAACTTCTAGAGCAGGGGTGTCAAACTGCCGGCCTGTGGGCCAGTTGCATCATATGGAGGCCACACCCATCACACTTTGGCAACAGAAAAAAAGTCATGATACTTCACGACACGTCACATGACGTATAACCTAAAGTTTTCACTCAAATGAGCAGGCTCTAATTATCCTACTTTGGACACATTATGTGAAGGCCCAGCTCTCTGGAGAAGGTTCTAATGCTGGAAAAGGTGGAAAGAAAGAAAAAATGAAAGAGAAAAAAAGAAAGAGAAAGAAAGAAAGAGAGAGAAATAAAAAGACTTAGTTACAGAGATGATGAGTGTATCATTGGGAGACATGAAAGAACAGGTTAGGAATAGGTCCTCTTGGAGAAAATCAATGTGGTCCCTAGAAGTCAAAAATGAGTTAATCTCACATAATTGTCACCACTATGCTTCTGACTCCCACTTAAATTGATAATATGTCCTGAAAAAGAGAATTAAGTATACCGTATTTTCCGGCGTATAGGACGACTCGGCATATAAGACGACCCCTGAGTTCGGCGCCAATTTCCATGCCTAGAAAGTTGTCTTATACACCGGAAACTTATTTCCGGTGTATAAGACGACTCGGCTTATAAGACGACCCCCAACTTCGGAGCCAATTTGCATGCTTTAGAAAGTCGTCTTATACGCCAGAAAATACGGTACTCAATGTATTCCCAGACCAAGAGATCCAGTCCAAGTTTATTAAATGAGCTTCTGTTCAATTCAATAAAATATTTAGATCAAATTCATTTTCATTCTGTACATCTTTTTCCTTGAAGGAATTATGACCTTTTCCATTTATTCCACTATTTAAATAACTTTTGCTCTCACAATAGTAAACAGGGGGCATTAAAAAGATTTAGAAGAACACTTAACTGCACATTTCCACAACTTCATCCAGCCTGGATAAGAAAGTTACCCTAAAATAGTAATGTACATGTTCAGGTAGACTGCCTGATTTTTTCCTCAGTCAGCATCCCAGCATTTTTTTTTAACAACAAAATTTTCCCCAATCCTTTAAAAAATGTGCAAAGCACGAGCCATTAAATGTAATGTGGCATGATTCTAATCCTTCCCCCAATTCCATTTTTATGTTAAATAATCTCTAGGCATGTCTTAGGAGAGGTGCAGCTGAGCTGGAAGCACTGAGGATGTAGCACGAGCAATTCCAGTGTGCAGCTGCTCTATATCTGGCTCTCTGACTAGAGGGCATTAGGATCAATCAACCTTTTTTTGTTCTGGTCTTTGAATTCTTGTAAGTTCATGCTTGCATTGATGATAATATTTAACCACCTTGTCTTGTGTCAGCCTCTTTTTCAAAAGTTTCATTTTCCAAGTATTTGAATCTTATTTAATGACTCACATTATATCCCAAATATCTAAGCTTTTACTCCCTTTAATATGGTGTATGAACAAAACAAAATATAGTGGGGCAATAACTTCCCATAATTTAGATTGCAGCTCCATTCAAAGAAACCACAAGGGCCAATGTTCTTGGCTGTTTAGTGATTATACAACCCATTTTTTGAAAGATTTAATCTGAGAGTTTATTGATTCATCCAGACTCCTAATAGCCTCCAGATGCTACCTTTGATAGCATCCCCAACTTGATCTTAGTGCCATTAGCAGATTGATGACATCTCATCCTATACTAGAACATTACTTCCTAGCAGGTTTGTATAGATGTTAAACACTGTGGGGGAAAACACTGAGCCATATAATGCCTCACAGAGTGGCATCCATGGCCTCAAACATAACCCTGTCCCTGCCAGTGACTTTAGACATTGATTCAGGTAGAACTCCTGAAGATCAGCATCATTAACTCTTTATTAACTTATAATTAAAAGAGCCAGTTTAGTCTAGTGGTTAAAAAGTAGGTTAGAAAGCAAGAAATGGTGAGTTCAAGGTCCACAAAGAATGAAGAAATCTTATGATTTAAATCTTGAGTCTTAGGGTCTGTGGCCCTGGTCCATGGCCACAAAATATATTTAAAGGGAGTCCATGGTGAACAAAAGGTTGAGAACCACTGTTCTAAAGCAACCACTGTTCTATGCTTGAGTCTGGATTCTGATTGACAGGGATCCAGATAATTTGTTTCCTCTAGGAGTTAATGATTCACATAGCTAGTTCTTGGCTTCATTCATCTTCCATTCATCTGTACATCCATTTGTTGAATTCATTTGTTCAAAATTATGGTGGTGCTAAAAAAATGTCCAGAACTCAAAGTTCCGGCCATTGCAGCACTTCTGTGATTATGTGATTGCAGTCTAGTGCTTAGGTGCCCAGTTCACAATTACAACGTTGCAGGGAGCTGAGATCACGTGATTGCCATTGTGACCTTCTCTGCTAGCTTCCCACAAGCGAAGTCAATGGGAAGCCAGCAGGGAAGATTGCATGTTGCTCCATTAAGTCACTTCTGCTTTTTCTCCCATTCACAGCATTGGCTTCCCCCAGCTCATGCGCGGTCCTCATTAGCCCTCCCCCAGTTTCCACCAACTTATGCACAGCCTCTGCTAACATGCTCCTGGGCCTTTCCCAGCCTACCTGATTCTCACAGGCCTGAACAGACCCTACCCCAGCCTCCTCCACATCACTCCCATACTCCTTACCTGGGACTCTTACCTCTTCTTGCTTGAATGACCCATGCATCTTGGTGTTATGACAGCAGTGGAGATTGCCAGGATTGCTGCGATGTGATATCACTTGTTATCAACACATCACTTAGCGAGGCAATCTATTACTGAACTCTATTATACAGGTAGCTTTCATCTTTTCTTTCCTTGTAAAAAAACCCATATGCCTCTTTTATATTTCTTGACGGATAGCAATTTTCAAATTTTCTCAAATAACAAGTGCAGATTCTGATTATCAGATTCCTTTTCCAACTGGAATGTTTTAAATACTTTTGTTATCCCAACACCACTACCACCACCATAGCCTGCAGAAACAATTGGAAACTCGTTCTCTTTATTGCCACATAATACAGCTTAAACTTTATATCCAGTTTCTCCAGGTTTTCTTGCCACATTAGCAAATAATCTAACTTATCAGGAGGCTCCAGTTGATCCATTATAAGAGTAACATTGTTAAAAACGCCTGACCTCTGACAACATACTGTGTTGGTACAAAGCCAATGCAAAGATTGATTTTGCAGGAGTACAGAGCTGTTCGTCCACCCCAAGCTGACTCCTTTTACCTACTATTTACATTCTACTCACAAATATTACAATACAACTCATAAAATCCTCAGGAAAAGAAAGAAGACTTTGAACTATGTATATGATGGCATTCATACCACCATTCCCTAAAAAAAAGTTAAGAAGAATATATTTTTCCCTAAAAATCCCTAGTGGCCAACTAAATATGCATAGTGCTGCATATAAAAGAATTATGGCAGAAATTCTACAGCATGAAATAATTCTATATTTTACATTTCATTTCCAGTTAATAAATATTTAGCTACAGTATGAATACTACGCTTAGCAATGTATCTGTGGTGAACACAGTAAACTGCTAGGAGTGTCATGTTTCTATGTGCCTATAATTTGGCAATGAAACAATTTATATATTCAGTTGCGACAATATGTAAAATACAACATTACTTGAAAGAACTATTTTAGTTTAATGGAAAATAATATTACAGTATTAGCAGTAAATTAGTGGAAATAAGTTGTGAATAAACAGTACTTGTGAAATGTCTTTCAGCACCTAATTAGCTTCACTGCCCAGTGAATAATGGACTGCCTGCATTGTATGATTAAAAAGTCAAAATCGTAGCCAAAACAGTACTCCAGAAACTCTATTTGGAGTCTGTGTATGTGGCACCTTTTCTGACCACACCCTGCTAATGCTCCTCATTATATGTTGAAGTGGCAACTGAACACTAAAAAGATTGGAATTGCAACATATAAAATAGAATGTGAAACATAGCTAAAGAAGATGTCATGGGAGATGTCATGGACACACCTTGGCAGTTTTCTTGGAAATAGTACTGAAATGGCTTGCCACTGTTTCTTCCAGGATGTAGTTTTACTCCACAGTTTAGTTTACAATTATCCATATTTCCAAGATGGTCTCCAGTCCAAGAATCAAACAGGGCTGATCTTGTGTAACTTTCTAGAATAGCCAAGGTTAGTTAGATGCTCCACTAGCTTCATACTTACATGCCCTCTCTTGAATCTAATAACAAAAGCAAGGAAATAGCATGGAAGGATAGGTTTATTTTATCTTCAATCTACCATTCTTGTCCACACCCTTGTATTTGTAGAAAATAGTAACAAGAAGAGAAAAAATGCCATAGAAACTGAAGCTGATACAAGAATGCTATCTGTATGAGAGTACAGCAGAACCAACTGTGTTTCTCAGTATTTTTAAATGATAAGATTCAAATACATTTGAAATTAATTCCTAGATCCAGTTTCCAATGATATGACAGTTTTGCCAAAATGGCAACTACAGTTTGAACTCACAGAAACTCAGGACTTTCACTTTTTCATCCTTTCCTCAGAAAAGAAAACATGAAGTCAGAATGATTAAGCCCAGCAGTTTCTAGATTGATATTAATGGAGAATAAAGAGATATTCTGCAAAACAAACTCCTCTAGCTTGTTGCCTCCAGATTTGATCAGCCCAAACAAGAGATTAATGACCAGCTATCTTTTTTAAAAAAATATAATTTTTCCCTATTTTGTTTTCTAAAAATTCTTTAAAAATTGGATGATCTAACCCTGTGATGAGTGCTGGAATTCAAGACACATTTTAATACTACATATACACCAAGACCTTCATTTAAATTTTCAATTTTAAAAAATCTTGCCTGAGAAATGCATGAAATAAATTAGCAAATGTATAAAATAACTTTCTTTACATTTTAAATATGGATGAAATCTTAGTACTTTTATGGATTGTTCTCTTTTCCCTCAACAGTCCAAATAAAAATTGAATTTTAGTAACACAAGACATCCATTGCCCTGTCCTTTGTTGTTGTTGTTTTTAAGATCTTTGTCCTAGCAAAACATATTCCCTCAGATTAATCTTTTTCCTGCATTCCCATCTCATCTATGGCTCTCCGAATACTACTGTTAGAGGAAACAGGAGAAAGCCAAAATCAGCTAAAATAGTATCTTAACCATCCATACACAGACAGACTCATTCACTGGAACAAATAGAATCTTACAAATAGAACTGAAAATAGCTCATAGTAATATTGTTACAGCCTTATAATCACTGACATCAACATACATCATATCTCAAAATACTGTTTGCATCTTACCAGTTTTAACATACTTCAAAGCAGCATCTTTCACCAGAGTCCTAAGGAAGAATGACTTAAGAAGAGAGGAGCAAAAAACTTTGCCTTCTACATCTGCTTTGGTACATGATGTTAGCAATTTTTTGTACTCTCCCAAATGCAAATCATATCCTACCAATTACAACAAAGAAAGTTTGACATTGTTCAGCTTTGACCACTGAGCATTTTTATTAAGTAGCAATAAACATGTAACAGATTCTCTTCTTTAAGTTATTGTCATGAAGAGAAAAAATCAAAATGAAAAACATTTGCATTTTGTAAAGTGCAGATGTTTAGAATAAAAAGATAATATGGAAAATATATGGGGAGAAGAACTATTACTGTCCATGGAAATTTATGACAAAGACTTAATCATCAAATGACATCTGGTGGATTTATGCAGAATTGCATTTGCAAAAAGTATGTTAATAGCATGGTTCTAGAGCTGAATGCATACATAATTCTGATTCTTCCAAATCCACAAGAACCTAACCATTATTTGATGTCAGTCAAGTATGAGCTGAAAACCTGTTAAAACTTAAAATCACCAACACAGTGTTAATTATTGTCAAATGGGAAGATTTTCTGCAAAGAAAGGGAAAAAAAGCAATCACTGGGGCTACTCCCAAGCTTGTTTGCAATTAAAGATTTATTTTTCTGTATTTATTTTAAGTGAAGAGTATAGAAATTGCAGTCCAAGTTCAGTGTATGCCTGCCAAAAAGTTACAGCTTTTTATAAGCTATACAAAAATCCTCCTAAACTTCTTTCCTATTTGCCCATACTCTCCCATCAAAATTCTTTCATTTTCATTTCATTCTTACAATTTTTTACTGCCAATCTCACTTAAGCCATATTTGGATGGCTTATAATAAAAATATGTCACAAAATATAAAAATCACACAACAAAAACTCCTCAAGGGTCCTATACACTATATCAGGGGTAGGCAATCTTGGCTCTTTTATGACTCGTGGACTTCAGCTCCCAGAATTCCTGAGCCAGCCAATTCTGGGAGTTGAAGTCCACAGTCATAAAAGAGCCAAGGTTGCCTATCCCTGCACTATACTATAGTATTCAAATTTTCATCTCCAGGGACGATAACAACTACTGTAATTCATCTAGACCAAAGGTAGGCAACCTTCATCCACGAGTCACAAAAGAGCCAAGGTTGCCTACCCCTGACCTAAACCTTAGTAATGAATTCTTACACACTGCAGATTTATTTATTCATTGTTTTATGTATATCCCACCTTTACTATTTTTTTTCTAAACTCAAGGTAGCAAACATACCTAATATTTCCCCTATCTCTTATTTTCCCTACCACAACAATCCTGTGAAGTGAGTTGGACTAAGAGAAAGTGACTGGCCCAAGATCGCCCAGCTGGCTTTTATAGCTAAGGTGGGACTAGAACTCACAGTCTCCTGGTTTCTAGACTGGTGCCTTAACCTCTAGACTAGTGGTTCTCAACCTGTGGGTCGGGACCCCATTTGGGGTCGAATGACCATTTCACGGGGGTCGCCAAACAAGGCTGTCCGCCATTTTTCCCCCTTTTCTTTGGCCACGCCCCTGGCACCCGGTGATGTATAAGTGGTTGGGGGTCACCACAACATGGGGAACTGTATTATGGGGTCGCGGCATTAGAAAGGTTGAGAACCACTGATCTAGACCAAACTGGCTCTTTCAGATGCTTGAAATATTAATTTAAACAGAACAGAGCAAGAGACTGATGTAGCCAGCCACCACTAAGACTCGCTGAAAGGCTGTTCCTTTGCCCTCCCCAGAGTATCACCTTGTTATACTGCACAACATGAGATGGATTACTGTTGACTGTATTTGGAAGTTTTGCCTCATTTATGAACCTTGCTGCAAGAAAGTATGGTAATATATTATTTCTGCTAAATAACAGTTCTTTTCTTTATTTATTATGTTTGTACAGTATGCCATCTTTGACTCCCGACAAAATCTCTGATGGGTAATGTAGCAGAATTAAGCCTATAAATGATGCCTTTAGGCCTTTGAGTTTAATTTCATTGCAAAACTTCTTGACCCTTACTAGCATTAGGAAAACAAAAGTAATGAATAAAAGATTAGAATAAATTAGAGAAAGTAGGTGGATGTTCTTAGTGTGAATAATTTATATTGGTTTATGAAATTAATTTTTTATTGATGCAGAATTTAAATTACCCTGATGTAAAATGTATATTTTATTAGGGTTTTTTTAGCATGCAGTGGAGATTATCCAGTTACATACAGTTTAAATCTTTATGCAAGCAAGACATGATTCTTGACCTGGATATAAGATGCTAAGGAAACCAACCAATTTCTTCCATGCATGAATAATGAGAATTCAGGTAGCTGCAATCAACTAGATTAATATGGATTTTGTTATATCTAACTTGTTGAATGAACTGTGTATTAACCATATAGTTCCACACAGTGAAAATCTTACAATTCTTTGCACAACAGCAATGAGATATTAACAATCGGGGAAGGAGGGGTATAATCTTGAGCTCACAGGCCCTGCTCAAAGAGCAGACTCTGCCCAGGTACATCTGGTGTATCAGCTCTCCTGAACCTTCTTTCTTGAACCAGCTTCAGAGAATGCCCTTCTATGGCCACAGCAGGCTGTGAAGACTATGTGAAGTGCCCCGTTCTCTCAGGGATTTTTAGACACTCTGAAGACTGCACAACAGCACACTCCATTTTTGTGTAGCATCTTCAGCTTCAGCTTCCAAAAATCACATGAGGAGTCAGCCAAGTTATTTGAAGGACCGCCTGTTCCCCACTGTTTCTGTCAGTCGGGTAAGAAAAGGCAGAGTGGGTGTACTTCAGGTTCCATTAATTAAGTTGTGTCATTTTGGAACCCAGGAGGTATAGACAGTCTTCTAGATCAGCGGTTCTCAACCTATGGGTCACGACCCCATTTGGGGTCGATCGACCATTTTTCGGGGGTCGCCAAAGGCGGCGATCCGCCATTTTCTCCCCTCCGGGGGCGCCGCCGCGCATGCGCACCACACATGGGGGCCACCACGCCGCACATGCGCATAATGTTTGTGTGACGGGGGTCGCCGTCACACAAACGTTGAGAACCGCTGTTCTAGATAATGTCAAAAATAATGAAGCCATTTTGCTGGCTTAATGAGTGAAGGGTGTGCGGGGAGCAGGTCCAGTTGCTGCAGGGTACCAGCAGGGCAGGATGGTGGGGAGGGGGGCTGCAGCATTTCTGCAATCGGCATAAGGGCAAATGACTACAGGGAGACTGCAGAGGCCATGACTGAAACAGGGTCATATGTAGCTTTGGGGGGGGGAGGTCTCTCATAACTTCAAACAACCATTAAGTGACTCAAGGACTACCTGAGTGCATTCTCAGTTGCAGTGACTACTTTTTGGAATGATATCCTCCAGAGATCTGATAGGAAGCTATTGAAAACCTGGCCATTGCTGGACTCGGAGAGGGGGGGATATATACACTGAGAATTTGAAGTGGAGAATTTTAGGTGCCAAAATGCACCTCCAAAAATGAGTTCATCTTATTTGAAGATGGGTTTATTTACTAGTATATACAGGAATACATTTTTAAAACACCCATATTTCCCATATATACATATGGATCAGCAGACCCTCACATTTTTAACCCAAATACCATGGAAAATGCAAGTTGGCTTCTCTATGGGTGGCACGTTTTTGTTTAAAAATCCAACACTTGGCTTATCCATGGATAGGTTTATATGTTAGTATAAAGGATATGTCTGAGCCACTGATGATATTTTTTCTCTTTTATTATATCATTATTGCTTTTTGACCTACAAACCACACCTAGACTGGTTAATGGCTGGGCTGCTTCTCAAATAAATAAATAAAACAACATGAGTTCATTATTCCAAAGCATAGTTGCATTTTAAAAAAATAAGTGCTAATGTCCACTGTAAAAACTGCAAATATTGGTTAACATTATATACAAACTATTCATTTTCTGCTTAGTGGCTTGCTGTCAAGATTGGTCCAAAGTTGGTTAACAATACAGAAGTTAAACCTCGGATTAAATCAAGTACGGATAAGCTATTCAGTTGGGTCAACTGAAGTAATCCTTTAACAATAGGGAAAGCCGGAAATCTCACAAAAGTGAAAAAGTATAATTTTTGCTATTTTTAATTAGCCTAGGAAAAAGGCACCAAAACCAGATGTTACAGAAATTAGGTAGACCCTTGTAGATAATAGAATAGAATAGAACAGAACAACCTGTCAGATACTTTAAAATTACCTAGAACAGTGGTTCTCAACCTTTCCGTGGACTGCTGGGGGGCAACAATGTCATCACAGGGGGTCCATAGAGGCTTGAAGAAATATTATGATTTAAATCTTGAGTTAAGTCTTGGGAGTCCATGGCCATAGTCTTTGGCCACAAAAGGTATTTAAAGGGGGTCCATGGTGAAGAAAAGATTGAGAACCACTGACCTAGAAAATATTCTGGTCTCCATTAAAAGATGGAAAAAAGATTGCTGATATGAAAAATAACGTGTCCTAAGCACAGTCCAGTCTGACTGCAGAACTAGTGTAAGTCCATGAAAATTAAGGAGGTATTACTTGACCAAATTGACCTATTTATAAGTTTGCAGTTCTCTTTATTCTCTATTGGTTACCTCCTGTTGTGCCATCTCAGCCTAAAAGTTACAGCTGCAACCTTGGATATTACTATTCTAGAAACAGAACTCTACTATTACATGAAAATTAGAGTTTACCACCTATTTTGCCATTTCTCTGATATTGGTCGTTGATAGTTTCTGAGTTCCACTTAGATTGTTGGAGCTTTTTACATTAAAGCCTTTAATGGTAAATTAAAACAACCATTTTGCTTTTGTATATTTGGAGGTTTCTGTTCTGGTAATATTAGCATCTGTGTTTCTGCTAATAATCATATCTTCATAGGAAGATTAGGTAAGTGGAATTATCTCACTCTGGAGATTCAATGGTCAGAATCTTTTCTTCTGACCTTTTCGTTATCACATTTTGAGGTTCATTGAAATTTGCTTTTTTGATAGTGTGTTTAAATAAAGCTTGTTATGAGACTGTATCGTGTTGTGTACAAGAGTTAATACAGCAGGTAAGCAGTTTGAAAGCTCTTGATTTTAATGTTCAAAGTACAAAAAGCTATTTAGTGAAGAATTCAGCACAATACAACCAATACAATAAGATATTTCTCAATTGTTGACTGCAGATAAGATTGTCAATGCTGCTAACATTGGATGTTCCCGCTCTGACAAGATGGCATTAGCTTTCCCCCTGCCCCCAGAATGAGCACATTCTGTCTCTGCGGTCACCATTTTCTACTGAACATAGAACAAAGAAAGAAAGCTACATGCTTTCATTTAAACTAAATAGAAGCTATTGTTATATGAGAAATTTCAGAAATAATGCTAAAGATCAGTACACATAATAGCAGTATAAACTAGTACATATTTGTGAATGCACTTTTTTCCCCGCTGACAAAAGAAATGTATAATCTTCTAGCAAATTAAAAAAAGAATGATTAATATAAAATGAAATCTAGGTGACATCTTTTAAAGCAAAACTGGCTATTTGTCCAGTATGTTTACTTTTTTTATTGCTTGTTTACTCACGTGCAGCGATGTCCTTTTTTTATAGGATTTCTTGAGTGTTACAATGCTTAGGGCTTGCTTGCCCTAAGTCAAATTGACAGTGTGAGGGAAAAAAACCCAAAACTAACAAAATTAGGAATTTCCTGCAAAGTACCAGCTGGTGAAAGATGATTATCAAAAATGATATATAGCGTTTTCATCTAACACACTGATCTAACCATTGCAAGAGCCAAAACAAATCTCACAAACATCTAAACTTCCTGAAAGGCTGCAGCAAACAGGACTGGCAAATGCAGGAGTTTCTGGGGTTTCAAAATGAAACGGATTAATAGCAACATTAGTAAATAAAATAAATAACAGGAATAATATGAAGCAAGAACATGCTTATTTCCCTTCGCCAGAATCACTTTCCTCCCATTCTTTTTCTACCATATTCTTACCAGTCCAAGATTAGCTGTCACAAGAGGAAATAGGTTATCTGCAGTCCAGACTAAGAAAATACATGTTAGAATTGCAGTTCTCCATCTACAGACTCTTAGGAGCCAAAGCTAATTTTTATTTCCATAGTTCTGAACATCAGACTCAATGTTGTTATTCATTAGCAAAACTACTTTCTCTTATTAACTTAGCTCTTAGGAATAACAAACCAATGATCTCCCCCTCAAATGTGGATTAAAGTTTATTTTAATTTGAATACTATTTTTTTCCAAGTGGAACATTAAGGGTGTAACTTGACTAAACAGTTAAATCATTATCATTTCCTGTTTTAAAAGTACACATATAGAATTAAAGCCCTCTTGGTCATCTAAACTGAGATCCAGAGCAAGCTTATCATTAATGAGTAAATGGAAATAAACTATATGAAAAACAAATTGAACATTTTTTTCAATTGACACAATTTAAGTAGAAAAAAATTGTTTATTTATTTAATTAAAAAAGTGTATTTTGAACTATCAGCCCTCATGTTCCAATGGAACACTGATACTAACACAGTGAAGAAATGGAAGCTGCAAAAAACAATACAGTAGATATTTTAGCAAGACAACAATCTGAAACATACCTCCAAATCAAGTTTAAACAAAGTTTTTAGAAAGGGTTTCACAATTGCAGTAATGAATGAATTGCAAGAAAGTCTCAAGGGCAAGCATAAATGGTATACCAAAAATATCTAAGAATATTTCTGAAGTAGAAATACTGCAAAGAAGAGTGAGAAAAATCTAAACACAAGCTATTAGCTATTTACCATTAGTTGGCTGCAGAAAACTTTTGGAAGCTCTTATTTCTGCCAAAAGAGATATTACAAAGTACTGAATGAAAGAAAATTCAACTTTCACATCTGCCATATTCATGGGAGTTTTATTCTGAACCCGTAAACAATTGCACATAAATAAAGATTCAAATCTGTAGAATGATGTATTTGTGTTTATGCCATGCAGAAGCTTCTTCTATTTACTTAGGATTTCATTGAAATATAAGAGTGAATGAGGAGTGCCTAAATTGTTCCATGCAACTGTAAATGGATCCTGAACTTGCTCTCTGGGAAATATTCAGGCCCAACTTATGTAACCATCATTATGTTTTGGTCCAAAAAGGGAACTGCATAATCACTTTTCCAAAGAGAAAAATAATTCTCTTGAATAGGAAAAGGCTACAAAAAAATTATGTAGGCCAAATTCTGATCTGAGTCACAAAAGGGCTGATGCTTCTTTTCCCCAAATTCTGATGTAGTTTTTCTTTTGCTTCTGCTTATCCTCTGCACCTGTTTTTTGTTCTCATTATTCTACCCAGAAATGAATAATACGATTTTTTTCAAAGTTATCAATTATGTTCAATTTTTAACTCTAATTGTTGCTTCCTTCCATAGACCAGACTGGTGGTGATCAGTATCTTTCCAGCTTTCTTCCGCAGTCCATATGCCAAGTGTAGAAAAAGCTATATTATGGATATGATCTGATAATATGAGAATTTTTTTTCTTTTATAAACTACTTATTAACTGACATTCTACCAATATTAAGAGAATAATATAGCAACATTTTTTACAAAACCAGCAAAACATAACATTCCCAGAGGATTGCATTTAGGATTCCTTCAAACAATCAAAACCTGGAAATTAACAAATTGCCAATCTTCTTGAATTTGGCCTTTCAGCAATGGGCCAGGAGAAGCACTCCAAAAGCGGGCAGGGTCAGAAAAAAGAAATGGGTGGGGTAGGACAAAACTAAATTTAATGAAATGAACATAAATGCAATTTTTCCCATAATGCAATTTGGAAGGCCTTTTGAAGAGGTTCTATGGGTCAACTGTGAGTTCTAATATTTAATACTGAACAGTTAACTCATTTAACCCAGCTAGTTTCATGGAGTAGTTAAAGTGCTGGACAGGAACAGGGAGACACATGTTCTTTCCCTCCTTTTGACACAGATGTTGCTGTGTGACTTGGGGTCATTGACTCAGCCTTGGAGTGGGAAATTGAAAAATATATGTCTATTAATCTACACTGGACCAATGTGGTAGATAGCAGTCTATAATCTTCAGTCATCCTGCAGCAGATGGATTCACACTAATATATGATTTATAATAAAGATACTGTATGGATCTTACCTGGGAAAGAATCATTCTCATTCTTTTTCCACAGTTGCTACATGCTTAGAAAGATGCTAATCAATTGGCAGGTTAACCGAAAGCACAGTTCAAACCCATGTAGGGCTTTACTGTTTAAGAAAGCCTGCCAAGATTCAACTTCATATTCCTTTAATAAAATATGCCTTTTGCCTAGTTGACTAAAAATTGGATAAACTTATCTAAAATCAGAAATATTTCTTCAACAAGTACAATTTATATTCTAGCTAATCTGCTTTAGCAACTGGTTATGAATTACTGTAATAGAAAGATTTAAAAAAGGATTTGTGCTACCATATTGGGCATCCTTCAACAATATTTCAATACTTTTAACAGCTTCTCAGCAGACGCTTCATGGAAAACTACTGTTTATCCCAATAGTTCAAAATAGGATTTATCTCTCTCTGTTCTCTGCTTATCTACGGTATTTAAGTGTGACCTCTCCTCCCTGTCTGGCACCATCAGACCAGGCTGAGCTAGATTTTGCATGGATGGGAGGAAAGGAGGGTTGAATGCATCACAGTAATACTCCAGGAAACAGTAATACATCAGGAAAGCTGTTTTGACATCAAGTGTAAAAGGACTAAGAAGAAACAGAATTCAGTTAACGTTTTCCCTCATCTATCAGTGAAAAAAATGGGAGTGCAAATCGCTTTCCTGAAAATGATTAGTAAAATGTAAACCAGACTCCTTACATGTCAACAGGGAAGAAAAATATCTTCAGTATGAATGATATCTTTATGTTTAAGAGGAAGTGCTAGACTTCTATAGATTTATGATAGAAGAAATGTTTTACTTTTGTAAGACATTGCAAGATTCTGTTATATTGCAATAGCAACTATTACTATGGAATATTTAATCTGAGAATGATTTAATTTCAGATACCTCTTAAACTGTAAAGGCTATTTTTAGACTGGCCTCTTAAGCTTTTGTTAGTCCTGGTAAATGGTGGTTAACCTAAAAAGAAGAAACCCAAGAACAAAACTGTGAACTCTTGAAAAAAAAATCATATAATAAGTATATGACTGTGTAGAATCTGTATTATAGCTTAATGATAGAGTGCTACATAATTGATTGGATTCATAGCACGTACTGAGCTATAAAGTAAAGTTTACAAACCCATGGATAGTTTACCTCATTAGTATTCACTATACTAGTCCTCAAAGTCATATGTTCTCTTTTGTTCCTTGCCTTACTCTTTTTGAGCATATTGTTACCTCTTTCCAAATACAATTTTCTCAGATTTCATTTTCCTGTTGACCCACCCACTAGTTTTTCTTATATTTCTTTTGTCAATATTTCTTTTGTCTCCATTCTTTCTGTTAAATGGACCCCTAGGAATTAGGCAGACTCCTATTGGCTTTTATGTGTGTGTGTCTTTCTAAAATAAATCTCCTTTTTACCAGAACTGCCAAATAGTTTCCTTCAAGATGCCCAATTGCAGCCATTACCAATAACCAATGCAGTTCCTACAGCAATAATGTTATCTGCAGCATCAAAACTATGTTAATAAGCACTCAGGAGCCATATGGTTCCCAAGTGATTTCAAGAAAAGTCTCCAGTAAAGTAAGTTACTGGATTCCAAGTGAATAGTGTCTGACCAGGGCATCGTTGAGTATCCCTTGTGCATCCTGTTTTAGTTAAGGCCTCGGCTAGTATGTTAGGTGAAGTTGTGCTTAAGGCTTCCTGGCCATGGATTTTGCTTTTCCAGAAGAGTTGTGAGTCCAGGAGGCCCCTTAAATTGGCCCTGGGATTTCAGGGGGAATATTAACTGCATCAAGAGCCAAAGTTGGTACTATACCAGAACTAGTAAGTTTCTGGACGAATTGATTGGATTCATGCCCTGCCAGATCCAATGTGCTAGATCACAATTGTTACCACATCCCGCCTTCAGATCTAGGGTGAAAATGTAGAACCAGATATCACCATATTGAAGATACCCCACCCCAGTGCAAAACATTCATCTAAACAATGTGCCACATTATAAAGAAGAATCAGGCCAATTCTTCAGCATGAATCCCTTATAATTTAACTAGTCACATTGCATAAATCCTTCCTACTCACATATTCTGGATAATGGAGGCAACAGATGGCTTGGTCCATCATGATCAAACTGCATTATCATCATCAAAGCCTTACTAGTATACCTCCAGCGTGTGGTTGTTTCTTTGTTTGTTTTTACTTTGGTTTTGTTGTTTCCTATTATACTGAGTGTTTTTTGTAATTTCTAATTACAAATGACCCAGAGTCATTTGGAATCAGAGGCATAAAATCAAATAAACAAATAAATATTAGTTAGGCTCTGTGACTGATTCAAGAAACCCCAAATAAGGGGACTAGGTTAACAACAGAGACATCTGTATACTGTTAATGCTGCTTATATGATGAACTTCATCATTCATTTCTCATGGTATATGGTCACCACATGTAGAAATTCAGTATTCTCAACTGTGAACATAACTTGATTCCCAAAGCAGCGGCATAGTCTTAAAATACAAATACTTCTTTAATCTCCACTGAATTGTACTAACATAATTCAAATCTTTTAGATTGTAGTACATGACAGGGTAAAAGTCAGATTGTAGAAAAGGACAGGATAATTCAGATGTCTGAAGACATTGTTTATTTCATTCAGTCCATTCGTTCAATTTAATCACTCTTAGCCCTAGGAAGGAGAAAAAGGCAAGCCACTTCTAAAAAAATCTTGTGAAGAAAACTGCAGGGACACATAATTGCAGAAGTTTTTTTTAAAAAAAGCCCTGACTCAGAAGAGCCAACGAATAAATAAATAAAAATAAAATAAAATTTCATAACAAAATGCTTGTTTGTCAATATTCCATGCAGAACTTAATTTAGTCCATCAGCTATTTTTCAATCTGACACAAGTCAATCTGCAGACTCTGTTTTTACCCTGGATGCTTTAAGAAATACATATGCATTTCTTTTCTTTTTCTTTTTATTTAGTTTTTATTAATTGTTTATCAAAATTTAAACTACAAAGAAAAAAATGTGGAAAACTAAAAGAAGAGGGATGGGGAAAAAAGGGGGGATAGTGTAAAGGAGAAAAGAAAAAAGAAAAAAGCACTGACTTCTGACTCTCTTTAGTACAGTAGTAAAAAAAAGTGTCTTCTTCCTTTAGGGCAGGGGTAGGCAACCTTGCCTCTTTTATGACTCATGGACTTCAAGTCCCAGAATTCCTGAGCCATGCTGGCTCAGGAATTCTGGGAGCTGAAGTCCATGAGTCATAAAAGAGCCAAGATTGCCCATCCCTGTTTTAGGGTTAAAAAAAAAAAAAGATATACAGTATTATTCCCCACAGCAAAGAGAAGCAGAGATGGTTAAATTGATTCCTTTACCCAAAGAAGTAAACTAGATAGGCATATTGTTATAGAAATCGTTTATATATCTATTGCTTAAAAGCAAAAAGTTGTGGTTGTAATGTTGTTACCTTCTACTGTGCTAGAGAAATACATGTGCATTTCTAATGACAGACTGTAAAGTTAGATTTCTCTAAAATTTGAAGAAAAAAATGCTAGCATCACCTCCTCTGCCAACTGACAAATACGTTTGGTAACGGAGCAAAAAAGCTCAGAAAGATAAAAATATAAAAACCTGCAAGGAGAAGGGACAGGGTGTCAAGGTCCTCTCTATACACAAACACCATCAAGTGTAGTTACTGTAAGTGCCTCCATTTCTAGGACCTTCCTCTTTGCTTTGGCATCTGGTAGCATTGCTGACTTCTTTCAGCAAATATGTGAATGATAAATAAACAATTAACCAAACACTGCACAAGTGTAACTGTTTTTCCTGCATCAGACACCACCAATTTACCAAATGAGATTCAAAGGAGGTCATGAAACGTCAATTGCATCATGTCCAAGAGGTCACTGTAAGACAGGGATGATTCAACTCTGCCCTATTTAAGAAACCCTTTGAGATACCAACATTACAAGGGATTTATTCATTCAGTCAGATATACTTTTCTGTAACTGAATAGTAATTGGTATAAGAAACAGCTATCAAAGCAATATTCAGTACTGTGCAATGAAGTCTTTAAAAAATGTAGTTCTAGCTCTATGGTACTTTGAAGATTATGTCATGCAAAAGATACATTCATCCATCTAATTGAATGTAAATTGGACAAAATGTTTTTTTTTTCATCTACACATACAAATCCATAGCAGAGACAAACAAAACTATACTCTCCAAACCTAGCAGAAAATCTCATAAAAATTGACCAAAATTTCTTCTAAGTAAATATGCAGAGATTATGGTGTTATACTCTTAAAATATTAAACAGCCTCCCCAAGTATGCAAATAATATTGTAGATTCTGATGGTTTTTTCCCATTTATATCCTCCAGTCTAATGTTCACAACAAATAAAATTTTGGTTATCTTTTGCCCCCAAATATGCAACCAATAGTCTGTATTCCACAGAATCACAAAATACTCTTTGTTATTAATAGTGGTTCACTAGGAATTATGTAAAGATTCTACAATAAAGTATGAATTAACTCCATTTCAATGCCAGCTCACATGTAGAAAAATGTAATTTGTAATGGGTAGGCAAGGGTGAAAAGAAATGAGGCTGAAATTTGGGGGGGGGGTTGGGGAGAGGGGTTTGGTTTAACAATTAGATCCCTTTAATATTATATTAAAGCCCTTACATTACAGTTTCCATGCATTCTTAACTTAAAATGATTAGAAATTATGCCATAGAATATTCAGAATATTTCAGAATAGTAAACAAAAAGTGCTTAGTGGGCTTCAGTGAAGGAGTTGGGGACTATATCTGGTCCAAGAACAGCATGTTGCTAACCTCTGCTTTAGAAAATAACACATTCATTGGGACTTCTAGGGAAGAAATGGTGAACTGAAGGTAGTTCGGCTGAAAGCAGAGCTGACAACTACGGCAGAATGAAGAGACACCAAGTAGACTAGTTCTTTGCAACTCATCTCCAGACAAGGAAAGGAGTTGAAATTGCCCATAAGTGCTCCAGACAGTTGTTCCTTGTGAGGAGATTGCAAGACAGCAGTCCCAAGTGGGGTAATTGTTCTGGGAGGTGAAGGAATAGCCATCTTGCTCAAACCACAGTTGGTGCTTTTGAAGGGACACTGATTCATGTATTTCCTTTTCTAATCACTTTCAGATATTGCTTCTTAACTGCTTTCAGCTATTAGAACCCTTTGGATCAACATGTTTTATGTCACTCTTCACTAACTTTTAAGCAACATGCCATAATTGAAATTTAGCTACCAAATAAGTACTTCCAAATGAAATTCACCCCAAATGAATTTGTTTGTGGCGATGACTTTTTTGACATGACTCCTGTGCATTGCTGGGCCAAAATATGTTAAAAGTGATGAACTGCAAAAGCCGATTTGTGTGATCAAGAATGAACTGTATGATCTGTGACAGAAACCAACAAGTTGCACATGAGAAAACTTGATGAACTGATTAACAATAATTGAGGAATCATTCAAAGGAAAATTGCAGCAAGGCTTGGCATTTCACATGAACATGGGATATCTTTATTGATGTTTTTTCATATTAAAAGATGGGTTCCTTGCATGCTGACAGCAGAGATGAAAACATCAGTAATTGAAGAGGTGTTTTCAGATGGCTTTTCTTGAACTTGGTACCAAGATCAGCTCTGCGTACTATACTGCAACACTCAAACCTTTGAAATAGTGTTCAACATTCAGAAACACAAAAATGAAACGTTACTTAAACATCATACTATGCTATTTCACAAGCTATCCAGGAGGCAATTGCAAAGCTGGATCTCACAATTTTAATCCATCTGCCTACAGTCTTGATTTGGTACTAGGCAATTTGCACCTTTTCCCAAAACTGAAGGATTACCTTTGTGGGCCTCTGTTTGATTCATATGAAGAGGGGGAAAGGACTCTCTTGATCTGTCAGAAGAGATAAAGTGTGGGTTCTTTTGTGATGGCTTTAAAAATTGTCTATTGTTGACTGAAATGTGCAGTGAATAGAGGTGACCATATAAAAAAGTAAATAGATGTATCAAACATCCATATTTAAACTAAAGTTATAGAAGCAAAGACATTACTTTTTATTCAACCCTTGTAAATATATATACATATATAGTTATAAATGCGTATATATATATATAGTTTCTGTGGGGTAAGAAAGAAGTATTCAGATTATGAATGGTAGTGGTAGAAAAATAGCGATTAAAACACTGGGGAATTAAGTGTTTTTTAAAAAATCATTAAAATAATATCAAACACTTTTAAGCATATTTTCAACCATTATCCTAAAAATGAGCAATGTTCATTTCATAGTTATTTATTCATGAAGTGTAGAAAGGAGGATTTTAAATTGATTTCCCTTCTGCGTGACATTTTCTTAAAAATGTTTAAGTACTTTCATAATGGAAACTACTTTGAGCAGAGCATAGTTTAATAATAAGGTACAAAATCTACAATTCTCTCAAATGAAAATTAATATAGTTTTACTGTGGAAAGTAATCAAAACAAGTTCAGTAAATAATAGATTTATTAAAAGTTTAGTTAAAGCAAAATTATGGAAAACATATGTTACAAACTTTTGTAAGATTGTTAATTCTACTTTTATTTTGCGATGCTATTCACTGTATTGCAGTTTGGGCATAGCACATTATAGATATGTCTACTTACTTGAGACATAATATAATCTTGCATGCAACACTCAAACATACAGTTTTTATGTTTGCATTTAAAAACTCAAAAGAGACTTTAAGTATCTTCCAACTTGCCTACATTTTTTCACTGGAGAACCTTAAAACAATTCCAATCTAATCATGTGAACTGTAAAATATTAGCGTTCCAAAGAAGTAGATGTTATATGATCTCATCAGTACTACAAGATGGATGGACTAAATGTCAGGTAAGAATGCAAATCATATTAAAGGATGCATATCAGCCCGTAAACTGTACATGCAGTTTCCAATTTATCACAAAACAGCATTTGAAAAAAACAGTTTCTGCATGTTGAATCTCCTCATGGAATTAGTGCCATTAGCTATACAAGCAGAAGTTACCTGCTCATTTCCATCCTTTAACAGTTTTAAAAATAGTTTGAAACCCGATTCAAATCGATTTAGGAGTTTCACTTCTATACAAGTGTCATTACTTATCAATAATTTACAAAATTGTGTTACAGTTTCATGCCTTCGGACCAGATTGATCTTTCTCCTCTGCTATTGCAGAGAAGGCTCCATTGACTAAAGGGATTCAACATCAGATCATTTTTGGTGCTTCTCTCTGAAACTCTGAGAGGTTCTTTCTGAGGTTAAAAAGACCATTTCAGAAAACTCCCAAAGAGATGTACCAGCAGCTGAGTGGCATAGAGAAGGTGTGGAGGATATAAAAAGTTCTAAAGATTCTTAGCCCTCATTAATACACCCCACAATATTTAGTGTATCTCAATGATGCAGCATGGGGGAAATATCTAAAGTGGCTTGATGGGATATTAAAAACAGCTGAGGTTCCTTTCCATCCTCCTATTTGGCAGCTAAGACAACTTGCTGGAATTGTTTTACCCAAATGGAAAAGGGGTACAATTTATGATCTGTAGTCAAATTATCAGGAAGGGCCCATAAGTCACTTAAGCTTATTTTAACATTTACTCAATCACACCAAAAGAACCAGTCAGGTTAATGCCAAATTTATATTCAATATTTTATTAATATATCACCAGGATGCATTTCCAAGCATGTTTAGTACTTCCTCTGACAAACAAAGTCAGTGGGGAAGCGGTTCACTTAACAACCAGGTTACTAACGTATCAGTCGCAGTGTTTCACTTAACAGAAATTTTGAGCTCAATTGTGGTTGTAAGTCAAGGACTATCTGTATATAGTATATAATAATATATATGAAATAAGTAAATTTGAATATCTTGAAATGTTAATTTAGAACTAAGGAGACATTTTCTGATAGTTAGAACAATTAATCATTGGAACAACCTGCCTCCAGAAGCTATGAATGCTCCAGCATTTAAGAAGAGACTGGACAGCCAGTTGTTTGAAATGGTATAGGGTTTCCTGCCTGAGCAGAGGGTTGGACTAGATGACCTCCAAGGTCCCTTCCAACTTTTATTTATTATTATTATTACTGTTGTTGTGGTGGTGGTGGTGGTTATTTCAAAAGGGTTCATATCACTTATGTGTGATACAATGTCAAAGTTACAGTAAACCTGATTGGATGTCCAGACCAAACAAGATCTTTAAATGAGCATAAGACAGATGTTGTGCACATGTTTATATCAGCCATATCTCTGAGAATGCCTTCCTACTTTTTGACTCATGTTCACTTGCATTCAATTATAATTCTCCACCAAGATCAAGCAGAGTCCTCCAGTCCAGATCATACAGAATTCTGCTAACACTCAACAGAATATCAGCAAAATCGTCCTTGGGACCTTGACATTCAACAAAGACATGCTGGAAATCAAGGGGATAAGAACAACATCTGTGAGCCCATCCATTTTATGAGTGACTAAACAGTACATTCAGAGTGCACTTCTAAAAATTAAATTCTGGTTGAGCATGTGTTGAACATATTATTTTCCACCATTTTGATTTAAATGGAAAAACTGCCAAAGAAAGCAACACTGAGGTAGAATGTCCTATTCTTACCAATATCACATGCTTTTATTTCTCCACAAGACAAAAAAAACAAAGATAGCTTCATCATATTATTTTTATGTGGGTAGTTATTTGGTCCCATGAAGAGAATTTAGTCTTATCCTTATGTATATGAAAATTGTAAAACTGTAATTTCAATATGAACTTGATTATCTTTCTTAGAGAATTAAAAGTAGTCTTTAATGGTAAAGTTTAAGTTCATTGTCTGATATGAGCCTTAGAATCTGGTTCTAGTTTCAAAAATTAAAATTAGCATATGCAATGTCCAGTAATTGAATAAATGCTCCAGTTAGCCAAATCCACCACTTACTAAATCTGGTAGGCTATCAGCAATATTTAGAACTCTATGATCTGCTCAGATTTGCAAGATTGATATTGGCCTCATTGGGTAAACCAGATAGGAATCAGGACCAGGTAAACTAATTTCATTTTATTGTAAAACTATATTAGCAGATTTTGAATGTCTGAAATACAGGTCTCCCTTACATCCTAGCCCTAAGACATTAGGGTGTCTTCTGAACCTCATGCCCCACCCACTATCCATCTGTGGGCCATGCTCTCTCTTATCTGACCATTCCCTTGGCAGTGTGTCTTAAGATTTTTCTGTTAGAGTATGTGCTATACGTCTTTCCCTTCTTATACCCATATGAATCAGGGAGATACTGTGTCTGCCTAAGCCAGTTCCAAATGTTATTTCTTTGCTCTGGACTTTAAAAACATTTCAATCTAATCCTAACACTTTGCCTCGGTAACAGTTCCTGCATATTCTCAATAAGGTCATCTTCCTTACTTCCTACAACTAGCATATTAAGAGTGGGGTTTCAGCGTTATTGCATTACCACAGGCTACCAGAGTCTTGAATGCAGAGCCAGAAGCTCCACTGCTTCCAGAGATAGTTGTATCAATCTATGAGGAAGCTTTGGTTTCAGCCCTCAGATTAATGAACAATTCTGGGGCACTTGGACAATTTAAGTCTGAGATCCCCAACCTTATTGTGGTAAACGCTGAGGCCACCTGAAGAATGGACAGTGGGCTTTGGACAGAGAATAGGAAACTGTCGTCCACACAATGAAGCCTATCTATGAATATACAACAGGCTGTGCTGGATACTAAATTCAGTTTTGAAAAGGGAATTGCAACAAGCTAATTGAAAACCTCTCCTAATAGAACCTCCAAGCTTTGAAGAACACAGAACCAAATGGCACAGAACCATCAAACGCAACCATGAGAACCCTCAACCTGATATAGAGTAGATGACTGTTAGAAACAGAAAATACAAGCTGGAATATTTTTGCTTTGATTAAGCAAGTCAGTTCTTAACTATAAAAGTTGGAATGGAGTTCCACCATTATTCTTTGGCAAATACTTTAAACTCTTAACCTGTACCAAACTCCTCCTTGGTAGGCATTTGAGTCTTAATCGCACCAAGAAATCAGCCTCAGAGGGTAACAGGATTCTGAATATATTCCTTTTCTTGAAAACTTCAGCATTTGTATGCAAGGTGTTTCCTTCAAGGCAGAGCCAGAATCAATCATTTTTCCTCACTAAGCAGGAATTACAACAGAATTTATTAACAGCCACGTCAGGTTGCTTTCAAGGCTCAAAATGATAAAACTGGATTAGAGATTTAGTTTTACATCTCCAATCAACTTCGTATGTCGCAGTTTTAAAAGGAAACCAATCACACTGGCACTTCCAACAATTGCTGGCGAAAACGTAGACCGCCTTTCCCGCTGATACATGCGGCGGCTCCAACGGCACGGCTGGCACAGAAAGTGTATTGGGGGCAGAAGGAAAGGCGAAATACATGCAAAGGAGCATCGAAATGCATCAGTGAAGCGCATTCCGCAGTCGGAAGGGCGATTTTACTATGCTGGAGGTCAGCACTTCCTCCTCGCCTCTCTCCGCAGAGCAGTATGCGACGGTCCCTCCCGCGCCCCCGTCACTCACCCGCCGAATCCATCTCTGGCCGCCGAGGTCTCGCTGCTGCCCCTGGACTGGGTGCTATGGCGCCGAGCCTCGCTAAGGCGAAAGCGTCCCTCCTAGAAGAAGAGGAGACGGAACTTCTCCCCCGCGCACTCTTTCCAGCAGCTGCATCTCCCCAAAGCGCTGCTCGAAGGGGCTTGCGGCAATTAGCACCCCAGCCTCCACCCCCAAAGCCCTCACACGCGCACCGTCTCCCGCAGCAAGCGACGCCTGGAACCTGTCGAAGAGTGCGCGCGACTCCGCGAGCGGGAACGTGCCTGGCCTGCCCAGGGACCAGGTGCAGCCCCGGCGGCAGAGTTGGGGGGCCGGGAGGGACGCAGCCTTAGGCTTGTTCGCCTTCCCGCTCTGCTTCGTAACGCACGGTCAAAACCAAGCAACTTTCCCGGCCTCGCTAAGGGCCGGGCATTGTGGGTAAAAAGGGGGACTGAACTCCAGACGAAGGAAAGAAGGGATTCCACCTGTCTGAACGCTCTCTAAAAAACAGGGCCTTTCCTTAGGCTTTCCGACCCAAGAAATTATGTGTTTGTATATTTATGTCTGCACATGAGTGGAAAAACAATTTATTGTGGTAAATGTTTAGTCTTTTAAGATACCACAAATCCCTGCCTTGTCTTTCTGAAGAACAAGGGGAAGAAATTTCTAGCCTGCCCAATTTAATAATGTTTGTCTTTAGAAAAGGAAGCAAAATCAGAAGCCTTCACACATATTTCTTGATAGGGCAATTAACTGAATCTTGTGGCAATTGGGTTTTACTAGTTTTTTCGTTGAGTTCTAATCACTAGTTGTGATGGTAGTGTTCTGGATTAGCTGGCTTGAATGTAAGATTTAATTGGAAGGACATAGTAAATACATTTTCTTAATTTTTCTACTTGTGTTTTAGCCAGACACAGAATCTGCCCCTAGGAGCTGTGCTGATAAAATGTTTCTAAACTGATGTACAACCTTCAAACTAATAGCCCTTGCTTAACGAGGGTAATTGGAACTGGAATTTCCATCACTAAGCAATGCTATCATACAGCAGTTGCTTAGCAACAGCAGTTCCCTTGCCATTGTTAAGGGAATTGCAACTTCATTAAGCACAATATCACATTGGTGCCATTTGTGATCTCTTGCTGGCTTCCCCACTGTCCAAAGCCAGGGCTAAAGATTGCAAATGGTGATCACATGAATGTGGGATGCTGTAATGTCTTAAGTGCCAGCAGGTCACCAAGTACCCAAATCATGTTCATGCAAAAGTGGGCATCTGTGACAGCTGCAAATACAAGGACCGATCATAAGTACCACTTGTTCAGCATCTTCATAAATTTGAAAGGTTGCTGAACAAGTGGTCATTAAGCTAAGTACTTAATTGGTGTGGATCTACTTTTATAATAAGAGAGACTTACCTTCATTGACAGAATCTGCTAGTACTGTAATCTCAAGGAAGGATTACTGCAATAAGCACTTTGTATGCAGCCCTCAAAGAACTAAATGCAGTTGATCTGGAATGCAGTGGCCTGTGCAACAAATGACATTTCATTTCCCATTGAAATTAGGTTGGCTGCCAATGGCTTTCCAAACCCAATCCAGTTCTGTAACACTTATGGTAATCAATGGTGGAACAAAAGAAATTCAGGAACATGTAACATTTTACAAGGTGATTGTAACTACAGAAAAAGGTAGGATTTTAACTGCCAGAATTCCGAGTCAGCAACTAGAAGACACTATGTTAAGAAACAGAACTGTAGTTTCTTTGGCTGCCCTCAAGAAAGAATCAGAATAGAGCTGGAAGAGATCTTGGAGATCTTCTAGTCCAGCCCCCTGCTCAAGCAGGAGACCTTATATCATTTCAGACAAGTGGCTGTCCAGTCTCTTCTTAAAAATCTGGAGTGATGAAGCACCCACAATTTCTGATGGCAAGCCATTCCTCTGGTTAATTGTCCTCACTGTTAGGAAGTTTCTCCTTATCTGAACCTGAAGTCCAGATAAAAAGTTAATTCATGGGATGTATTAACAAATAGTAAACTATGTCAGCATGTTCTATTTTTATATCCCATTTTGCTGCTAATGAATACATATCTGTATTATGAATCTTCCTTCACTCCTACTTTGTCATTTTAATCATCCAAGTAAAAATATCCAAAGCAATGACTTCAACAAATACTTTTATTTAATTCCAAACTTTTTCCTTTATTACCCAAAGCTGCTTATCAGAAAGTCCTTTTCAACCCAATTCAAACTTTAAGTCAATTTAAATGTTCCTTTTGCAATTGGGTAATGGATTCATGTTGCATTATCCACTTCCACCCAATTTTGGGTAATTTACCCAGATTTGGAAAGCCTTTGCTATGCAGTTCTGGCTGGGATTGAGAGCTTTTTTGTTTGTTTGTTTGTCTATCCATTTTATAGATTGAGAGTATAGGAATCTTCTGATAAACTTTTACAGATATTGACTTATGACAACTGATCCCAACATTTCTGTTGCTCAGTGAGAATTGTTAAGTGAGTTTTGCTCCGTTTTATGAGCTTACTTGACACAGTTGTTAAATGAATCACTGCAGTTGTTAAGTTACAAGCATGGTTGTAATGAGGAATCTGCTTGTCAGATGGTCATAAAAGATGATCACATGACCCCGGGATCCTGCAACCATCATAAACATGAGCCAGTTGCCAAGCATCCAAATTTTGGTCACGTGACCTACCATGGGGATACTGCAACTGTCTTAAAGCATGAAAAATGGTCATAAGTCACTTTTTTCAGTGCTGTTGTAATTTCAAACTGTTGCTAAATGAATGGTTGTAAGTCACGGACTACCTGTATTGTCCTTTGGATAAACTTCACAACTGAGGATGACTTCCTTTTGAATGAACATATTTTGGATTATTTTTATTTATTTAAAATTTATATAGTTGCCTGTTTTATAACCAACTCTGGGCAGCTTCAAATTAAAAGTTAAAAATAGCATAAAAGCTGTATTAAAACTGAAACTAAACACATTAGAACATTAAATACAACAAAAACCTGGCACCAAGTCAAACTTCTGATATGCAGTCGCCTAATCTTATTCCAGTGCTTGGAGGAAAAGCCAATTTTTAAGGAGGAAGTCATTGTTTAATTGCTAATTAAAATGTATTCCATTTGAGTAACTAGTAATGCATTCTTATGTGAAACCTATCTCATATATAATAAAGGGGTGTGTATATCTATCTGAGAGACCAGTGTTGAGAAATTATATTCAAAATCAAAGTAATTGCAAATATGTTGAGTTTCTGGATATAATAATAATAATGATAAAGTTGGAAGGGACCTTGGAGGTCATCTAGTCCAACCCCCTGCTCAGGCAGGAAACCCTATACCATTTTTGTTCATTAGTTTTCTTTATAAGACTATAAAATTTCTCTTACCACCCCAAAATATTTTTTTATTTCTGTGTTTAACTTATAGCCTAGGATTTCCTAACAGTTCTATTAAGTCTTTCTCAGTTTACATACTGCTTAGTTTTTTAAGATCAACCAGGATTGGCATGGTCCTGCCACCTAGCCAGGTTATAGGAATTAATTACATATTGTGCCTTAAACATACAGGTAGTCCCTTGACATGAACACAATTGAGCCAAAAACTTCCATTGCTAACAAGACAGTTGTTAAATGAATTTTACAATCTTTCTTGCCATAGTTCCCCTCAGTTCTGTAATCTAGAAGGTTCAAAACAAGGTTCTGGGCACTTAAATAAATGTGTACATTCATAGATGACCATTTAAACTTGCAGTGAATTCTACAAATTTATTTATACAATTTATTGGCCACCCATTTTATCACAAGGTACCTCTGGGCAGTTTACAATCGTACAAATCCTTTTATGTGGCTGAGTATTAACAAAAGTGAGATGTTTTATCTTAAATGGATTTTTAAAAAATAATTTGGATTTTAATTCAGTACAACAATAATCCCTATAAGTTATTTGTTAAAATTGCTATGCACTTTTCAGTGACAATCGAAGAGGCTTGGGATATAAATATACAGCTCAAAGCCTGATCTGTGGCTCTGGATCGTGCTAAAGATAATGAGACCCCATCTGTATTTCTTTCCTCTTGATCTCACTAGTTCAGCTGGAAAGCACCACCAGCTATTACTCATCTTGGCCATCTCCCTGCACCAAATTATATTTGTTAGACCACCTGCCTTTGACCCCGGGAAAAACACATTGGTTGGAACACCAAGAGCAACAGAGGGAGCTGTAGCAGATGGCCAAATATTTGCTTTGTTGGGGGAGGGCAGGAGGGAAGATAAGAATATTCCACATATACACAATGGTTAGTTTTTCCTCTCCATACATGCACATAAGAACAGTGTAAATAACGGGCAGGCTAATTCCATAAATAAATGAAATGCAACGAACAATAGAACAAATGCAAAGCCCAAAAGAGACACATGGGAATTTTAAGGAGGTAAGGTTGAGAAAATCAAATAAGCTTCATAACCTAAGGCAAACCAGCACCAGCACCAATTCAGATAGAACTTAAAATAGAAATCTGGTTCCCGTTTAGAAATTAGAGATGCAGTTTCAGGACACTGAAATACCTTATTGCAAAACTCATCTTCCTAGGAACCTAGTCCTCCTGGTGGGGAGGAGAGGGAAAGAATAACAGTTAAGTTTTGCAGAATATATAATAACTAGATATCAGGATATGGTACTTGTGCCTAAAACATTGCCAAATTTAGATCTCAGAAACCCATGTTCAGGACTCCCACATCACATCTAGCCTGCCGCTTTTCTGGCAAGGAGTCATTTTATATGAGATAGAATACTATATTAATTTGATAAGTAAATTCATGGAGTTGTTGTGAGACTTAAATATTGCTATAAACCTCTTATCACAGAGAAGTCGATAAAAGTCTCTACATTTATCTATTTAATTAGCTGCATACAAAAATGTTGGCTTCCTTGATCATTACTATTAGAATAATTTGTGGCAAAAGACTAATTTTTAACCCATGTTAGTGTTAATGGTAGCTTAACTAAACTAATAAAAGACAAAAGGTTAAAAAAAATCAGAAAGTCAATATGAAACCAGGTTCATAAAATGCAAAATAAAAATGTCTTGATATTTGAATCTTGCAAATCAGGATGCTTGACTAATTTTGAAATATTACACAATGTTCAAATAAAACTTTATATTCATAAAAATAACAATTCACTCCTTTTTCTTTATTGTTAGTGTTTGCTACTTCATTGTGCTATTTGTCAAACCACCACAGGACTGTTATTGTAATTGTAAGTGTAAGTACAAATACACTGAACACGCACAAAAAAACCCAGGTAGGTAAAAAATAATGGATCAGTAGAAGTTGTGACCATTGCATAGTAGTGGATCTCTCAAGAAATGATTGGTTATCCATAAAGGTCAAGACATATGCTCGTGTCAAATAAGATGTTCATAAATATTAATACCCCTAGGTCAACTTGTGACTTTAATCAAATACATATCATAAACATATACCCCTTAAGTAAATAAAGCAAAGCAAATGCAAATGGATAATTCAGTTGCTCTGATATCAAAATTGTTTTACTCCATAATTCACTGTGAACTGGTTCGACAATATGTTCCACATATAACTGCAAATTAAATTTAGTTACTGATGTTCACATATACCTACACACCACTTTCACCTTTCCGTTAATATTCAGATAATCATATCATAATATATTGATAATTTACCTTTGGAATATGTGTAGGTGACTTCATGGCTACCTCTTATATGAAAGGTTAAATATTCAAGAATTTTGCCCTATAAATAGCATATCTATGCACATAGGCACTGCTTTTGTTCTCCTACAGAAGGATATGCCATGTTTTCTTCAGCTTCTGATCCTATGCAGCATTTCCTCACTGCTAGAGAGGCTGTTTGACAGTGATTTCGTGTTATGGTTGAATTACAATTCCTATATTCAGAGGCAGCTTAGTGTCCCAGATGTAATTACTTCTCAGGTAAACTTGCAATTCCTGCAGAAGTGCTGTAATTCCAAAACAAGCACTTGCTATGTGGGATGAAAGGGGGTAAGTCAATATATAAATAGCTTAAAATGATGAGAGCATTTGTGGTAGATGGGTGCACATTTCTGTGAATTGCTTAATTCAGATGGTTTGTATTTATCTGCTGCTGGGCATAGGAAGAGAGTAAGCTCTGTCTGTAGTAAAAGCAGTGAGTACAAGTGGGACTGACAACTTGGTTGTCAGGTGAAGCAGTCACTAAATGAAACATCATGATTTTACAATTTTAATTCAGCTTTCTTTTGCTTTCCAGACCTTTGAAAGTCATAAATGCAAGGACAGGTCACAAAGTTAGTTTTCCATCGCTGTCGTAATTGTAAACGAGGCAGTCACTAAAATGAGGGTACTGCTTTCTGAAGTAGATTTTGCAATTTTCACTGAAATGTATTTCTCAGTGTCCCCCCCCCCTTTTTTTTTTGGCATCCAACATAATACTCCAGAAGTTGTAGCTGGTAAACTGGATTTCTCATTCATGGGAAATAATAATGTCTTATTTCTTATAGTTCTTCTGAATTTATATGTAATAACAACTCTGCCTAAAATAATACTGTAGCAAAGTAAATAAATACTTCAGGGGAAAAAATTTGAATTCTTCACGTGAAAGTTCTTAGAAAATAAGTTCAAATTTATATAGGAGACCATAACTTAAAACCACGATTTTGGCCAGGATTGCCATTGTACATTGGTGATGTTGCAACGCGACATGTAACATGAGTGCAATGACTTACAATGCTAATTCTATTAACATTGTTAACCAAAAATTGTGCATCATTAAGGGAGTAACCACCCCAATCCAAGCCATTTTGTGCTTGCCCCGACGGATCCTCAGTAAGTAAGAAACTGCCTCCATCCCCCCCCCCAACTGCCTTTATTTGCAGCCCACCTGCATTTATGAAAAAGGAGTAATTTGTATATGTAAGACCTGCAACTCTTATCCTAGAGCCACAAAACCGATGTAATATTTGTTGCTCTGCAACATTCTCTTAATTTTCATGTTGAATAAGATTTCTCATCTTGAAAAAAGTTATTACCAAATTACTAAAGAAGTCCTCAATCACATGTCCTAAAGAAAAAGAATGAACTATTTTTTTAAAGAAAACTTTAAAAAAATTGAAAAACACATAAAAGGATCTATAGGTGAAGAGCCAAATCCTCTTAGAAGAAATTTGACCTTTGGAGAATCTAAAAGCTATGTACTGCTAACTGGTTGTGCTTTGGATACTGTTATTATACCACTACTGTACATGCTGCCCTGCCATCTAGTGGTCATATTGAAGTATTTCCAAATCTCATTTATTTATTTAGATTTATGTCTTGAGTTAATTGCTTGATCAGCTTTTTTTCTTTTACAAATTTATGTGTGGGGGAAAGAGACAATAAAGTGTTTGGCATGTTTTCTGTCAGATTCCTATACTACATGTGATAGGTTTTCTGACTACCAAGAGGGATAGAACAATGTGTAATAGTACTACCAGATGGATTTGCAGTTGGCTGACCAATCAAACCCAGCATGTAGTCCTCAATGAAGCTACATCTAGGTGGAGGAAAGCATGCAGTGGGCTACCTCAAGGTTCTGTCTTGGGTCTGGTGTTCTTCAACATCTTCCTAAATGATCTAGATGAGGGGATAGAACTCATCAAATTTGCAGACAACACGAAGCTGGGGGGAATTGCCAACACTTTGGAAAGACAGACTCAAGATTCAGAAGGATCTTGAGAGACTTGAACAATGGGCCCCATCCAATAAGATGCAGTTCAGTGGTAAGAAAAGGTGTTGAATTTAGGCAGGAAAAATCAAGTGCATAGATACAAAACAGGAGGTATCTGGCTCAACAGTAGTAACTGTGAGAGGAATCTAGGTGTCCTGGTGGATCATTGTTTAAGTACAGGTCAGCAGTGTGCTGCAGCTGCCAAAAAAGCCAATGCAGACCTAAGCTGCATCAACAAAGGATAGCATCAAGATCACAAGAAATGATCACTTTATACTGCACTAATGCGGCCACGTTTGGAATACTGTGTCCAGTTCTGGTCACCACAATACAAAAAAGATGCTGAGGCCCCTAGAAAGAGTGCAGGAAGAGCAACAAAGATTATTTTTAAAATTTTGTATTTATTAAATTTTATGTCACCTATTTCCCCTACAAGGTGACTCTGGGCACTTAAGGGGTCTGCAGACTAAATCATATGATGAACAGTCAAAGGAACTAGCTATGTTTAATCTAATGAAGAGAAGGCTCAGGGGAGACATGATATCAATCTTCCAATACATATGAGGCAGTCTCCATAGCACCTCAGGGCAGGACAAGATGCAATGGGTGGAACTTCGTCAGAGGGAGATTCAATCTGGAAATCTCTCTTCCTGACAGTGAGAATGATTAATCAGTGGAACAGATTGCCTCCCGGAGTTGTGGGTGCTCCATTGCTGGAAGTTTTCAAGAAAATATTGGACAACCGTTTGTCCAGGATGGTATAAACAGAATTCCTGCCTCCAAGATCCCTCCCAGCCCTATGATGCCACAAGGGAAATCTGTTCTCCATTCAGATCTTAAATGTGGATTATCATTTTCTTGCAACAATAACACTTTTCATTCTGAGCATTGTCTTCTTCTACTAGAATTTTGGTTCTTGCATAGCTGCTTTCTATTTTAACTCCTTGGGCTTTCAAGCAATAGCTCAGATTTTAGAGACAATTCCAGATTCTCCTTCTAAAACCACGCTAAACTATCCCAAAGTTTCATCATAAAATATAGCAGTGGATTCCTCTCCATGATCAACTCTGGTTTACAAATGGGAGTATTCATGTTTGTGGTGTTTCTGAAATATCCATATACAGCGAACACCTACAGGCAAACAAAATCATTACTAAAAGCCAACACGGGTTTGTCAAAAACAGATAATGCCAGACAAATCTTATTGCATTCTTTGACCAAGTGACAAAATTGCTGTGGAATGCTGTGGATATAATTTACTTGGACTTCAGTAAGGCATTTGACAAAGTAGACCACAACCTACTACTTGAGAAGATAGAAAATTGCAGGTGAGACAGCATCACCACCAGATGGATCCGTAGCTGGCTGACTGGCCGTACTCAGTGTGTGGTCCTCAATGGAACCGCATCTACATGGAGGGAAGTGTGTAGTGGGGTGCCCCAGGGCTCTGTTCTGGGCCCAGTGCTCTTCAACATCTTCATCAACGATCTGGACGAGGGGATAAATATGGAACTCATCAAATTTGCAGACGACACCACGCTGGCAGGAATAGCCAACACTCCAGAAGACAGGCTTGGGATACAGGAGGATCTGGACAGACTTGAACACTGAGCGCTATCTAACAAAATGAAATTCAATGGTGAAAAAAGTAAGGTTCTGCATTTAGGCAAGAAAAACCAAATGTACAGGTATAGTATAGGGGGTACCTTGCTCAATAGAGTAACTGTGAGAGGGATCTCGGAGTCCTAGTGGACAATCATTTAAATATGAGCCAGCAGTGTGCTGCAGCTGTCAAAAAAGCCAACCAAGTGCTAGGCTGCATTAACAGCGGGATAGAATCAAGATCACGTGAAGTGTTAATACCACTTTACAATGCCTTGGTAAGGCCACACTTGGAATACTGCATCCAGTTTTGGTCACCACGATGTAAAAAAGATGTTGAGACTCTAGAAAGAATACAGAGAAGAGCAACAAAGATGATTAGGGGACTGGAGGCTAAAACATATAAGGAACGGTTGCTGGAATTGGGTATGTCTAGTTAAATGAAGAGAAGGACAAGGGATGACATGATAGCAGTGTTCCAATATCTCAGGGGCTGTCACAAAGAAGAGGGAGTCAAGCTATTTTCCAAGGCGCCTGAAGGCAGGACAAGAAGCAATGGGTGGAAACTAATCAAGGAGAGAAGCAACCTAGAACTAAGGAGAAACTTCCTGACAGAACAATTAACCAGTGGAACAACCTGCCTCCAGAAGCGGTGAATGCGCCAACACCGGAAGTTTTTAAGAAGAAACTGGGCAGCCATTTGTCTGAAATGGTATAGGGCTTCCTGCCTGAGTAGGGGGTTGGACTAGATGACCTCCAAGGTCCCTTCCAACTTTATTATTATTATTAATAATAATAATAATTACTATTTCGACAAGTAAAGGACCAAAGACAAACTCACATTAAGAGGTTTTATGGGATCCTAGTGGAATTGGATTCAGAATCTGAATTAATTAAAGATTGTATGATTAAATGGGCACAAAATTTTGGTGAACCAATCCCATTGGATACCTGGGAAATTATTTGGGTGAGGAATGTTAAATTTACACAAGCCCAGAATTTAAGGGAGAATTTTTATAAGATGTTTTATATATGGCACCTTGATCCACAAAAAATGTCTATTATGTACCCTGATTTACAGCCTAAGTGTTGGAGATGTGGCTGTTTGGATGCCACTTATTATCATACTTGGTGGACGTGTAAAAACATAAAAGCTTTCTGGATTAAGATATGGTGGAATATTCAAAGAATTTTTAGAAGGAGGGTAAAATTCACTCCGCAGTTATTTTTGTTAGGTATTGTTACTGATTGTGATGCTAAGGAGGTTATTTTAATGTTAAATTTGATTACAGCCACAAGGCTGTTAGTAGGGCAATATTGGAAGAAGGAATCTTTGCCTACTGTGCAAGAGTGGTTTTTTAAAGTTTCTTATTTGGCAGAAATGGCAAAGATTTCGGCTTTTTTAAAGGAGCAATCGCAAGAGAAGTTTTTTGCTGTATGGGAAAAATGGATAAGTTTTACACAATATAAATTGGATTAAAAAAAATATTATTTAGCTTTTTTGTAACTTGTACGTAATTTTTGATATTTTATAGATTGTTTTCTCTTTTTTTCTTTTTTTCTTTCTTTCTTCTTTCTTTCTTTTATTTCTTTTTCATTTTCTTACTTTTTTTTCTCTTTCTTTTTAAATATTTTTTTTCTTAATGTCTATGTTATATATATCCTATTATTAATTATTTTATAAATTGTTAAAATTTGTTTAGTTTTCTTAAAATTTTAATTAAGCCTATATTCAGATCTGGGAAGCTCGGGGGGGGGGGTGGAGGGGGTGGTTGGGGAGGGGTTGGGTGAGGGTTGTTTTTTTTTGTGTGTGTGTTGTTATTTGTAAAAACTTTTAAAAATTTTCAATAAAAAAAATAATTACTATTTCGTATCCTAGATTTTATTTATGATATAGCTATATCAATAAGGAAACAACTAATGGATGATAGACCGAACCAACCCAAAATTCTCACCTGAGGCACAAAAAACCAAGCTCAAACTATCTTACCTTGGACACATTATACAAAAACCTAGCTCCCTTAAGAAGACTCTAACGTTGGGAAAAAATGGAAGGAAAGAGAAGAGGATGACCAGCACCAATATGGATGAACTCAATGTGATGGGTGCACTGTTGGAAGACAAAGTTAGAGACAGATTGTCATGGAGAAAATCTTATCTGTGGAACCACTAAGAGCTGACAATAACTTGGTGGAATATAATCTGTCAATGGCTACACACTATCTCCATTATCAGGAGCAACATGATTGTTGACTGCCAGTTTCTAAGAACAGCAGCAGAGAAAATATTGTATGTTTACAAAGATCCTGTGAATAACCTTTATAGAAAAAGTGTGTTCCTCACTACATATCTCTACACACATCCGCTATAATGTAGTTCTGGTTTTGGTATAAAGAACCCAACAACCATGACTTGAAAGCCATACTTCAGAGCTTAGGGTTATGCAGGAAACTGAATCATAATTTAGTTCAGTGGTTCTCAACCTTTTTAATGCCGCGATCCCCCAACCAGTCGTAAGTCGAGGACTACTCAACTGGTCGTAAGTCGAGGTCTACTCAACTGGTGCAGCACCGTTTGTAGAATGGGACTTTTGGCGGGCTCAGCAGGACAGAGACAGCCTGGACAATTCCTATTGGCTTTTGAAAGCCAATAGAATTAGACTCTATTCAAGAGAGTCTATTCTATTGGCTTTCAAAAGCCAATAGAATAAAAGGGAGTAGCACAGCTAAGGAAAAGAGGAAAAAAATGGCGAACTGCGTTGTTTGGCGACCCCCATGAAATGGTCATTTGACCCCAAATGGGGTCCCGACCCACAGGTTGAGAACCACTGATTTAGTGTGATATGTGGACTTGACAGGAACAAGATGTGTTCGGACTTTCAATAGACTCATTTACATTTCACTGATTTTACTTAATTTACACTAAACACAAATATGGATCTACACCAAGATTCTTATTGAGATAAAATTCTCGTTAGCATTCCAGCCATGTTTAGAAACAGGAGAGTCAAAATCTCTCTTCAGAACTTACTGTTTTGTAAGAACCAAACCTGATATACAAATATATACTTTAAAATGGGGATATCAAGAAAACAGATGTAAAAGGTTCTGCTGTATTATCCACTCTTTGGAACATCATCCCTATAGAGATCAGTCTGGCCTTGAAAATCTGATTCTATGCTTGAGCCTGAGTGATGCAGCCTGTTTTCTGTTTGTGCTGAATGTATGAAGTTTTTAGATCTTTTTCCTTTGCCTGCCATACCTTACGTATACTAAACTATAGTGGTTAAAATGTCAGACAGTCTGAGGACACTCTATTTCAAGAGCTCCTATGACAAAAGAAGACTTTGTACAGTTACTATTAAATTATCATGTCTTCCCTATTTTTCTGTTCTTTAGGCTATATTTAAAAACACAGAACACAAATTCATCCAAAGATAAACAACTTCTAAATTGTTATTGATTTCAGTAAAATATTTCTTTTCAGATCTTGTAACATATGTAGACTCTTGTAATATGTAAAGAATGGAACATACTTTATAAACTAGTATGTTCTTCAACGAAGTAGTATAATTCAAATAACAAAGTAGCCAGAATTTCTTCCTTCTCCTTTATTGATATTGCCAATGTGACTACCTTTACGCAGAAAGATTGCTTTCCTATATAACATGCACTCTTTTTTGGAATTAACATTGCCCTCTAGACTCCTAAAATTATCAAAATGACAACAGAGTTGTTCCTTAATTTTCATGTTCTCCTTTTAAGAATTTACATTAAGTTCTTTGCTCCAGGTCTGTGTAAAGGTTACTTGGCAAGAATTCATGCATATGACAATAAAATGGAGACCAATCCACCACTAAAAGGAAATGCACATAAAAACATAATACAGTACTTTGACATTCAAATAAATACCCACACAGAGATGTAATTTTAAATGTAATCATACCACTTATAAGTCAATACTGTAACCAAAAGGATGAAAACTTAAGTCCTCACCTTCTAAAACATTTTTTTCAGCAAACAGAAAGCTTTTTCCCATGACATGATTATAATTTCCACTCTTTTAAAAATTATTTTACATAAAGAGAAAAACTGATTTCTGCTCCTCGCAAGGTTACCAAATTCAATTATTCAAAGTCAGCCTCAACAAATAGCACTGCAGGGACAACTTGTTGATGCACATCTTAATTTCTGTTTCCTGAAATCACAATGAATTAGATAAAACATGCAAGAGAAAAATATTAAATATCTTGCTTTTCTTCTTCACATTTGCAAACAATACTATGATTAACTGGATCCATCACCGCACAAAGCTACCAGAACTCCCAAAACATCCTCTGTACTGCAACCACAAATGGATTAATACACCTTGCTTCTTTTGTTCAATAACATTACTTTTGGTTTGCAAAGTATATTTGTATTTTGTTTACTTTTTTTTCTTCTATACCCCTGAATTTGCATGATGAAGTATCATTGACTAACAGAATTTTTTACAATTTGAGCATATGTAGTAGATCTACTCTACAGTAGGTCTACTCATTAATAAATGTGCGAAGGGGAGGTTATATTGCCCTTATTGCTCCACTTGGTAACTAGCTTCCAAAACCATGGTTCTTTATTTCTTAGACGGACTAAGCTAGCTCATGGATCTCCCTTGAAAATTATGAAAGGCACTACTGGCAATAATTAAATGAAAAAAGGCGCCGAAGTAGAACACCCTAGCAGTCACCACTCTTTAGACATTATCTTTCTAAAATGTAACACAATTTGGCACAATAAAACAAAGTAGTAACAAAAACAATTCCAATTTGGAATTTAAGTGATATCGTTGTATAAAATTCTGTTAACCAATCATACACCATAAGGTTTTCCTAAAACCCAGACGTTCTGGAATTTATAGGTAACACTAATCTTTATTTTCAAGTGCCTATAATTGTTTCCACCAGAGCAAAGTCAAGTTTTCTTCTTGTTACATTGAACTATTCCTAAGAATAATAATACAATATGAAAAAACCCCAGAATTTGAATACCCTGGATTTCTCAATTAACATGGCAGTTAAAAATCAGTAATTGAAAACATATAAAGCTTAATATTTTATATTAAAAAAGAAAAAAAAAGATGCTGATACACAGCACTTAGATCATTTAGCAGAAGTTCTAGTTTGTATTGAAGCTCCTTTCTAAACACAGGTAGAACAATACAATGTAGTATAAAACTCTGCCACAAATGGATGAGGAAAGATCAAGCAGACGGTCCAAATAGACAGACTATTAGCATAAGTCACTAGATTTTTTTCCCATTAATATAAACTCTTCTACAAAAAAAGAATAAAAAGATATTAAAGTAAATATCAAAATAGTAAAAGTGCACATGTTTAAACAATCAACTGCTTTTTTTAAAAAAAAGAAAGCTCTATAATGAAATTAAAAAACACAATTTGAATATTTCTTATGAGCAGAATAAGCTACCATGGCAATTATTACAGTATGAAGTATGTTTCTTCAGCATTTGTAAGTTTTCTTCCTGCAGCAGCACTTCAAAGATAAAGCTTTATTTTTGTTTGTTTCAGATATAACATGCCAAAATAAAATTTAAAAAGACTAAATTAGAACACAGGTTGCATATTGAAAAGAACATATTTTGCACGGAAGGAGGGAGAGAATTCATTAACAGTGGTTTCCATTCTTTGTGCAACAGGCAACCATCACTTCTAAGCATAACGACACAGGCTAAGATATGAAGTTGTATTGTTGCAATGGCCTTCTCCAGGAACTACTCTACAGCTGGAAGGTGGAAAGTAAAAAAAGAAAGAAAAAAGCAAAAACATTAGCATTTTTTTTAAAGTTTCACTGTCCGGTTTAAAAAAAGGAAACATATAAAGATATAGACAGGAATGTGCTGCAGGACATCTATAACACATTAATTAGTTGAGATGCATCTGTTAGTCTTTTAAAAGCCAATGTAGCTCATGGGTGCTTTTTCAAACACCGAAGTTAATATTTTAATGTGTCACCTGTTAGCCAAAGCTGTGCAGGAAGAAAAGTTCCTTACAACTCCTGAAGCCAAGCTGCTCAAGCGTAAATAAACAATGGCAAATTCACAAGAGAATTGATCAGTGAAGCTCCTGCCTCTTCACAAGCATGCGGGTGAGTCAGTATATCATGCCAGCCAATACAGAGAGCAGTAAAATCACTCAGAAGAGATGTCCCACTTGCAGAGGTAGGTGATGGCTTAGTACGTTTTTTTCCACGTTGTATTCCAACCCAATAAAAGCAAAAGGAAACATTGGATGCATCGAGTTAATTTTGAAAAATTTAAATCAAGTAAGTACAAGCCCCTTTCAAAGCTTAGACATAAGAGCAAATCACAACTGTTTCCCCCCTCCCCCCAAGTCTGTTTCTAAAAATTGAATGTACAACTAACAAATATAAAGATGCAGCTGGGCTGCCATTTGAAGCAGTGCTTCCCAAACTTGGGTAAAAGTATTTTTTTCTTTGGGTAATGACACTCAAACCCATTACCCAATCACAACAGGGACATTCAAATTAAACTGTATTACCTACATTGGGTCCAAAGGACCTTCTGATAAGCCCTTTGGAGAAATGAAGCCTGGGAAGCACTGCTCTAAGCAGTTATTGTGAGTTCTGAAGACAGAGAATGGTTCAAGGACTCAGAAGACAGAAGATTAACAAAAACAGTAGTGACAACAATGTAAACAATTAGCAAGTCTACTGAAAATTATAAATATGTTACACTAAACAATACAACCAATGCACAGTTGCAATTCCAGAACCCTTAAATCTCCCAATTTAATGTCAATTTACCTGATTTTTTTTACCAATGCAATCTATTTCTTAAAACTTCCTCATTCTAAACCCAAGAAAAGGAGATGCTTGAAAACTGTATTTCATAGATCCCTCTTAACTTGGAAGCAAAAGGTTGCTGCTTCTAATGGAGCAAAATAGCTTAGTCTTTATTATCAATGAAGGGGTTTTGACAAGGCATTTTGCAAGAAGGGGAGCAGAGCTTAAAAAGGCCTTTTGGATTATTGAGCATTAAACGAGAAAAGCAGGGTGGACCACTGTTAAAAGACATTCTAAAATATCAAAACCTGGTAAATAGCTACATTAAAGCTCAAATTCAAGAGACTAGAGTGTTTCCAGCAAAAGCAATAATAAAGTGAGGCATGTAGGGCCTACCATTTTAATACTGATCATATGTTTGCCAATCGTCAATAATTCACAATTAGTCTGAATTCAGCAGAACTCATTTCACCTCCTAATTTCTACACTCTTTAGTAAAGAATTTTTCTTTACAACCCATGTTGTAAATATGTTCAATTTTCTTCCCAATTTCAAGAAAGACGTAAGCAATTCTTGGCTTCTTTTTACTAGGAAAGCCCTCTCTTTATTATTTTACAGTAACATTGCTATATCTCCTAACTACTTCATAGGCTGAGCAGCACTACATAGGAAGGAAGCTGCAGATCATCTAAAAAGAGATAGTAATGTGAGATGAGGCAATACAACACCAAGATTATTATTAGCATGGCTTGAAGGGTCTGGAAGAGGAAGGAAGGAAATATTTCTACATTAGCAGACACAACTGCACGTCCTGCATTACTTCTTTGTAATATTTTAAGCATACAAAGTTATTTGAAAAAAGTACAGTATGAACAGGGCTTTACATTAAAATAATGTTTGAGGCTAGGCACTTTTGAACTATTTTGTTTTTGTTTTAAGTGTGCCTTTTTGTGCTCCTTGGATTTACCACAATTTTTTAAAAAACATAATTTCCCCCTCTTGTGTCATTCCCCCTTCTTTAGGCACCAATTGTGAAGTACACTTTTAAAAAATCTAGTGTATTGAAATTAAGTGGCTGAAAAGGCCCCTTAAAAGTTCAACGAAGTATTTTTAATCAATGAATACCTCCTTGCTAATTTACCTCACAATTAGGCATAACCAAAATAAACTAATTATTTAGTTTCCAGTGCCTAGAATGTAGAGCCCTGTGAAGTGTGTGGTTGCATAAGAAATGCGATTTTGTTTTATTTAAGCAAAATTTAAGAGCTCATTAATACTATCCTATAAAGCTCTAATACTGACAGTTAAGGAGAAACTGCATTGCAACTTGACAATACTAGAACTTACTCCTATTAATTCTATACACATAGATAGCAATAGTGGACATCCTCTAAGCATTATGTAACCTCTTTAATTGCAGCAGAAAACAATTAAGCAATTGTCCCACTAAAATCAAGGAAAGTTAAATAAGCTTAATACTGGATAATGTCCAATGTGTAATTCACCCTTCCTCCTAGCATATTAATTGCCAGAAATTATAATATTTTATCATGGTAGTATAGTATACTCTTCCTACATCACATCTGTAGCATTTTAATTTTCCTTTCCTTGATCATTAGATTCTCCTCCCAAACAGGCAATATTATATTGCATATTTTATTTTTTTAATGTGCAATTTTTTTAATAGCTTAAGCCCAAAAAGCCAAGCAGGGTAGGAAATAAAGGGCTTCAGAAGGTTGCCTTCTTTCCCATAGTTTGCCTACATATTTAAAACTTACATAAAAGATTTTTGAATTTTGAGATAATGATAATGATAGCAATTAACCACTGTAGCAGATTTAATCATCTACTTTTAATACTCCCATTGTACTTCTGATTTCAGAAGCTAGATACCATCACTTCTCAAAACTACTAACCAAGGAGACAATTTTGCTGTCTCCATCCCTGGAAACAAACTTGTGACTCTGGGAAAAGCATCCCATTTGTGTTAGACAAGCTACAGTTAGTAACAGCATGTACACTGTACCAGATATGCTCCTTTAGCACTTATCCATAATCCACAAAACCAAAGCCATTCACTGTGGAAACAGCAAATACTCTTCCACTATTAACTTCTTCATAGCCTTTTCCCCACCCATGCTTGTGACTCAGTTACAGTTAAGACCATTATAATACACCTTGTATTACATGGTTTAACAACATATTAATATAAATCATCACTGCAATATTAATATAGTGGGGATTAATGCTGACACTCAAAAGCACAAATATCAGATGTGTGTTTACAGCTTCCTAATTTCTTCTTTAATCACAACAGATCTTATATTTATCACTGCAAAAAACTTGGTTATTAAGCACAGAGCCTTCCGACTTGTCTCCACATGATCGAATATGACTTACACTGGGGCTACTACTCTTGACTTTGGATGCAGATTTTGTGCGCACCCTTTTGGACTGCTCATTATCCAACTCAAGATGTTCAAGGCGCTGGGTCAGGGCCAGCTTTTGCTGAATCGCCATGCGAAGCAGGGAGTTGAGGGTCTTCTTTTCATCTTCAGCTGCAGCAAGTTGGCGTTGCATTTCATCCAGCTGAGTGACATATTCATCACACCTGCAATGAAAGTTCACTTTTAAGAGCAAAGCCTTCAAGTGCTAACACAAGAGAATTGATTCATGTATGCCTTTTAAGTACATTTATAACTTGTAAGAATAGTCTATTCACATGTGTGGGCTGTAGAGAGGTTATAGAGAGTGCAATATTGGTGTTTCCAGGCTCCAGAGAATCTCTTGAAAACCAGATTGTGGCTGTGACGCTTGAAGAGGAATGCGCATGCAAAAGGTTTAAATTAACTAAATGGTGTTACTGTATTGTACTAGGATAACACCGACTTGCCATCTGAACAAGGAATCCTGACTTTCACATACAAAAATCAAACTCCTCCTTTTAATTATTAAATAAGATATAGATCTTATGCTAAATTACAACTCCTTTATTTATATATGTATTTTTTAAAAAAAAAAATCTGGAAGCTAGAAAAAGCCCTTAGAAACATTGTGAGAAGGGCAACAGCCCTTGCAATGTTCCAAGGCTCTTTCTACTTTTGGAAGCATCACATTGGCTAGTTTTCTAGAGTAGCTGTCCCTCACATTGGCTTGGTGTGCTTGTCAGCAGTTGCACAGAAAGTAAGTGGACTCCTGTGGTTGAGCAGGCAGAATTCCCAAACTTACTACGAATGGTGGGGCAGAGGGAAGGCTCATACTGATGGGTGCTGGGCCTCCCAGTATCCTCCCACTCAGGATACTCCAGTGTGGTCACTTAACAATTGCAGTGGGAGCTGAGAGTGAGACAATCATGAGTGAGACAATCATGGGGATGACTCACTTAATGACCACAAAAAACATATGTAGGCTTAATTGTGGTCATAAGTCAAGGATAACCTGTATTTGCTTTAATATGATGTGCAAATAAAGCTAGTAGGGCTGCATGTTACACACAAACTAGGTAAATTTGCTTAGCATGGGTGTCAATACCGATTCACGTTTCTAATTTTCTTGACGGTCTCCCTTTCATTCAAGGTTATGATTTTTAGTATTCCATTCTCGTCCTTTCTTGAATTACAACTCAGCCTTTTACTCAAATGTCACCATATTAATATCTTAATCAAGATCACAATCTTCAGCCCTGTGAACTATCTCAAGAGAATGTCACTGTTTTATTGAAAAGGTTCCTCAACGGTGAGGAAAACCTAACTCATTCAGCAACTTTTCTCCCATGCGATTTTTAAAAATTATGTAATTTAGACATATATGCTGTCAAATTTTATCAAATAACATTTAGTGTTATTCCAGTCATCAGTGTTTCTCCAGTCCTTCTTGGCAGTAAGCTCCTTCATTATGTCTTCTATCCCAGCAACCATTAATTGTTCCCAAATAATTTCTCATAGCAGTTAGCACAAAGATTTTTCATGATGATGCTTGTCCTCAGCAATTGTGACTTCAAACAGGGAAGCCTATGATAATTTATTCTTTAACTGTGATCATAAACCTTTTGTAACATTTGAAACATATAGTTTCCCAAACCATCATATTTCTGAATGAGAAGAAATAACTCCACAATCTTTTATATTTTAACTTATAGGCAGGTTTTGAAAACAATATTTCTCTCATTAATCACAGCTGATTTGTGCCTTCATTTTCAGAATGATGCAAGTTGCCATTTTTTATTTGCTTAAAAGAGAAACCATGAATACTGAATCTGCTACTTTTCTCTTATTGGAAGGGGGGGGTTGCTTTCCTGTTGCAGACAGCTTTTCAGTGTTTCTCAACCTTGACAATTTTAAGGCATGTGGACTTCAACTCCCAGAATTCCACAGCCAGCAATGCTGGCTGTGGAATTCTGGGAGTTGAAGTCCACATGCCTTAAAATTGTCAAGGTTGAGAAACACTGGCTTAGATACAGCTTCATGGATTTTTTGTGTGTATATGTAATCTATGTAATTGAAATTAATATCTGAAGAAGAAACAATGAGTATTCAAGCTATCTTTCCCAAAGTCCACCCCACCCCCACTAACTCGGAATTGTGTAATTTTAAGGTGACTACTATAAAATGTACATACAATTTTATTTGCTGTAACCATCTTTTGTTAAATTTTACCTGGTAGCAAACATGGCCCTCAGAGAAGAGAAAGTAGCAGCATCTTCTTTTAAAGCTTTGAGTTCATTGCGCAGCTTCATCATTGTTTCTGTAACCATTGCCTTTTCATTTTCGTACTTGCTTTTCAAGTTTGCAAGGGCAACTTCTGCTGTCTGATTGTTTCCCAAAATGAGCAAAAGAAAAGATTCACAATTATTGTAGGGCATCTATAAGCCAGTCAGATAAAGGGGATGTTAATGTATTCACACTCCCTGCCAAAGACTTCACAATGCAGGCAATTAATCCAATGAACAATTAAAATACAATTCATTATTTCTGAAGATACTTTTGATATGTAAATCTAAGAAAGAAACAACAATGTTAGTGATAGGAGTTCATTGGGGAATTGCCTTGTAAGAGCAACATTTTACCTAAACCCTTCTTTCCAATGATGTCTGCAATGGAAGTGTCAAAGAAACGGCACAAACAAAAAAAATTCTGTTGTTATGCTTCTTCCACCATCTTACTGCTTTGATTTTCACCAGTCCTACTCCTTTCAACATTGCTCCTTCTACCACCTACACTGGTGGGATTCAGGAAGAAGGAAAGAGAAATGATTTCTGATACTGGGAACCTTTCTTAATTTCTTACTTCATAAACAATAATAACAAAATGTCTTCAATAAGCACGCAAACCAACATTCTTTACTTCCTGTCTGACAACCTCTATTCTTTTTTTATTGCTATTCAGAGTATTCACTGATAAATCCATCCTGTATGATATGTCTACTTTTGCTTTAAAATCATCTAAGCAATGATTAAGCTATGTAAGTTGCCAAACATTTTTTGGGGAGTGGGGAAAAGAGTATATTTATTTCTGACCACTTTACCCTCATTATACATACATTTATATATTTTAGTCTTGCCTTCTCCTTGTAATCTTTTCTTTAAATTACTATTCGTCAAAAGTGATTTGTCCTTCTCTGCATTTTTTCCAGTTTGTTACTTTCAATTTAGATAGATCAATTTAGACTTACACATAATAATCCAAAAGTAACTTTATGATAATTTATTTATTTCAATAAGACTAGCAAAATACCCCCCCCCCAATGGCCATGCAGGCAATCAGAGAGACTGATCCAGAATTAAGAAGAGTGGATTATAGAAGAACTTTTCTTCCAAGACAGGATGATGGACCTTCTGGGAACAGGTTTTTATGATACCATATTTGAACCATATTCTGCGTAATGTAATATCAATTATATTAAGCGCTGACAATTATCTGGGGGAATGAAATAGCAACTGATTCTTACAAAAAGAGCAATGAAATATATACATTTCTAGATGTATATATGTATACATCTAGATGTATACATATATATGTGTGTATGTGTGTGTGTGTTGAATCCTTTCTCTTTGTGATCAAAGTAGTGTAAATCTCACCTGTTTGTTGGCTTTTAGTACAGTCCTCAGTGTTGCAATCTGTTCTCTCTTGGTGCTTAGCAAAGACTTCAGCTTCAGAATTTCTTCCATAAATGCCTCTTTATCTTTGTCCACCACTGGCCCAAGTTCCTGGGTAGTTACCCGATGCCGCGACAGCTCAGTTGTTCTATCTACTGCTGCCTGCAAATGCTTGATCTGATCACGGATTATGGCAATCAGGTTGTAAACATTCATAGGTTCCTTCCGGGATACCTCAGATACTGGTGAAGGGAGGGATGAAACTGGTGAAGGACTGCTTTCACCACTCCCGGTTTCTGATTTCCCCAAGTCTATCGACAATAAACCTTTAGAGAGCAGGATTGGTGATCTGTGGCCTTTGACCTCCGGACTGGTATGTCCTCCTTTGCCCTGCTTGTAGTAATCTAGCATCACTCTGTTGGGGGTTTCATTGTTGCACATGCATACATGATGATATAAGTTGGCTAATTCCTCACTGAAGGTAACCAACTCATCTTGGGCTACACTAAGGCTGCCCTGGGTTTCCCCAGCAACATCAGTAACTTTCCTGAGTTCCTTCTCCAATCTGATGACCTGCTCCCTATCTTGCCTACTAGACTTGTCCAAAGAGCCGATCTGTTCTGTCAGGGCTTGGGTTTCCGTCTCGTACCTGCCCTTATCTTCTTCGTACTTGGATTCACATTCCTCATATTTAGCCTTGAGAGCTTTAAGTTCCTCTTTCAAGTCACTGATTTCTGCCACAGCTACTTTATACTTGCACTCCAGGATCTCTGGGTCGTTGATGTCCACCTCATAATAATCCCCATCTTCATGGCTATCTCGGTCTTTCTCATTGTCGAGAGCCGACTGACGTTCCTTGCTGACCTGGAGTTTTTTCATAGCACTGAGGTTCTCTGTGAGCCTGCCGACTTTCTCACGCTGCTCAGAAAGGGCACCCCGAGTGTTCTCCAGTTGTTTTTGTGATTCTTGGAGCGTAGACAACAAATTCACTTTTTCCCTCTCCATCTGTAATGAAAAATAATGATTATTTTCTGAACTCATACTGTATCTGTTCCTGTAAAGCAGCCTCTCATAAATGAAAAATCTAAATTTGGCACCTGGCATTTACAGTTAAATGTAACAAGGAATATTACTATAAGATTATTGAATCTAAATGTTTTAAGCTATTATTTCCAGAATTTGGAATCATTAACCTACAGACTTACTTTGTACAACTGCTATTTGTGTTTTACAATGAAATATGTACCAAATTATAGGCATCTACAGTACTGGGGTTGAAAATGCATTCAAATGTTAAGGATAAATGTATTACCATGTTTCCCCAAAAGAAACAGGCTTCCAGAGAGCCGCGGAAGCATCCCCTGGCCTCAGATCCGGGTAGCAACGGCCTGGAAAAGGCCTCTGATGCCCAGATCAGGCCTCTGGAGGGCTGCAAAAGCATTCCCCAGTCTCACGTCCAGGCAGCAGCGGCCTGAAAAAGGCCTCCAATGCCCGGATCAGGCCTCTGCAGGGCCGTGGAAGCATTCCCCAGCTTCACTTCCAGGCAGCAGCAGCCTGAAAAAGGCCTCCGATGCCCGGATCCAGCCTCCGGAGGCACACAGAAGTGTCCCCGGCCTCAGATCCAGGCAGCAGCAGGAACCGCAGCAGAGAGGAGACGGATCTTTTCAAGGTGAGTCCGGCCTGGCATAAAAGGAAGAGGGAGCATGAGGTATCTTAGTGGGTCGGTGAGGCCTTGGGGGCCTGTTCCATCACTAGGCCCTCCATGGCCTTCCCCACCCTGAGATACCTCATGTTCACTTAATGAGCCATGTGCGTTTTAATGAGCAGGGAGTGATCTCATTCAAGGTACAAGATTCATTCCCACAGTTTTTGAATTACGAATGGAATTGGCAGGCTCCATTACATTCATAACTGGAGGACTACCTTTATAAGTCTATCGTGGTAACATGAAGTCTTGCTTAATGACTGCATCCCTTATCAAAGGAGTTGCTGGTCCCAATTGTGATCATTAAGTGAGTACTACCTGAATATTATATATTGATTATATAAGTAAAGCCAATCCATATCAGTTTAACTGATCAAAGGAAATTCTATTATCTATTATGATAAACATATATTTTTATAATGTTCATTCATACTTTTCCATGAGACAAAGATGTATACAATGAAATAGCTTTCTCTTCAAACAAAATAATTGCTTGAAATTTGCATGAAATATTTTTATTCTTTAAAATGATACTTAAAGAAACTAAGACAATCTAGAAAAGTAATATATTGTGAATGTTCATATTTTAGCAAACTATTTAAAATGCCTTTACAGTATAATCAGCAATGTTTAACAATGTAATCAACGTTATAAAGTTTTATGTGGTCTCATGAGCATCCATGTTTGGGATTTTTAATTAATTTTTTCTACATTTAACACTTAAAATGTTCCCCTCTTTATTACAAAACCAAAATAAAACTTAAAAAATTGGTAATTTCTATGAAAAAAAGTTTGGATCTCATGAGATTTCAACTAACACATATAAATTATTTAAATTAATCTCAATATCACTGGACATAAATTACAGGTGTGAAATGTGTTTTCCTGTAATGTTAGAAATTTACAAAATTAAACATCAGGGCAGTCCAAATAAAATCAACTATCAGTGGACTTCAAATTTTAACAGATTTATACTTTATGGTAACTGAAAGCATTATTTTCCTAAACAGTGTAGAAAGTAGTAAGACATACCACGTTTGAAACTTTTTCGAACTCAAGGTATTCTATTTGCCATTTCAAATAGAGCCAATATAAAAGATATATTAAAATTGAATATTACAGTTCACTTCAGCAACCTCAATGAAACAGAATCTCCAACCGGTACATATTTTTGGAAAAGCTCAGTTTTAAGAAATTGATATACACATATTGAAGAAATGGGTAAAATAGAGACTTACCTGCATTAACTGCTGTTTCAGCTTTTGTATCTCAGATATATTTAGCTCACTCAGAAGATCATTCACCAAACTAGGGGCTGGAGGAAAGCTATCGGGTTTTTTTGGTGTTGATGCTTTATTATTGCCATTGTTGATTTTACTCAGGCAATTTGGTTCAAAGCCATTCACAATCTCATCATTATTGGGCTCGGTGGTTTCATCACTAAATTTCAATCCATCCAAAGAGATGTTCAAATGGCTGGTATACATGGAGTCATTGATATTCATGTAATGAGATAATTCTTTCCGAAGATTATTCTTCTGCTCACGTTCTGTCTTCAGGGTTTCTAAGGCTTCTTCAAGCTGGCGTTCAGATATCTCTTTCAATCTTATGGCATCTTCTAACTGGCTGTTCAAGAATTCTGTAACCTCTTCTAGTCTTTTGATTTCATGCTTCAGCCCTTCAAATTCCACCTGTTACAGAAAAGTTGTCACTAAAATACCTGATAGCAAGCATGAAAGAGGGAATGATAAAACGTTCCACTTGAAGTAGTAAAAGCTCTACAAAAAACAAGGAAGAAATAGAAGGATGGCGTAGAGCTTCAAACTCTTTTTGTAATGCTTCCTCATTTTTACCTTCCTAATACCAATACCAGAAGTTATTGTATATTTGTGCTCTTAATTAAAAAAATTTCTCCCTTACCTATGACTTTTCCTCTGAATTAGTTTATATAATATAATTTTATAGTATGTTATAAAATGTGTCACTTTTGACAATCAGATACATATGAAATCTCAGGTCAGTTTCCATTCATCGCAATAAATCCTGCAAATTACATAAGGAATAAAACTGACATGAATCTAACACACAATACACATTCTAGAAATATAAGGTAATAAGAGGATAGTACTTGTTGTGCTTAATGAATTGGATGCTGGATCATAAAAGCATATGCCGCAACGAATTTGTAAGTTTTTAGGACACAAAGCTCATTGTTAACTTTACTAAAACAGATTGAAACAATGTCTTTTCCACCCAATATGTTACTGTTGCTTGTGTTCTTTTTCTCTCCCTGTGCCTTTAAGAATAACCCAAGTTTCATCAAGAGAGAATATTCTAAACCAGAGGTCTCCAACCCTTCCGGGCTCGAGGACGGAGGGAAGGAGAGCAGCTTCCAAATTGCTGTGCGTGCATGTACGCACGGGGCCATTCACACTGGTGCAGCACTCACAGCCCCGTTCACGCATGCAGCAGGTGTTGGCTCCATGCACATGCAGAAATGGCCGCACACCCCCCATAGCGGCTAGTGGCCGGTTCATGTATGCACAAACGGGCCTCACAAACCGCCCGGGCTAGCGGCACATACGCAAACGGGCTGCAGACACCCGTCCTGCATTAGCATTCCTGTTCACGCCTGTTTGCATGCGCAAACAGGGCCGCAGGCGCTAGCGCGAGTGGGGGAAAATGCAAGCCCACGCATGCGCACACCAGCCAGCTGTTTCCATAGCCCACTGGCCAAAAGCCCACAGCCCGCTCCTGGGCCATAGGTTGAGGACCCCTGTTCTAAATTCATTTAAAAAGGAAAGTTTTAGTTTGGATTTTATGTGTGTTTTAGCCAAGTGCATTGTGGATGGACTTTGTCTGTAAACCATAAGGTATGCCTATCTGCAAAAGCCTACTTATTTCTGTCCTCAAGTTTGTTTGTGTGTATACATGCATGCATGTGTGTGTGTGCGTGCGCGTGCACATGTTCACGTACACTTTCTCCTGTTGGGTCTCTTCAGTATAGAAGTGGGGAAATAGCCTCTCTTTCCTAACAATATATTTAAGACTTGGACTTTTCAAACTCTGCCTGCAAGCTATCCGTCCCACATTACTGCCTTCCCTGAAAGGTGTTGATCCTAACCAATGTGTCCTAAGCGGTTGGGAGCAAGGGCTAAGGCATTCTTTTCAATATGTAATCTCTATTGTGGACAACTATTTGTCTGAAATGATGTAGGATCTCCTGCTCAAACAGGGGATTAGACTAGGAGACCTCCAAGGTCTTTTCCAACTCTGTTATTCTATGTTCTATGTTCTGTGTTGCAAAAAAAGCAAACAAAAGGCAAGTGAAAAAAGATAAAGCTTTATAGTGTGAGGCAACTGTACATTTTTGAAATTTTGAAACCTTGTGGTGGACTCATTTATACATGGCTGCCTAAATAATTACAACTGCAGGAAAATACAGTGAGATGTCCCCCTAGGATATGTTCTACTATCTAGAGAGAGCTTTGTGATGAAAAAGGCGGGAACTTGCCAACTGCTAGTTTCCAGCTTCTTCCCTAAAAGAGCTGGTGGACACCAAGGGAAGTATCTGGCAGTGCAATAGTATCTGGGCACACTCATTATTTACCATTTTCCTCACAAAGCTATGAAATTTTGAGGCATTGGACACAAGTTACATGCTTCCCTCACACACAACCAAGCAAGATAATAACTTGACAATACTCACTTGGTTCTGTTTCAGAATAGATACTTGTTTCTGAAGGCAGATGTTCTCTTCCTCAAGTTCAGTATAATCTTGCAGCAAGCGAGATTCTCGGAATTTATACTCTTTGATGTCATCTCGTAAGCGACCTCTCTGGATCTCAACATTTTGATTAATCTGTAAGACATGTACTAGCATTAAAAAAAATTTTCTTTTCTATGAGAGTTCATGACTAAAACTTGTGGTCTTGTAGAGAACCAGGCAAGATAAGGTAATAATATTATTATTTTAAAACTTTTTAAAATATATATATATATCCTACCTTTCAGGGTAACATTCTTCCCAGAAGATTATAAATTACAATAAAATAAAATAAGTGGGAAATAGGAAATAAACATTCAATAAATGTTATTTAGAAGTAAAGTCTTTTCTAGGAACTTTATGGTATGATGGGGAAATCCAGCTGGGTAGGTGCTTCTGTTAACTGTTGCATTCCTCCCTTCCTCTCTTATTACTGAGAGATACTTTCATGGCTAAATAATCCTATATCTTTCAGGCAATATATTCTTTGCAATGTTAATTTTTTCACATTCCTATTTACATAAAAATTGGGAAGTGCCTATATGCCAGTCTTCCCAGGTAGATTACACAGGAAATACTACTGGATGAGCTAATTCTACTTTATTGTAAGGCTACATTAACAGAATCTTGCAAGTCTGAAAATACAAATCTCCTGCAATCTCTTTTACAATCTGAGAAGCAAGGGATGGTCCCTTTTGAGTCTCTCTAGCTGCAGGCTATGCTCTCTCTTATCTAACCATTTCCTAGACAGCATCTATTCATCCGTCTCCCAAGATCTTTCGCATTACATTGCGTATACTATTTCCTAGCTGAATATTTCTGAGCATTATTATAGAACTATATGGGATTGTTGCTATTGTACAAGCCTCCCTTCTGCAAAATTTCCCTACCCAATCAATGCTGCAGCTGCATTGACACGGGATATTCCCAGAATGATCATACTGATAGATTTTAATTGCTTCCACTGGGCAGAAGATGACTCAGGAATTCATTGTACCCTGGACCTGACCCAGTTATTTATGTCCCTAACTCCCAACAGATGAAACCTGATTTCTGTTTCAGGATAATGATGATGTGATCTGGAGTTGGAGCATACTATTAATCCCTTATCATGGTCACAGATAACTTTTGTTTGTCTTTGAGTTATTTGCAAATGCTCAGGAAGGAAAGACCTAGAGTTCTATTAAGGCTATAGCTGCTATATGGAATTCAGAAAAATAACAATCCTGGGACAGTTTATACTTATTTTGCAATTTGTTAGTAAAACAGCCATATAAATTGTATTAGACAGAGAAGAAAGGAAGGGAGATATCAGGAAAAATCCTTGATTTCCAACTTGAGTCTTGGGAATGCTGGCAGGCACCCTGAGCCATGGAGTATTCAACAAGTTTCTCAACCTTAGCAACTTCAAATTGTGTGCATACTAGGCATGCTGGCTGGGAATTCTGGATACAAGTCCACACAGCTTAAAATTGCTGAGGTTGAGAAACACTGAAGTAGATAATTTAGATCCATCATTCAGATGAGTCTTCAATATACAAATAAGGGAGGAGTAATAAAAATAGTTGATTAAAATAACAATAATGTTCCCTGCCTTTTCAAGTATGCTTAGTCACTTTTATTGTCTCTCTTTTATTTCAAATAAGAAGCAGAAGCAGCATCATAACTGTAATTAGTTTTATTTATTCTAAATTAAGCAACCAAATCAGGCCTAAGGTGGAATTATCCTTTCCACAGATAATAAACACATCCATTTTTCCAACCTGAAAAGATTTGTAGACATAAATAAAATAAAAAATAATTTTCAACACAAAGATATTACTATCATAATTTCATTGTAGAAAAAAATATAAGCCATACTCATAATGCCATAAAAACACATTTCTATTTATGTCAGTTTAAATATTCATTAGTGAAACCTCCCAAATTTCTCACACATGAGATACAAATAATTCAAGCTGATGTATAATTTAGAAATACAAATGTGGAAACAGGATAACCTTGGTAGTTGTCAGTCCCTTGATATATTTTCCATAAGAGATTTCCTTTCTTTCTCAATTAATTAGCATAAATTTTATAATAAAATTTGCTTCTGAAGAAATAAAGGTAATGTAGTGTAATCTTGTGAAAATTAGATTCATGAATGCGCTCTCTGCTTTCTCCAAATTACAAATATAAAATCATAATTATGGTGATATCTTTCAGTATTTTACTCATTCTTTTTTAATAGAGCATGCATAGGCTATTTTGCCTTGATTCAGATCAAAAATGCAGAAAGACATTATGGATGACTTGTGCAATTGGTTCTTTTTATTGTATATTAGCATATCAGAAATACATTGTAAGATAGATAGGAGGCATTAAATTTTAAAATAAGAACTTAATTCTTACTCTGAAATTACTCTGTCTTTTCCATCCACATATGTATGGAGACTTCTATTGATGAATCAGAGTTAAGATCCCTCCATTATGGCCTCAGGAGCTACTTGACTACTATATGAACTAACACAATGTACTGCACTCAACTGATAAATTATTTCATTGCATTTGTGCTTGTAGGGGCAGTATTTAGGGATTTTTGAAAACAAAAAAGGTCCCCATCTTTTTTTAATCACCTGATTTTCTTCTATTGAAAGTCGAATTCTCAGAGTTCTAGCATTTCAAGGGCCAGAAACTAGAGAAAGGTATTAATCCTAACATAAACTGAGAATCACTCTGGTATGCAGTATTTTCCAATTTTCTATTAAGAAAGGTCTGTTGTAGTAAGAAGCCTGTTTTCAATTAGTGGCTTTCTCATTTAAAAATAGCTGCCCACTCAACCTTTTGAAAAAAAATCAAAGTGCTCTGGAGACAATATGTCAAAAGCTAATGGCTAATGATTTATATATTGCAGCAAAGCATTTCTAAGTGCAAAACATTAATTAAAAATTAATATAATAATAAACATTCATTAAAACAAACATTAATGCAACAAACATTAATATAATAATTTTATATAAAATATAATAATATTATATAAAAAATTCAGTGTAAACTCCAGTTTCCAATGACTTTTTGAAACAGCCATTCAAATGGGATCTGCCCTTGTTTCAGGAGCCAACAGATAAAGAGTTCCTATGGATAACACATGACTCTTCCTGTTGAATCTCTTGATAGATGAGAACATTTAGCACAGTGTTCTTTCCTCAACCTTTCTACTGTTGGCGCTCAATTATTTTCTGTCATGTTTGCTTCCTAGGGGGGCATGACAGAAAATAATTGAGAAGCACTGTCCTATAGTAACAGCTCTGATTTTCTTCCAGAGACTCCAATCAAGGCTGTGGATTCTACTTTAAAATGCAGCCATAATGAATCTGAACCATTTTCTTCGACTTGTTTGTAACTTCTTGCACCAGTTCTTATATGCACAACAGTCAGGCTAAGTATTTTGACTGTTTCTTTTTCATTCAGACAGAAGAGCCAAGACACTAAAGTCCAAGTTTCTTTCTTTCTTTCTTTCTTTCTTTCTTTCTTTCTTTCTTTCTTTCTTTCTTTCTTTCTTTCTTTCTTTCTTTCTTTTTTCTTTCTCCCCTCCCCCTCCTCTCTCTCTCTTAACTGCTTCATGAATGAAGGCTGATAATTATGCTAGTGACTTTATAAAATTCCCTTCTGAGTATGCCAGATTGTGTGGAGATTGGTTTTACTTCAGGTTAATCCCCCTGCGCCGAAGACACCTTTGGCCTTCTGTCTTGACATTTGTCTGCAGACATTATTTTGATATATCTCTTATTTTCCAGGCAGTGCAGTAGGATGTATCCATGGTTACAGTTACTGGGAAGTACACCCAGTTGCAATAATGCTGGCATGCAGTCCTTTCACCATCTTTGCTAACAAGGGGTTATTATATTTATTTCCGTACTTTTATATCACCATTTATCCCGGAGCTCAAGGTATATGGAATGATTTTTTCCAAATTTTATCTCCATCCCAACCATCTTACAGGGATGTTGCACCGAAGCGCAATAGAGGAATAGTTCACCTATATTGCTTCCAGGACTTGCAGTAGCCAGGGCTGAGCCACTGCTTGCAGTCACTTGTTTCCACTCTCCTGTTAATCAGCTAGAGGGATAGCCCTGATTGGTTCCTGGGGTTCCCTAATTGCTTATTTTAGTTCAAGATGACTTTAAGCAAATATGATCATAAGCATCCCCCAAACTGGATTGTGACAAATTGGGAAGTGAAACTGCTCTTTTTAAGGGGGGGGGGAAATAAATAATTCCTTTGCTGAGCAAATGGATTGAATCTGATAGAGGAGAATGGATAGAGATTGGATCTTGTGGACCAAACAGTCCCCCCCCCCAATGTTATAAACTGAAAAGGATTTTAAAAATAGGAATATAGAATACAACTCCTTAACCTCTGGATTTACTAGGCATGGTTAGAGGTGATTTCTCCCTGCTCCCATTCCCAGCAGGAGACAGAAGGTCTGCCAGCTAACACTATTGCTGGATGTAGCCCCATAGCCACATATATGTGACATTCAGGAGATGAGGATCCACCTCCACAGTATAATTCAAAATCCAGCACAAGAGCTCTACTGACTCTTATCACCACTGATGGGTAAGACATCCGAAGTATTACTGTTACCACTTGAAGAGCTGGAAGTGGGGAATCAATTGATGGAGGCAATGAAGGGAGTAGAAATGTCAGTCTGCTGCCCTTTAAAGAAGAGCATTTAGGTCAGAGGCCCCCAACCTTTTGGGCACCAGGGACCGGTTCTATGGAGAAAGATTTTTCCGTGGACCAGTGGGCGTGGTTTCGTGTGCTGCCTACATCTCACAGATGGAGTTTTGCTTGTTTGCATGGCCCAGTTGCTGGCATGCCACTGCCTGGTGTCGGTCCACAGACTGGGGGTTGGGGACCCCTGATCTAGATTAAAGAAGAGCTTTTAGGTTATGCTAATAGGCAATGGCAACCCAATGCCAACAGGTGGAGAAAAAAATGTAGCAATAGGCTACATTTCTTAGGCTGAAAAAGGTATAAGGATGAAGATTATTGCCATTAAATTTGTTACTAGGCAGGAAGAGTACAAGTCTACGTAAAATACCAAAGGCACGTATTCTGAAGGCCATTGTTTTCCAACTTTATCATATACCTGCAAAACCTAGATCAGGGGTAGGCAACCCAAAACACTCAAAGAGCCACTTGGACCCATTTCCCACCAAAAACAAAACACCGGGAGCCACAAAACCCTTTTGATATCTAAAATGAAGATAACACTGCATATATCCTTTTTTACCTTTATTATAGGTATGTGTGTGTGTGTGTATGTGTGTGTGTGTGTGTGTGTGTGTGTATGTATATACGTATATATATGTGTGTGTGTGTGTGTGTGTGTGACACATACAGGTAAAAAAAAGGATATATGCAGTGTTATCTTCATTTTAGATGTCAAAAGGGTCTCTCTCTCTCCCTCCCTCTCTATTTACCCTTGGTCTGCCACTCCTCTTCCCCCACTCTCTTTCTTTCTCTCTCTCTCTTTCCTCTCTCTCTTTCTCTCTCTCTCTCCCTTCCTCCCTCCCTCTCTCTCTCTTTCTCTCCCCCCCCTCTCCTATCTGCTGCTCACCTGGCAAGCTTCAAGCTGTTGTCCAACAAGCTCAGGGGTAGGCAATCTCGTCTCTTTTATGACTCATGGACTTCAACTCCCAGAATTCCTGAGTCAGCCTAGCTGGGCTAGCTAGGTCTCTCCTGCCCTATCTGCTTCCTGCTTCCTGCAGAGACGCAGCAAAGGGAGGAGCTCCGCCCAGTAAGCTTTTCAGCTCCTCGGAGAATACTGTGAGTGCATTCTCTTTTATACACACACACATACGCGCGCGCACACACACACACACACAGAGAGAGAGAGAGAGAGAGAGAGAGAGAGAGAGAGAGAGAGAGAGAGAAGCAGGGAAGCGCAATTGCCTCTCTCTGTCTCTGTCTCTCTCTGCAAAGGCAGAGGAGGCTGGGGGCCACAGGGGAAGGCTCAAAGAGCCGTATGCGGCTCTGGAGCCACAGGTTGCCGACCTGTGACCTAGATCATCAAATAGGCTGAATAAAGATAAAAACAAATGTCGTTGAATTGGTACTGGAATTGAGAATGCCTTGAACTGAAAGTACAATAAATTATTTGACACTAAAGAAAGTACATGCTACTCACTGCAAACACTAATACTGAGGCTAAACATGAAATATTTTGAATGCATGATAAGAACGCAAGAATCACTGAAAATAAATAAAATTGGAAAAGGCTCTCAAATGAAAATTAAATGCAAATTAAAAAAAAACCTGACAGATAACCCTAGGGAAATAATGGCCACCATGTTATAAAAATTTGGAAGGAACTAAATAACAAATGAAGTGCAGAAATTTGTGGTATTTGTGTTGTGAAGAGCAATTGGTCTTTCACAAGTTAATATCCCTAATTAGATCTGATCATATGATGACTCACTTAACTGCAATAACTTATGACTGTAATTTCAGACTTAATTACAAAAGTCAAGAGCTACTTATGTAGCACAAACTCTTAATGCATAGATAACTATCCTGTTTAGATTTTAACTATTAAACTATTTTTTTTCCTTTCAAGATTAATTTTTTGATAGATTCTTCAAATATATTTTTTTAATTTACTGACCTCTAGCTGCATATGTTAGAGTTACTTGCATCTGCCATACCCTTTTCCTTATCATGAAGCAGTAGATCTATGAATTCTAGGTATGTTCCCTAGATATATGATTCATGTACATCATATACTTCATCTCATTGTGTTGAAATTAAGGCAAGTCTGAACTTTTATTCTGAATTGTCAAAGGAAATGAGTCATGTGTCTTCATATTCTTTTGGTCACTTTTTCAGATGGGCAATGCTCTATTAATATTAGACAAAAAATCCTGTCTATAAAAAAATCTAAGAAAATGTTAGAAATTACTAAAAGTATTAATGAATCCTCCATTCCACAATATAGCATTTTCTGTTCATTTAAACCACACAAATTAATTCATCTACGACGTTATTGCCTGCCACATTCTCTGTATTAGCAACATTGAAAGAAGCTTGTTTCTTGGTCTGATCTTTTACAATAACAATTATTTAATTATCCTTAAATAACTGTACTATGTTCTCAGGACATGCTGCTTTTAGTGTAGGTTTTCTATTTGAAATTAAGATCCACATTTTTATCTTGTGCATGTGTGTGTGTGTGTGCATATGTATGTGCAGGTTTTGTTTTTTTGTTTTTGCTGGCTGAACACTTTCTGAGAAAGAGCAGACAAGAAATTAATGAAACATTAAAGAATTCTCAAGTGTTTTAGTTACAAATCCTATTGGAACCCTAAGTGACACTCCAACTTTGAAAATTTTATCTCCTTAGTAATGAAGCTCAGGCAGGTGCTTATGAGAACTTGAAGACCTGGAACAATCAGGCTACTGTGTATATAGAGAAAAGCCCCAGACAGCCAATGTAGGCAGATGGGGTCTAACAAGAAGCTTAGCTGGCTACTATGGTGACAGCACTGGAACCTAAAAATAAACAAGTGCTGGAAATAATATTGCTTGAATTGAGAGGGTAAGGAATAGAAACTGCCAATACCATCTTCCTAAACAGAATCCACATTTCACCCACTACTTCCATTCCTAGCTGTAGATTTCTTTTGCAATTTTTTTTTACCTATGAGCCAAATAAATTCAGAGACATAAATTGAGAAGAAATCAGAGCCTAGAGCATTGGTGTCCCAATATTCTGGCTTGCCTGGGCTGCATTGAGTGAAGAGGCATAGTCTTGGGCTGCATATAAACTATATATAGTTTTTTATAATATAGAGCCACATAATAATGTTAAAAGTTTACAGACTTGGGAGGCCACATTACTAGTGCTACAGGGCCACATGAGGCCCATGGGCTGTGGGTTGGACCCTCTTGGACTAGAGTCTTACAGGACTTTGTGAGGCAGGGGCAAAAATCTTTCCTGCATTTTATTCAAAAGCAGAAGAACTTCCTTATATATATTTAGAGATTCTGATCATAAACTGAGGGAAGAACAGGCAGGGAACAAAGTCTGAATGTATATCGGTAGTATATGCCATCTTGATACTCTCACTCGCTTACAAAGAATGAACAAAAATGTGCTTCTGGAAATGATGATGGCCACGTGCAGTTTTACTTTAGAAATCCTACTGCATTTGTGCCATAATCTGTTGTTTCTGACAGAATAAACATATGAGAGGGAAGATCATTAATTTATGAAAAGAGGAACCAATGAAAGAGTTTACAAGCACTAGCTCGACTATGCCAATCTAGATTGCTGAAAACAAGAGTAACTAGTGTCCAAAACTTCTTATGTGATGGGAACGAGTAAATACCAAAAGACCAAAATTTAGGTATGAAAAAGATATATTCAGAGTTGATGCAGTGGTGCTAAAATATATAAAGAATCTGAGTCTAAAAATTAAACTGCTGAATTGGGGAAGAGCAGCCTAATTTTAGATACTGTAAAAATTATAATAAAACCTGAATTTTGTTGGCTAACAGGACTTATATAACCTTCTCTAAGTAAAGATGATCGATAATTGAATGTCAAAGTAACATTTTTTTTCCTGAAAAGCAACCTCAAGTAAGGTTTTTATGGATTTAAAACAAATTGAAATTATTCATGCTTTCTTTGTAATACCAAATAAAGCAAGAATTCCATTTTTCCTAAAATGATTTAGTAAAACTATAGTGTTGCTTATTATTTCTTGTTTTTTAACAGCAAACAATTTTTAGAATGTAATTTGTATCAAGAATTTTAATCACAGTAGTAAAAACTAATGCAAACTAAACTTAGGAAAGGAAATTGGATGGAAATAAAAAATAAAAAGAAATAAAGAAAAATAAAATACACACATACACACACACACACACAAATACTTAAATGTATAAAAAGTGACTTCTAATCTTCATCACAAGTATAAACAAATGTAATTATTCTTCACACATTCTAAGGTTAAACAGATATCTCTTCATCCCATATCCCAAACCTATAAAACATCAGCTTTTCAATCCTGGTTTCTGCATAAAATCCATAAAGGATTGCCAAATTATTATTATTGTTGTTGTTATTGTTATTATTAGTTTTTCCCTTCTAATCAAATTAAAGAAATATAACAACAACAACTTGAATATCATTGGTACTGACAGAATTATCATCTGTCAATTGCAAAAGGCAGCTTTGCGCAGAACAGCTTACCGTATATGCCGCCATATTAGGCGACCCGGCGTATAAGACGACCCCCGTCTTTATAGCCGGGCCGCATTCCTAGAACGTCGTCTTATACGCCGGAAACTACCAGTATTTCCGGCGTATAAGACGACTCGGCGAATAAGACGACCCCCGTCTTTGGCGCCGATTTCAGCGCTCGCGGAAGTCGTCTTATACGCCAGCATTTACGGTACATCCCGCAACGATATCTGTAACACCATCAAATAACCTCATCAGCCTATCCCAGATCCTTGGGAAGGACTCAATAAGTGGATAGAAATGCCAGGTCCAGTGTGAACATCTGGCTGTGTGACAAACCATAATAATAAACCAACTTTATATTTCTTTCTTTTACTTCTAATGGTCTTAAACTTTAAATCATGCAATCAAATATTATAAGAGGATTTAATTTTTCATCAAGTCTTCTTCATCCCATCACACAGATTTCGTCGAGGCTTTAAGGAGTGTCTTTTGTAAATCCAACCCAAAACATTTTCCAGATCATTCTCTTAGTTTATTATTTATATTTCCCCTTTTCATTTTTGATACTTTAGCCAATTTCTTTTGTATATCCAATAAAGCATCCTTTTCCAAATCATTCTCTTGGCCTGCCATTTGTTATTCCACTTTAGCTAAAGATAAAATTTGTTTCACATGTGTCATTCCTTCATTTACATTTTTAGACATAGTCTATCCAAAGAAGCAAATATCACTGGTAGTGTTGGTGTTGTAGCTATTAATTTCTGCCTGTTTTTCAAAGATTTCCTTTAATATTTCTGGTGTTATAACTTTTTGTGTCATTTTGTAGTTCCTAGCATAAACTGACATCAAAAACACACTTGTATGTTTTTTCTTGGTGCTTAGAATCTTTAATCCCCTTTAGTGTCCAATTTCTAAAATAATCATTTACCTTTGTTATGATTCGCAATAGCCAAGAGACTCAAAATAAATCTGTTTCCCACAAGAAGTTATTTTTTATAGTTAATTCCAAAGTCTTATAGTAGAAATCAATATTCCAAATTTATCTGACCCTTAATCTGTTCATAGCTTTCTTAGATCAAAATCTAATATACTTTTTTGCTATTTATTTTAACAGCAAATTCTTAGACTTAAAAGAGGTTTTTGAGTGTGAATATGAATGTATGTCTTTGTCAGGGTCAACAATTCCACTTTCACAGAGCTGTCTTCAGTTGGCCATACTCTCTTCCAAAAGTCTGACAGCAAACACCTTTACAATAATTTTGGGTTCCTAGATGGTAAAAAGTATAGAACTATCATATGTTTAGTGTAATTTAAAATGAAAGAGCTACTCTTTCTGGAACCTAAAATAATCCACATATCTGCTTTATGGAGCAGCAAACTTATTAGCCTAGGTTTCTGCATTTCACTCTTGCTTAAATGAAACACAGAAACATGAAAAAAACAAACTGCTTTAAATCAAATCAGAGTATTGGTCCATCTAGCTCAGTCAACAGTAACTAGCAGCAATTCTTCAGGCTTTTACACAATTATCTTACACAACTGGACCCAGAGATATGGGAGACTGCACCTGGAACTACTTACATGCAAATTATGTACTTCACTCACTGAACTACAGTCTGCCCTAAATAATGAAATACAAAATGACTTTTGCATTTTTTAGAATTATCACATGAGACAGAATTTGTTGAGCCAGCAGATATGAAAAGCTACATTCATATTTAGAAACCATCCTATCAGCATGTCTTAACAGGAGCAAACTAGAAAATCAAACAGCTGTGATTTAAAAGTAATTATTGTGTATCATACCTATTTAAAAAATATATTACCAGTGGAAATAGGCCAATTGTTTCTATGCACTCATACCTGTACACAACATAAGAATAAACTTCTTCAAAGGGGAGTGGCAGTTCTAGATGTTAAGAAAACATAGGTATAGCAGAGAAGTACTTACTCAATTAATTTAACCAGTTGTAGTTTACAATCTTCTTCACATATAAATAATAATAATAATAATAATAATAATAATAAAAAAGTTGGAAGGGTCCTTGGAGGTCATCTAGTCCAACCCCCTGCTCAGGCAGGAAACCCTATACCAGTGGTTTTCAACCTGTGGGTCGGGACCCCATTTGGGGTCGAACAACCATTTCACGGGGGTCAACAAACAACCCAATCCGCCATTTTTCCCCCTTTTCCTTAGCTGTGCTACTCCCTTTTATTCTATTGGCTTTTGAAAGCCAATAGAATAGACTCTCTTAAATAGAGTCTAATTCTATTGGCTTTCAAAAGCCAATAGGAATTGTCCAGGCTGTCTCTGCCCTGCTGAGCTCGCCAAAAGTCCCATTCTGCAAACAGTGCTGCACCAGTTGAGTAGTCCTCGACTTACGACCAGTTGAGTAGTCCTCAACTTAGGACTGGTTGGGGGTCGCGGCATTAAAAAGGTTGAGAACCAGTGCCCTATACCATTTCACACAAATGGCTGTCCCGTCTCTTCTTAAAAACTTCCAGTATTGGAGCATTCACCGCTTCTGGAGGCAGGTTGTTCCACTGATTAATTGTTCAGTTTCCATCCGTTGCTTCTTGTCCTGCCTTCAGGCGCTTTGGAAAATAGCTTGACTCTCTGTTCTTTGTGGCAGCCCCTGAGATATTGGAACACTGCTATCATGTCCCCCCTCGTCCTTCTCTTCATTAAACTAGACATACCTAATTCCAGCAACCATTCTTCATATGTTTTAGCCTCCAGTCCCCTGATCATAGAGGTGACACCAATCTCCAGCTTTCTTTTTTAAAAAAAAAAAAAGTTCATTTCTAAAATAAAAGATATAAAATTTGTATGTTCTCACTTTTTTATGATTCAGGTCAATAAGTTTCAACATTGTTCCATGCAACCTTGCCAAAAGAAGAATAATGACAGGCAAGTATAGTTATGCCAGTGCTGTAAAATAAGCCAGTATGGTTATGTCCATGGCAGTGGGGTAGAGAGTGGGAGAATTAATTACTCTATGGCAATTCTGTAGAGAAGTTTCCTTTTGTTATTTAATACCTTGATGGAGGAGAAGTTTAGGAAAGTAATAGTAGTGAGGTTGATTGAACTAAAAATGCAGTTCAGCAAGAATTGGAGTTTTGGGATGCGCAACGCTAAATACTTCTAATTTCAAAACAGCCTATCACAGGGGTAGGCAACCTTAAACATTCAAAGAGCCACTTGGACCGTTTCCCATTGAAAAGAAAACATTGGGAGCTGCAAAACTTGTGTGCGCATGTGCGCACGGAGCTTAATTGAAGAGTTTAATTAAAAAGAAATAGAGGCTGCTGTGCATGAGTTCTTTCTCTCTCTCTCTCCCTCTCCTTTCTCTCCCTCTTTCTCTTTCTCTCTCTTTCTCTCTCCTCTCCCTCTTTCTCTTTCCTCTCCCTTTCTCTCTTTCTCTCTCTCTTTCCTCTCCCTCTTTCTCTTTCCTCTCCCTCTCTCTTTCCTCTCCCTCTTTCCTCTCTTTCTCTTTCCTCTCCCTTTCCTCTCCCTCTTTCCTCTCTCCCTCTCTCTTTCCTCTCCTTCTCTTTCTCTCTTTCCTCTCCCTCTCTCTTTCCTCTCTCCCTCTCTTTCTCTCTCTTTCCTCTCCTTCTCTTTCTCTCTTTCCTCTCCCTCTCTCTCTTTCTTTCTCTTTCCTCTCTCTCTCCCCTCCCTCTATCCAATCTTCTGCTCACCTGACAAGCTGGCTTCAAGCTCTTCTCCAACAAGCTGGCTCTCTCCTGCCCTTCCTGCAGAGACGCAGCAAAGGGAGGAGCCCTGCCCAATAAGCTTGTTAGCTCTTCAGAAAATAGGGTGAGGCCACTCTCTTTTTATACAGAGATAGGGGGGAGGAGGAAGCACAAGTGCCTCTCTCTGTCTCTTTCTCTCTCTCTGCAAATGGCAAAGGAGGCTGAGAGCCGCAGCAGAAGGCTCAAAGAGCCACATGCGGCTCCAGAGCCACAGGTTGCAAACCCATGGCCTATCACATAACTACTTCTGAGCTATAGTGGCACAGTGGTTAGAATGCAGTATTGCAGGCTAATTCTGCTGACTGCCAGGAGTTCAATCCTCACCAGCCCAAGGTTGACTCAGCCTTCCATCCTTCTGAGGTCAGTAAAATGAGGACCCAGATTGTTGGGGGCAATACACTGGCTCTGTAAACTGCTTACAGAGGGCTGTAAAGCACTATGAAGTGGCACATAAGTCTAGGTGCTATTGCTATTGCTCTTCCAAGAAATGCAATTGTTCAGTTTCAAAGATTTTTCAGTTCAAGTATTACTGCTTAAAAATACTTACCTCTCTCAATTCCTGGGCAACTGAATTTAGGCGTTCATTTTCAGACTGGGTGTTGGCAAGGACATTCCTCAGCTGCTTGAGTTCTGTCTGCAGTTCCATAACCTTTTTCATGTAGTATTCTTCTTTCGTGGCAGATTCCTGTATCAAAGTCTCCTCTCTGCTTTCTCCATCTGCTGCTACTTTCTTGTGGTTGGTATGAGCCTGACCAAAAGCCTGGAACAGAAACCAAAGCAGATTATGGTTTTGTTTTGTTTTCACAAAAATCAAGTAACTTTTTGCAGAATGCATGTTTATTGTACCTTAGGAAAGAATTTAAGCAGACCGATGTCTTTATCCATGAAAATGTAACAATATATTTTATGAAGGTAGACAGATCTACAGATAAAAATTTCCTTTTCAAGAGAGATTAGGTATGAGAAAATGGCATATATAAAAGCAATATCTGAGCTAATGAAAAAATAATTTGTTCTCAGATGAGTGGTATCTTAAAAAGAAGCAAATCTCATTCTTATGGACTACTGCAATAGTTCTATTATAACTTCACAATAGACTTTCCAATTAAATCAGTATGATTTTTATTTATGGTTATAGTACTAAGATACGAGTTAAACATTAGCCGCAATAAACAGAATCCACAAGGTCTCATTTGAAGCACTATATTCGCCACCAAGTCACACCAGAAGCAGTCATCAAGCCAAAATTTCTCTGCAGATGTACCAAACAGATCAATTTCGTTGATTTTTGATGACTAACTCAACATTTTCTATCTTTTAAATAACAATTATGGCTAGATTGGCAAGTGAATGTAACTCTTTTGTTAAATATACCCTGCCAATAAGTACAGTTAACATGCCAACGGTTATATGAATAAAACAAGTGAATTAAATCTTTTTCCAAATAACTTAGAGCAAGAGTTTTTAAAACTGTGGAAGACAGGAACATTTAAAGGAGGTTGCAAATTGTGGGAAAACACATTCTCACTTTCCCTGAACAAACAGCTCCTGCTTCGTCTGCGCAAATGTACATTTTTAGGCCAGTTGCTTCAGCTCTGCATTTCTGTGCAGAGTCCCTGCTATCAGGTTGGGAATTTATACAGGTTCAGAACTGGAATAGACTAACATAGATTGGGAAGACAGAAAGTGACAACCAAGTACCAGGGCAACCATAATGAGTCCCCTTTCCTCCTATTATTCAGGTTAAAGGTCAAAGGAGAGATTTAGTTGCTTTCACTGTCACACAGCCCGATTTTATTGCTGATACTTTTACGACAGGCAAAGAATTTCTCCACTTTTAATTTGCTTCCTCTATCACAAAAGCCAACTTTATGAACAGTCACTCTGAGTCTCAAAGTGCATAAATAAAATAAAATAAATCTTACAGTATTGGCAAAAGTTTCAAGTTTATAAGTTCAGGATTTTACAAGTAATGTGTTATTTTAATGGGATTGTAAAAGTATCATGACCCTAGCCCTCTTGAAGAAAAGCAGCAACAAATGCCTTTTGGATAGATTGTTTTATTAAATTTAATCTTCAACAAAATTGGCAAGTGTCACCTCAAGGCAGGAAATAAAATGCTAAGTGTACAAATGTATGTCAGCTGACTTTAAGCTGTATAAAAAGCTTTATATCCTAGTGCCTCAAACTTTATACATTTTAAAAAATAAAGGGAAAAAAACTTGTTCTCAATGGACCAGCTCTAGGTTAAGGACTTCCCAAAATTTTCTAATGAAATCATGCTGATTGTTAAGCCAAAAACCAGAGAATAAATTATATTATGAATTATTTATGGGTCATCTAGAATAAAATCTACTGCAGCTTTTCCACTGACTGCTTCTGCCAGCTCGTTTCTGTCCTCCCGCCCCTTTTGCTGCATACAGTCACATATACATCCATATACTATGTTCTCTGTTTGAGAGGGAAATGTCTGAGCAGATGGGAGATGACATGGGGTAGTATGAGAAAAAGATACATAAAGATCTACTGTAAACAAACATTATTCATGCAACTTGGATTTTACATGTTGTGTTCATCACTGAAAGTGAGATTAAAATGTCCCACTGTAAATAATTCATAATATAAGCAAAGTACCATGGACAAAATCATGGAGAAATGCTATCTATGTTGTTCCTAAGAGTTCACAATGACTTGATACCACACAATAAATCATGTGGAAAATGTATCAAAAATGATTAACGTATTTGGTTCAAGTTTACTGGATATAATCTCAATATGAAACAATATGCATGTAGAGTTAATGTTCAAGTCATTTTATAAACAGATATTTACATTCATGTATTGTATTGTATCTCCCAAAATATGATCCCTAAAGAAAAAGCTCAGGGAAAATACTGTACCATAGTACAGTAAAATTTATAGGAACCATGTGTTAAAAAACACATAAGAAATCTAAAATGTAGCACAACACAGAAGCAGAAATAATAATTTAAAAAGCTTAATAAAGGAATGCGTAACTTCTATCAGTAGACTATTGCATTATCCATATCCAAACCAGTCCATATATGTAAAAATAAATAAATAAATATATTATTTATTTAAATATATTACAAAAACATTCAAATATTGCTGCACAGTATATAAGGCTCTGAGGGGTAATCTTTGAACATGTCTTAATTTAATCAGAAGATTAAACAGCTATACAATAGACTATTTTATTTTGGCCAAAATCAGTCTTTTTTTTTTTTTCATTTTAAAAATTGAGTTTGCTGTATGGCTTCAGTCATATTTGCGAAACACAAGCTATAATCAAAATTGCGCCTCAATCCAACCCATTCTGAAGCCTCTTGCTTTTGTTCTCAAATCAATATAATATTGAAAAGATTTCTTATAGAACAGGGGTCCCCAACCTGTGGGCCACAACCCACTAGTGGGCCATGAGGGAATTGCAACCGGGCCGTGGAAATGGCCAGCAAGCGCACACGCACACATGCGCATCCTCGCTTGTGCAAGCCGTGGGTGTATACATGCACACACGCTCCATTTGCATGAGCGGCAGGCACGAGTGCAAGCTGTTCATGCAAATGCAGCTGCATGCACACATGCATGCTTGCTGGCCACTCATGCAGAACCATCCCCTTTCCCTCCTCCTGATCCGCAAAGCCAAAAAGATTGGGGAACTCTTGTTATAGAAAGACACCTGGGGTTTCAATTTCTAAGTTGTCATGCTGACTGAACCTTTGCCTCCCCTTTTAATCTTGTAAATCATATATTTATCAAAAGCAGTTTCTTCTCATTTCTATTGACCCATTTGAAGTTGTAAAAAATTGTTGCTGTGACAAGCAAGTGATTTGAAGCTTTTCACTTTCTTTCAAACCATTTAGTGTGTAGTCACCTCAAATTTCTTGCTGCAATTGTTTTATCCATCCTTATAATTTTTATTGTTTTCAAAAAAGCATATAAAATTCATCATAATTAGGCACTTTTTATTTTCTCTCCTGTCCTGCACAGAAATCAGATTTAAAATAATTGCTCACATATGCAAGTATCTTTATATTATTAATTTGTATATAAACAAGTGAATGTAATTATTCAAAATTGCACCATAATTTTTTTAAAAACCCTTTTAATTCTGTACGAATGCAAATAAAACAATAGATTAAACTTTACAGCTTGACCAGAATCTCAAACTCCTAATATATTAGCTGCTTATAGAAAACTTTCTACAGCAAATAGACATAATTTTAAATATAAATTCATTCTCAATCATCTCCCCTCCAAGGCTTTTTATCAATAAATTAAATAAACCAGCCTTATTAATAATAATAATAATGATAAAGTTGGAAGGGATCTTGGAGGTCATCTAGTCCAATCCCCTGCTCAGGCAGAAAATCCCATACCATTTCGGACAAATGGCTATCCAGTTTCTTCTTAAAAACTTCCAGTGTTGGCACATTCACCACTTCTGGAGGCAGGTTGTTCCACTGGTTAATTGTTCTAACTGTCAGGAAGTTTCTCCTTAGTTCTAAGTTGCTTCTCTCTTTGGTTAGTTTCCACCCATTGCTTCTTGTCCTGCCTTCAGGTGCTTTGGAAAATAGCTTGACTCCTTCTTCTTTGTGGCAGCCCCTGAGATATTGGAACACTGCTATCATGTCCCCCCCTTGTCCTTCTCTTCATTAAACTAGACTTCTTATTCTTATCCCAAAGTACCACTTTCCACTTAAATACTGATGGGGGGGGGGAGTTGGAAGGAATATGTGAAAAATGCCAGGATTGTTACTCCCAGCAAAGTCACTCAAGTTGTTCAAGGTCATTCCAGAGACCAGCTGAAGGAAAAATGCACCTACCTTGAGCAGCAACAACACTGAAAGATGCTGGAGATGGATGATTATTTGAGTGACAATGGCAAAGATATACTTTCATATTGCACAGGAAAAGGTAACTCAAGATTTACTTTTAAACCACTCCAAGAAAAGCATATCAACAGTATTGATAACAGAATGTCAGATAATGGGCAGCTCAAGTCAAATAGCACTCAACATGTTATTGAAGAAGTACTAATTGTGTTTATGATACGGCTAGATAAAGCTTTTGAAAAATCTAATTGCTACAGTTGGCATGCAGGGAAACAAAATCCCTACATCAGTGGTTCTCAACCTGTGGGTTGGGACCCCATTTGGGGTCGAACGACCATTTCACGGGGGTCGCCAAACAACGCAGTCCGCCATTTTTTTCCCCTTTTCCTTAGCTGTGCTACTCCCTTTTATTCTATTGGCTTTTGAAAGCCAATAGAATAGACTCTCTTGAATAGAGTCTAATTCTATTGGCTTTCAAAAGCCAATAGGAATTGTCCAGGCTGTCTCTGCCCTGCTGAGCCCGCCAAAAGTCCCATTCTGCAAACGGTGCTGCACCAGTTGAGTAGTCCTCGACTTACGACCGGTTGAGTAGTCCTCAACTTACGACCGGTTTGGGGTCACGGCATTAAAAAGGTTGAGAACCACTGCCCTACATGGAATATAGGAAGCATGAACATAGGAAGGCTCAAAACAGATAAAATAGAGTACATTTTGATATATTAGGCATTAGTGAATACAACTGAATTGAGTTGAAATGGACTGGAATTGATATTTTCAGACAGAATATCATGCTGTTTACAACTCAGGTCATAAAAATAAAGAAAATGACATTGCTTATTTACTATTCAGAACATAAAAACAAACAATGGCATTGCTTTCATAGTCTGGAAGGATATAGCAAGGCAATACTTTGATACAATGTAGTCATTGACCAAATCATTTGACTTTGCAGATGATCCTTTGATATGATGTTTAAATGTGTTTATGTTCCATCCACTGATGCAGAAGAGGAGGAGGTTGATGAGTGTTATGGTCGACCTAAAATTAACAGGACATGCAAGTAAGATGTGTTGCTTGTGGCTGAAGACTAGAATGCCAAAATTGAAAAGAGATAATAAGAAAAATGTTATTGCATTTGTACAGTCTTAAAAAAAAGAAATGAAGGAGAATGACTTGCAGTGATGTGTCTAAACCTCCAAAGATCAGAATCATTCAGGTAATGGTTTTCTCTGTGAAATCCTATGAAAGGGAAAGTTAAGACTTTAAAAAAGAGTACAGTATTGATGTTTTTGACCTTGGGTGTTGGAGGAGCCATCTTATAATTCTATGAATAGAAAAAAAAAATTCAACCCACATTAGTCATAGAACAAACTCAGATTTTCACAAGGTACAAATAATCAAACTATGATTATTTTGAATAGATTATGCAAAGATTCAGCTCTTTTGAGGAAAAATCACATTAGGAAAGATGGAAAGAAAGATGATTAGTATGGTAGCAAGTGGACTTATAGGCTCAATTACAGCAACAGCAGGTGAAATGTTTAAAGACCCGAAGGGGACAGATCATCCTGAAGAAGGTCTGAGGGGTCTTTGGTGCTCTCTGATCTTGGTTATTTTCTTGCAGATATTTCATCAGAGCTAGCGCTAATAATGCTACCTAGTTTGCATAATCAACTGTCTGCAAAAAAAAAAAATAATAATAACTAAGGTCAGAGAACACCAAGGACATCTCATTTCAACCCAGAGCTACAAATATTCTCCTTTATTGAAGAAAGTCCATTTCTGTGATCACTGAGTCAACATCACTCAGAGGCAGATAATCATAATTAAATATTCCATCAATCAAAATCCTGTTCTCCCAATATTACACATATCACCACTTTGTTTTTATTGACAAAGTATTCTCCGCCATACTATTTTAATAGTTCTAGGACAGTCTTCCATTTCCTGTATTTTTCTACTATTATTATAGATGCCCTCCTTCATGGATCATTACCTTCCACTGGCAGCTTGAGTATCCAAATTATGCTATGAACTATATCACTGAGAGTTTATTCTTCCAGGAATATCACCAATGATGAGCTGCTCATAGATGAGAGGAAAGATTAAATATGGTCTAGAGGAGGAAGAAAAAGGCAATAATAAAAAATGTATGTCACTTAAGGTTGAATTATTGAGTTCCTGATTTGCTTTTCTTTTTGCAGACATTATATTACCATGGTGTGTAATATTATCAATTCATCAGAACCCAATAAAGAAATGGGTACTCATTTTTATATACTGCCCCCCCCAAATAAATGTATATTCACAAGCAGGACAAGATCAACTGATATTGCAAGGTGAGCTATCCTCACCCTCATCATTAATTAATTGGCCAGTTGGCCAGTAGTTCTTTTATACCACAGACATACTTTGAAGAATCAGAACAGTACAGAAAAAGAAATGAGTTCCCTTTTATTTATTTATTTTTTATTTTTATGCAGTTTTATCTTGTTATTATTAAAAACAAACCTTAAGGAGCAACCCATTCTTTTGGGGGTCCACTGATAGTTCCATACAATACAAGCATTTTCCATGTACATTTGATTGTTTATTTTGTGAGATACAATTGTGAATTGCCAATTGAAAAACTACTCTCAACCCATTATTTTTTATACAGTCATACATGCATACACACATCTCTCATGCACACATAATGATTCTTGGTAATTATGTTAAAAAGGAATGGATGTTGAATTTTTCACAAGAACTGGAGTAAAAAATTAATTAACTGAAGATAAATTGTTTTATTATTACAAGGGCCAGTGAGCAAATTCAATTATATCTTTTATTTTGAGATTTCAATTTATGCTTTCTTAATAAGCAGGTATGAATATAACATATATACAAATTATAGGGAATTTTTGTCTTTTTTTTTTTTAGGAATGTATGACATGCTTTATGGACATGTTATACCTCCCTCCAATATGACCCTCACCAGATGTTTTTTACTACAATTTTGTCATCTTTAATCACTAACTGGGAAGAGTATAACTAAAATACTATACCTAAAGCAAATCATTATAAAATACATCTGGAGAAGGCTGCCTAGGATAGAAACAATAAGATGTATCTTAAGATAATTAGGCAACTATGATAACAGAACACTAATTCTTCTATCAATGCAAACATTGCAAATTTATTTTTTGGTTTTTCGCCAATTCCATTTTTCAGATCAACAACAAATGTTTAAGCACAAGTATTTTGCTTTCCACTGCATACTAATTTCTCACATTTTAGGACAAAGTATAATGGATAGAAGACAAGAAGAGCTACAACGAAGATAACAGTCAAATAAAAGAAATCTGAATCCAGGCAAGAACTGTAACCTGAAAAAGCATTTTAGACAAAAGTCTCCTTAATTCTGATGAAGATAAAGGGAAGAAGGGGAGAAGAATTTTCAGATTTGAGGTTTGCATCAGACAGGAAGGCGGTGCAGAGAGTGGTAAGGATGGCAGAAAAGGTTACTGGCAGTTCCCTCTCTTCCATTCAGGACATAGCATATAAGCAATGCTTGAGCAGGGTCCGCAGTATTGTCTACGACACAACACATCCTCTTCACGATCTGTTTTCCTTGTTACCTTCTGGGAGGCTTCGTGGTATCCAAAGCAGAACATCCACATTCAGTCACACTTTTGTTCCATACAATATCAACCTTGTGAACTCTCAAGCTTCCACTTTCTGCTATGTATTCAAAATGGACAGTGATTAATATTTATATGAATTTTATATGTAAAGGTGTAGATATATACATATGTATGTATATTGCATGTTTATATATGTGTTATGTATGTGAACATTTTTGAGAGCAGGCAACAGAATTTCATTTTTAATGTGTGCCAGCTGGCCCACAGTAAAAAATGACAATAAAGGTTATCTTATCTTGTTGCCCTAATGTTATAATAAAAGTAATATTAGATGCACGACTTTGGTTCCTTAGTCTGGTTTACCCTGAAGGGCTGACAGAAATGTATATTTCAACAAAACATGTAGATTAAAATATCAAAATCTTTAAAATTCTTGAATATCACTACAAAGTCAACCTTTCAACCCTTTTTAAATAATTTCAACAAATTGTCAACAACTGACTATGAAGATGATACAAACTAGCATTGCACTCAGTTAAAATTAGCTTTCCATTTAGTGCTCCTAGTATATATCAGTATGTTTGGTGCAAACCACAAATAAATAATTCATTTTGGAAAAATGTTTTTGAGAAAAATATCTCAATAACCTGGTAATAAACCCTGTAATCATATAATTTCCATTTTAACCATATAAATAGATATAGCATTATAAATTTATTCAACTACCATTGCTAAACATAAGGTTTGCCATCACAAAATATTTTTGAAGTACCTTTATCCAGAACAATAGTATTTAATATTCTGGGGAATGTATTTAGCTAAAAATTAACCGAACAAAGTATTTTGAAGACCCCTGCAATTGATTCAAATCTGCTCACCATTTCTTGCTTTTTAAAAAAATTGTGTTCATATACCATGCCAAACATGGATGTCTGATAAGTCTCAATGCATACTACATAGTAATCCTTTATTATATTTTTAAGTTCTTCTTGTGATGTTTTATTAATTCAGTCAAAAACGGAATGCAGTTTTAAAATATTTTAAATGCTACAGGAAGTTTTCAGCAAGTCAATTAACATAAAAGAGAGTACAACTCTCAGGTTATTTCTTAACCCACCCACCCGTTATTAACCAAAGAATCAATCAGTTACATACTTATAATATGCTTAACAACAGACCAATGAAACATCATTTTAGATCTTTCAATAGGTTTGTGTTGAGTGACTGATCTATTAAGAATTAGTTGTTAGTTTCCTACTAGCTTATTTTAATAAGATTTCAAGTGCAACAATTAACTACTGATTAGGAATACTTTATGCATTCTGTTGTAGCACTCAGGTGGAACTCTCAATATGTAAATTTCTCCTTTATGTAGCGAGTCATGGAAACAACTCACTTGAATTTACATTCAGTCTTAGCACACTAAATTGCTGATAAATATTAATATTAAAGATTTTAAATATTAAAACTATTTATCATTCTCTCTCCTGAGCATGCATTTTACATTCCACTTCTTTTCCATTCTCAACCCTTCGATACTTTCCCACCTTTCATTTAAAATCTAGTAACTACCCAAGCCTTAAGCATGAATAGAAACTGCATTTACCCATTAAAAGAAGAGAAATATACAGTCCATCGCAAGATACTAAGATACCAATTATACAAGCATTGTATAAGACCCACATAAAGAAAGAGCACATCAATAAACAGAAAAAGTGATACTGAAATAAGCAAACTGAAACAAATGTGGTTAGATTCAAAACAGTACTCAGTTTTGATGTATCTGTGTCATCTCTAGTTTAAAGCATTATTTAATATTAACCATGGTTTATTTTGCATTGGTTGATGTTGCAAGTTGTGGTTAATTAGGAAAGAAATATTTGCAGCCTGCTTCCTGCCTAAGGAGGATATATACAAACATAGGGAAAGACAAAGCTTATTCTTCCAGAGCTAAATTGTGATACATAATCTGAATTCAGCCTTGAATTTTAATGCAATTTTTAAGGGAATTACAAAAGAGGCAGCATTATATAAGAAATATAATTTCCATTGTAGCAGAAACATTATTACATTGTTCTCATCTCCTGAGGTTTGGATATTAAATTATTCAGTTAGCTTAGTATTGTAATGTCACTGAAGCTCAGCTTTCCATTAACCCAATCCTCTCCAGATGGTTGGGGCTGATAATCATGTTGGTTGGGAATTTTGAAAACTACAGAACAACAAATCTAAAGTACATCACTGAGGAAGAGTGAAATTTCTGTACTGTACTTACAGAAAGACTTGGTATAACTGGAAGGAGGAATAACAACCATAACTGTGATGTGATGTCAGCTCAGCATTTATTAGAGAAAAAACATTCCCAAAGATAAAATCTAGCATCTCATTTAGAGAGTAGCCTTTTAGGTTCAGATACACTAGGCCACGGGTATCAAACTCGCCACGTCACGTGACGTGTCGCAATGTATTGTGACTTTTTTGCATTGCTGGAGCTGGGGTGGCCGTGGCCTCTGTATGATGCAACCGGCCCATGGATCGGCAGTTTGACACCCCTGCACTAAGCACTATAGTTCAGACTGTAGACTATAATTCTTCTTTAGCTTAGAGTTTGTAATTAGTGGGGTGTTTCATCATTCTGTTAATCATAATGCTGCCCAGAGTCACTTTTTCTGAGATGAGGTCTATACAGACTTGATAAATACATAAAAGGCTTCATACAAATAAAAGGCTTAATGGGATTAAGTTAACTAAAACTGTAGTAGAACAGCATTTTTTTTGTTGCTGTTCACATTTCTGCATAGCTGTAGAACATAATTACAACTATTCGCACACAATAACATCTAGGATGGGTCCAAGTTACATCAGATGAACCGTCTCATCCCAATGGGACTGTCCTGTCCCACCCATGCCAGCAGAGGATGCATACTGCGGAACTCATTCAGTCAATGAATTTCAGCTGGCAGAGTACAGGAGAAGAGCCTTCTCTGCCATGGTTCCTGCCCTTTGCAAGCATCTCGCCTCTCGGGGTGAGATCTGCTTCCACCCTCCTGGTCCTCTGCAAGAGCCTGAACACCTGGCTCTGCTAGTTGACTTGGGACCCCAACAGGGAAGGTATCACAATGGAGGTGGTTATCGACCAAGAGAAGATCCCACCTCCTTACTTACACATCCTGCCCCCTCCCTCCTTTGCTATCTTTAATTATAATTTTTGTTTTTATTATTAGAAATATCTATTTTTATGGTTTTATTACTTTTAATGTTGCAAGCCGCCCAGAGTTGCCTGTGATGAGGTGGGCACGAAATAAATTTAATAAAATAAATCAATAAATCTGTAAATTTTGCATATGGATCCAGGTCCAAATCAATACTGTTGTATTTCTTTTTAAAGTACGTTTTTAAAGATGTCAAAAGAAAAGGCACTGGCTCTAAACAACAGAGCCACACTAAGAGGGAAACTGAATCAGACTAAATTTGGTTTCAGAAAGTGTATTTTGCAGTTAACGTATTAAGTTTAAATAGCAGATTAAAATAGCCTTATTATTCAACTTAGCACTCTTTAAGTCTAATGAATTGTAACTCACTACCCACAGCCTTTCTGTGAGGGAGATAGGTGGTTAAAAAGTTTGATAATAAATAAATTTCATCATCTTAGCCACTGTACTATGTAGACTGGGAATTAACTAGAAATATCAAAGATTGAATCTGGATTCTTCTTCTGCATAAAGAATATGTGCGCCACATACATCATTAGTCAATTTATAGAAGGAAATCAGATATGAGTATAATTTAAAAGCATAATTATAATCACTTTCTCTTAGCAAACATGGGATAATGTTGGAATAAAGCTGATCTGAAGTGATGAAAGACAAACTTGATTTTGACATGCTTCTAAAGGATGGAATATTTTTTTTTTAAAAAAAAAAAAATCCAGTTCATCTAATTGTGCAGCTTGGAAGAAGCAATATCATTCAGTCACTTGGGCTTCCTGTATTTTTTTTTTTTTTGGCTGTACTCCCAGAAATCCCAGATGGTCAAAGTGCTGTTAAATTTAATCCCTTGAGTTGTGTCTTGACATCTGTCCATAAGCAACTTCCCTCAGGCCATTTATTTCACTCATATAAGCCACTAGCCATCCATCAACTTGTAATTGCTTTGGGACTCTGCTGGCCAAAATCAAACTGATTTGGATAGAATTTATCAATCTATCTTCTGATTGTGTCCTGTTCTGCTTTCTAGTGCAATAATTAAATACTTTTCTATTGCACAAAGATCACAAGCTTAGGTGTTTCTGTTTTTAAAAATGGTTGTATATACATGTCATGCTTAGCTATGTTTATTGATTAAACCATAACGACTGAGCTCACGTATCAGGCTAAACTGCAGTTGTGTGAAACACCAGCTTTGCGGAGTAAAAATGCTGTTATTTCATTAGAATAGCAAAAAGGTCATCAACATCTCAATGAAGACAGTGAGCCAATTAACACAGGATACACATGTTCAACTAACTGAAGCAAGAGCTGTAGCAATTTTTCTTATTCTGTAGTTCTGACATGGTGGCATCCATGGAGAAACAGACTTAGTGCATGTACTGTATTACTCCTTATCTCCGTATAAATAAAATTACATCAATCATAGTTTTAATATGATTTTATATGTTTTTTTTTAGTATTTGATAGGTAGCCGCCCGGAATTGGTTGGAAGATAGGCAGGCTACATCAGACATGTCAAACTTGCAACGTCATGTGACATCGTGCAACGTATCGGGATGGTTTTACCATTGCCGGCAATGGGGTGGACACGGCTTCTGGATGACGTGTCTGGCCCACGGGCCGGCAGTTTGACACCCCTGGGCTACATAAATGGCTTAAATAAATAAATAAATAATATGCTAGATTATACCATGAGACTTTATATTTGTGAGTGAGTCATATTACAGAATATGACACGTTTGTACTTCAATATATGAGCCAATTTTTTTCTCATTGACCTGCCATAGCCCTGAACATGAAGATACTAGTCTTTACTACAATGTGTAAAACAGAAATATAAAATAAATATAAGTCTGTGGTCAAACAAAAAACATCCCCCCTTGTCTGCCTCTCACACCCATTCCAGAGTTAGGGATCATTTGGCTTCGGCTTCAAATGGAACTTGAAATTTAAGAACTCACTTTTTAATTTAAAAATTACCACAGTGCATTTCTCCTTTGTATTGTTTTTATATTGTTATTGTTATATTTAAAGAGCCAGTTTGGTCTTGTATGGGCCTAGAAACCAAGGAAACTGTGAGTTCTAGTCCTGCTTTAGACATGAAAGCCAACTGGGTGACTTTTGGTCAGCCATTCTCTCTCAGCCCAACCCACCTCAGGGAGTTCTAGTTGTGGAGGAAGGAATATTAGCTATGTTCACCACCTTGAATGACTTATAATAGATAATATAGGAGTATATTAAATAAATAAATAAATAAATTTGCTAGCAACCTCAACATTTGGCAGTAGCCTGAGTTTTATTGTGTCTCTGAAAAATGATAAGTAGCTATTAACTAAGTAGTTTCCTTTGTTTGGGAGTAAAGCTTAAAAAGGAGGAAAAGTTTGATTGTTATGTCAGCTGATCATAACACAATATGAAAGCTTTATAAATTTCTTGCTACAAATGCTTCCAATATTTTGTTTATCTTCGCCCTATGGCAGGGGTAGGCAACCTTGGCTCTTTTATGACTCGCTGGCTGGCTCAGGAATTCTGGGAGTTGGGAGTCCCTATGGGAACAATGATTTATTAATGACTAAACAACAGTCATGTACCAAAGTCAAGCAATGCTCTAAGTACCTCCAAAGCTAGAGGCTTGATTTGTCATCATAATATGAGAGAGAATGTGATGTGTCCTGCCCTCAAAACGTATCTGCCAACACAGGGCTGGGCTATCATGCATAATGCATTACAACAACCACCACATGATTTGTGAAGGTGAAACTAGACATTGCAGTGCTTCACAGCACGCACTTCCAAATGGTCCAAGTTTACTAATTGCATTAAAAAAATGGCTTTACCTATATAGTACAGCAGGCAGATTATAGGAAATTATTACTTTATTTTGTAAGATTTATATTACTGTCCATCTTATGTACCGTAACTCGGGACAGCAGCAAAAAACAATTTAAAAAATTAAGAATTAATACTTGATATATTAACAATTGCAAATCTTAATTTTTATTTTCAAGAGGTATGTAACTACTGCACTCCCTTACTTAACATCTTTCTCAAAACCAGATCAAATTATATTAAATCAAACAAACCCTTTGGGAAAATCTAATAGAGATTTTACTGTGTTTTACTCAAGGCCAAGATCTTATTGTCTACCACACAAGTAGGTTATTTCCTGAAACTTGGCTCCACAAATTTCAATCATATGGAGTTTTTCTTTCCCTGCAGGTTTATTTTATTTTTATTTGGTGTACATTATAGTAGGATTACAGCTTTGGGAGTGTACAAGATAGTTATCTGTAAAAGGGTTGACTGATCACCCCCAGTTCTTCATAACATGGAATGTTATAGCATGCTCTCCCACACAATTATCTAGGCACTCCAGATCAAGTTTCTTCAAGGAAGAAATCTTGAAATAATTTGTAGTTTTCAGAGAACTCATCATAAAAAATCCTATATTTACAGCAAGATCACTAAACTGAGCTGCAACACATAAAAATTCCCACATCTGTTTGTGCTAGTATTCTGCAGCATGCAAAACTTAAAAAAAAAATGATCTCTCTCCCTCCACCCAATCATGGCTTTTCATGGAACCCCAGAAAGCAAGGATGATCCAAATCCTTGGAACAATTTCCAAAGATGAAGGTAGACTAGTTTATTGTACTTTAATAAATTTCAAAAGCTATTATAGCATAAACCAAAAATGGGAACCTGTGGCATTCTAGGTTAGGATTTTTCAAGCTATGCTTCATGGAAACCTAGGGTTTGGTAAGAACTTGATGGGGACTGGTAAGATACTAAGAGCATGAAAGAAAAATCAGTTTGAAAAGTCTTGTTCGTGGTTGCTAAACTGCAACTGCCAGCAGCCCCACTTAGCACATGCAATGATAAATAATATTACAGTTGTTGTTCACATGAATGCAACATCTACAAAGCCATACTTTCCTTTATATTTCAGATCAAGTATCATTCTGGGATCAAGTATTATTCTGGGATGTACAGTTTTGATTAAGTATTGAAGGAATTAGAACAATATGTTCAGAAGCAGTAAAATACCAAAAGATATAATTATGATTTTTGACAGTGCTGAGTCTTCTCCTGTTAAAGGAGAAGCAGCTTACTAAAATGCAAGTTTATATCAGGATTGAGTCTCTCTGTGATCTGTGTAGTATACCAAAATCCCTTGCATATTTCCTCTAACAAGAGAGAATCATAAACTAATCATTCTGATTTGACATGAGATAACAAGAATGGGATTCTAATTCAGCTGCATCTTAGCAAAAAATCAACAGAATTGCCTAGGTTGTGTATCTACCTCCAGTAGCAGAAGTGGAAGCAATGGAGTAGTGGCATCAGCACGCTTGCTGATTCTAGCTACTGCATCCAAATATAGCCAAAATAACAAGATTATTGACAGGAAAGGCTAGCAAACCCCAGCATCACTTAGGCTGTTATTACACAGGAAAGCCACACAATTATAGTATATCCTCCTTCCTTGTGTGTTTAGGGAGAGGGCTTCACTGACCATTTTAAGCAAGGTGTTGTTGTTTTTTTAAGGGCAAAAGCAGCTATGCACATTTTTCAAAAGCTATTATAAAAACATTAAGGGCTCCCATTGTGAACAGAGAGTATAAGAGAAGAGATGCAATCCTGACACACTCTGCGTGTCTTGGACTCAGAGCTCTCCTCCCAGCAGGCACCAATTAAACAGTTCTAATGGAAGTATGAGACAGGGCAACCTGGATGAATGTTGGCACTCAGCCCAGAGGCCAAGAAGGAAGGGAGGAGAATCTGCCTGGCAAATTATTCCTAGAAAGAGCTCTGCAAGTGAGAAAAAGTGGACTGAGGAACAGAAGAATTCATGCTTGTTGTATTTGCTCCTCCCATCCTCTATTAGTCATATCTGTAAATCAAAACTACATTTGTTTCTACGTCTCCACATCACCGTCAGCATTAATCCAGCCTACAAGTGCCACAGCCTCACACCATCCCACTGACCCAGGCACGCAGTGACAAGTGTTTCTGAAATGTCAAGCAAAACAAGGCAGCCTTTAATAAAGGCCACACTGTCTTTTTCTCTGAATTGAAAGGCTGATAGATGGAAGCTAATTGTACTCAACAGATGAGCCAACTTGAAGCATTAACTGTTGCTTTCACTCATTCAGAGATGGGGGAGAAGCCAGTCCCTTCAACTGTCCCATTTACATTACTATCTATAGCATCTCAGTTCACAATAGGACTGTCTTTGGAAGCTAACAGATGTGTGTATATGTGATTCTTTCCCCTCTCCCACCCTCACTAAATGAAAAGCTTTGTCCTTCGGATCAAAGAACTGCTCTAGCAAGTGCGGGGAGGTTGGTCAGAAAATATAAAGAATAAAATATATTCCTAATGAGTCATTAAAATAATGTATTCTATAAAGAAAAAAGAAAATGACGTCTGGTTACATTGCATTTTTAAATGAAGTGTTTATATGTTTTGTCATCAAGAATACTTGCACAATCATAGAAACAACAACAGCAACAAAACAAAACTAGGCCTTTAATTTTTCCCCTTCTGAATACATGTTTATATGCAGAGCATTTTTACCCCTGATTGTACATTCTGTGTGACCACAAAATAAAAACAAAACATTAAGAAGTTACAGAAAGCATTAAGAAATCAGCCATCAATGTTATAACAGTCATGTTTTCTTAAGTTTAAAAATAAACAAACATACAGTTGATGCTTCTGGAGAAACGATTAATAGCTGGTTTAAATGTTAATAGCCAGAAAGAAGCATTAAATTATTCCATATGGGGATCTGATGCCATCTAACTGATTCATGTACAAAGCCTCAGTGCACTGCTGCACAATTTCCTCTTCATCAAAGCAGAAATCAATCAAGCTGCAAAGATGTAAAGCAGGTGTAGGTAATACAATATCCGCGGGCATTGTGGGCCTCTATCATGCTGGCATCTACTCAGGCTCCGTCACACAAGATTTCAATTCATTACATTGGAGCAACTAAATAGAAAACTGGCATGCTGCAAAACAAGATGCCAGGCTTTAGCCTAATCTTGACTTAAAAGAAGATCTCTGGGTTCCAAACAGCCCGTAAGTCATTCTTTTAAGGGCAAAGATAAGAGAATGAGCCTTATTTTAAATGTGCTCAGAAAGAAGTCTAAGCTAAAGTAGTAGAGAACATTTTAAGGGACACTAGAAGGAGAAACTTCATCCATTTTTATTTTGGTAAACATAATTAGTGACTGCCCATGCAAGCTCTGGTAATCAGCTTCCAAACTTCTCTTCCAAACCCACAAATTGCTCTCTCAAAATTCCAAATGCTTGGCACAGAGAAAACCACCTCAATCCCATGAACTTTGCAGACAACAAATGACACATCATGCTGTAAATACCACCACATGAAAGCATTTAGAGTAGTTTCCATATGGTCATGCCTATAATTCAGAGGCCATAATGCAGACATGTCAAACTCGTGACGTCACATGACGTCGCACAACGTATCGGAGCTTTTTCGCCGTTGCCGGCAATGGAGAGGGCATGGCTCCGGTATGATGAAACCGGCCCATGGGCCGGCAGTTTGACACCCCTGCCATAATGAAATCATTTAGAACGCAAACCCCTTCTTTTTTATTGATGGGAATAAAATAAATAAATGTCAAGACCAGTGATGGCAAACCTTTTAGAGACCGAGTGCCCAAACTGCAACCCAAAACCCACTTATGCATCGCCAGGTGCGGGGTGGGTATGGCCCATTGGCTGGGTGTGGCCAATTGGCTGGGTGTGGCCCATTTGCTGGGTGTTGGCCATTGGGTGGGCGTGGCTGCGGTGGTAACAGCAGACTCGGTGGGACTAAAAAGTTCAATCAATCAATTCCAACTTTGCAAGATCTTTTTTTTCCCCGCGAGAAGTTGAAATTGACTGATTGATTGGACGTTTGTTTTTTTTTTTTGGCACACGGCGGTGGAGGCCTAAAGCGAAAAGGTTTTATAAAACCCAGCTAAAGGCCTAGAACTGGAGCGACAGCGTGCGTGCCCACAGAGAGGGCTCTTAGTGCCGCCTCTGGCACCCGTGCCAAATATGCTCTGTTGAAAACTCCTCCACTTCTACTACTGGCACATCGCAGACAACCAAAGATAAATATTTCTTAGTAATGGCACCTCTCTTGGTAAACTCCGGGACAGCAAAGTTCCTCGGTCATCATTTGTACTTCTTGATTTCTAATATGCATTTTAAAATAGTTTCTCTTTTTTACTATTTAATTTCCAATTTAAAAAATTTAAAATTAAACATATTTTGAAAGAAAACTAAAAAAAATCCATCAAACCATGATTAAAGAATACAACTAAGTATTTTTAAACATTTTAAACAGAGAAATAAATTTAAGGAATCCAAGTTAGGTTTAAATAATTCCAATATATGTTTGAGGAAACGAGTATTCTAAACATATTTAGAACTGTCTCAACTTTCTTTACACTGAATAATGAATTTTTAATAGGTATGTAAGTTATTAGCATATTTGCATGCCAGCATTGACATATATATTCGAAAGAAGCCCAATGAGATGAGAAATTTCCTCTGGTATGTATGGGCACATATTATAGGTTTATAGCTTTGATCTGGCACAGGAAAACGTCTCTACGAGGGCAATTCGGAAATAAATTCGGAAGTGGTGCCATATAAAATCCTACCAAATGCGAAGATGCCAAAGGAGTACTGCTAGTGAAGTTCATAGAGCGTGGTTCGATCATCAGTTCAGAAGTCTACTGTGAAACATTACGAAAACTCAGACGAGCCATCCATAACATGCTGACTTCAGGTGTGGTGTTGGTTCACGATAATGCTCACCCACACTCTGCTAGACGCACCCAAGAACTTTTGAAGCAGTTCTGTTGGGATGTTTTTCATCACACCTCCCCAACAGCACAGATTTGGCGCCGAGTGACTACTAAGGAATTTAAAACCTTGTAAGACATTACAAGTGCCTCAATTTGAATGGCGATTATGTCAAAAAGTAATATAATATTGTAGTTTTCTAATGTGTATAATAAAAGTTCTGTATCTGCAAGTGTCATTGATAACCAAATGGAGGTTTATTTCTGAATTGCTCTTTGTATTTCAAAAAACTTTTAGATAAAATCAGTGGAATTTTATTCCAGTATTGTTTACTTTTACCTTATAAATCCTTTTGGTTACTGTTACAATCTGAGTGCCTTCCCTGCAATTATGAAGCAAGTCCTAGGACTGTGTCATATAAAAATATATCAGGAAACTATGATTGGAAGAAAGGATTTCCCACACCAAGAATCCGCATGAATGGACCTCTTCATGAATAGGTATCTTATACTCATTGATAAGATTACAGACACTATTGATAACAAAGCAAAAAGCAATCAATGTAAGGTGTAAATCAGAGTTTCTCCATTGTAACAACTCGTGTGGACTGATTCAGATATACAAAGCTAACTGGTTGTTCTTAAGATAAAAATGAGTCTGTAGCCCATATATATCATATAAGCTTCTCAGAGAATACAAAAATAATCAATTAATCATAATCAGGCCAAATGATATAGATATAGAATAAAAAAGACAGCACTTGTGCAAAACTAAATTCACATAACCATTTACTTTGATTTAAAAACTGAGTTGAAGCAACAAAAAGAGGATCCAGGTAAAGGTTGCACAGAACTAGAAACAAAATCCCCGCAGGTCAGTGAAAAACTAGAAGCTGGCAGCCCTATGTTCAAAATTTTTGATAACTGTAATATTAATCATATTTTGTAAGGAAACAGAGGATTGTATGATTAATTACAAAGCATCAACAGCCAAAAATCACTGAGGGCCTCTCATTGTCAGCCTTGTCTTTTTTTCCAATTTTACAGTAAATAAATGTGAACACTTGGCCACAAAGCAGAAAATCAAGACGCCTTTGCTCAATTCATAGGTGATTTGGCTTTATTTCACACAGTAAAGGCTGTAATCATTTTTCATGGCTTTGGAAACAAAAATGCTTTTGACATGTGCGCCAAGTGAATTCTTCATGCCCCAACACATTAGACAATTAAAAAAGAAATATTGATTCCTCTTTTTTAGGCGAGAAGATGCCTCCTCATGCTCCATATTTTGGGGAAGAAAACAGAGCTGAATACGAGAGGGGAAAGGCAATCTAAATGAAGGGCCTACGACAAAATGTGACTCCCTTTCCGCAATCACATTCATTATGGGGGGGGGGGGTGTGGAAAAAAAGCTATCCTGCTGAGCACAAAGATTGCCTGGGAGCAAACTGGTAGACAACAGCTGGTTGAAGATGTATTTAAGTGGCTTAAACCTGGCAACCATCCAGAGATCTTCAGAGAAAATAGGAAATGAGATGCAGAAGAAAAAAAATAGAGGCTCTTCAAATAATTTTACTGAGTATAATTACAGTATTTATATTCATTTAGAAGAAAATGAAAAAGTAGAGAAAGAGGGAAAACCCACTAAGTAGTAATTCTGAAGGCTTCCGAATTGTGTGTCAGGGTTAAAAAAAGAAAATAAAACTTCCCTCCCATAACTCAGTGTTTTGAATCATTATGTGTTGGGTAGGGCTAACAGATTTGGGCTGTAAAAATATTGGTGACACTAGATGGCAGCAAAACTTACATCTTTTGGATATATATATATTTGCTGCTATCTAGGTTATCAGGATTTTTGCAGCCCAAATGTAACAACCATAGCCAGTATATTCGTATTTTCAGTTTGCCAAAAGCAGGCATTTCTTATTAGGCCCCTCATGGTTCAAAGGAAATAATTAGGAAGATTTAATCATGAAAATCAAAGAGCACAAGAAAAATGGGACTAACATTAAACATAAAGCAAATGAAATTAATAACAGATGGAGTAATAAGCCTTAAATCACTATGCCACACAGCAGCACTTGGAAGGATAGCTATGGAGGTCTTGGATGAGAGTCTTCAATGCGGTGATATATTTATCGTGAGTAGAATCATGCAGGCAATGATTTTCCTCTATGGAAGCAAAATTGGAGTTTGAAGGGGCAGAACAGAAAGAACATTGATGCTTCTGAATTTTGATGTTGAAAAAGACTTCTGGGAATATCATATATAGCCAAGGGCTCAAAAGCATCTACAAACAAATCCACATGTTGAAATTGATAAGGAAATAGTGGGCGCCATAAGTTCTCCAGCCCTGCCTTAAACTCTAATTAAAAAGCTTTACTCCAAATGTTTACACCTGACAAAATAAATAGTTACCAGAGAGTTTTTTATATACTGATTTCTCAGTTACAGAACAATCTTTTCAGAGAGGTTCTGATGTTCTTTTCAAAAATCTCTTATTCGTTCTACTTTTTGCTTTTTTTCCTCCAATCTCCAAAGAGCAGATAGACATTTAGTACCTTCTCGTCTCCTTCTATACTTCTTCTGGATTTATCATTTTCCTTTACTTTCTGCTTCTGTTATGAAAAACCAGATTATCCCAGCCTATCCATGTTTTTGGAGAGCCTTCAAGGTAACTTTCATAAAAACCCAGTAGCCACTGCTCATCTAAAATCCAAAGATGTTTCATTCTTGCATTGAAACAATTGGAAAAAAATATGATGTTCTAAACTCCAAATGAATACTAATGTGATCTAAAGTAACTGCATGAGACGACTTGTAGCTTGTTGTACACATGGCTTGTTGGTGATGTCATTGGTCAGCAATGACACAAGCCAACGCTAAACAAAGAAGCCAATTATGCTAAATGGAAAATTCTTTCTACAAATAGATTTGGTCAGAGGTCTCCAAGGAATAAACAGTGCCAACAATTACTTACAATATGAAAAACAGGAAGGAATTGCTTTCTTTATGTCATCCTTATTTTATCAAATAGTAAGTTAGAAATAAAATACATGCAAGTAAAAGGAAATGGCAGGGTCATAAGACTTTTCAGTACTTAATATCATGGTGCTATTGTTGAACTTGAAAGTCAGAAATGGTTGTGTGGTGAGGAAGAAAAAAAAGAAAACCATCAATTAAAAACATTGTTCAGTACCAATCTCAATTCTCTGTTTAATAAAGTGATTTTGGAATCTTAACTCAGTTTTTACACAGTATTTATTTATTCTCCTCATGCTCATTCTCATGGATGGCTTCACTTGTAACAGAAGGAAGCTCTTACCTAAAGTAACAATTAAGATTCAATTGGACATTTTACCAGCTTTGTTTCTATTCTACAATTACAGCAACTTCAGTTTCCCAAATATATACCTTTCAGAGGTGTGGAAATAAACATTTGAGGGTGATAAATATGGGCAAACTGGAAAGAAAGAAAGAAAAAGAAACAAAAGTTACAATAAACTAATTAAAATATTGCAGTCTAACGATCCTAATTCATGTTTGGGAAGAGAACTCTCGCTAGCACTCATTACTGTAACATAACATCATACATATAATATTTCCATAGCATTGGAAACTTCAGCTCTCTCAGTCTATCAGCATTATCATTTGAGAACCTTTATACTATATACTGATAACTGTCCAAAACAAGAATTTAGCCCACACCATGATCATAGCAGATCCTGATTTCCAGCAAAATGCCATCACTCGCCATGACTTAAAACAGAACAAGATTTTGAATAAGGATCAAATTAAAGGGTTTCTTTAAAAAAAGAAAAGGGGTGTTCTCTTACCTGAACGCCTTTTCTCAGCGGGATGGTGTAGAATCCACCGATGGGGGTAATATCAGCCTTCCTGCTCAGTGAGACTAAGACAAAGCTTTAGCCATGCCTCCCTCGACTTCCCAGTTTTTGTCGAGGCGAAGTATCTCTGATGAAGTCTTGATGCAAGGCTCCAAATAAAAAGTTAATACACACACCTAGACTATCTGAATAGGGAGGGTGTGGATTCTACACCATTGTGCTGAGAAAAGGCGTTCAGGTAAGACAATGCCCCTTCTCCAGCAGGATGGATGTAGAATCCACCGGTGGGACATACCAAAGCCGCTTATGTCTCTACAGGGAGGGGGAGTCTAGGCCTGTGTCCCCTGAGAAGTAACCACTTACTGTAGGACTGGCCTACCAAAAGCAGCCTCCGCCGCTGCAAACTGATTAATCCTATAATGTTTGATGAAGGAAGAGGGAGAGGACCACATCGCTGCCCTACATATCTCCTCAATTGAAGCCTGGGTGAACCAGGCCACTGAAACCGCTCCACTACGGGTTGAGTGAACCGTAATGTGTGAAGGAACCGGAAGGGACTGAGAAAGGTAAGCCCTAGAAATGCAAGCCCTAATCCATCTGCCAATGGTGGAAGGTTGAAAGGACACGAACAAAGCCTCCGACTTTCGAAAAGCTGAGGTTCACTTAATGTAATGGTGCAGGGCCCTGCACACGTCCAACTTATGCCACTGTCTTTCCAGATGATGTGAAGGATTAGGGCAGAAGTTAGGGAGGACCAAGTCCTGGGATCTATGAAAACCTGTATTAACCTTCGGGATAAAGGAGGGGTCCAATCTGAGGACCACCCTATCCTCATGGAAAGTGCCCTTAGCACTTGTTCCCTTCAATTTCTTACCTTGAAATTGAAGGAAATAAGTGCTAAGAGGTTCAAACTGATGAGAAGTAAGGCCTGCAACACAAATCCCATGACGGGTAACGATGTACCGTAGGTGACCTAGCGTTACCTGCGCCCTTGAGAAAGGCACTGACTGCCGGGTGTTGTGAGAACTAGGTTGTCACAGGTAAGAACCGTCGATAAGGCCACTACTTGCCTGCGTATGGTACTGGGTGACAAACCCTTATTTAGCCCTTCCAGTAAATACTCCAATATGTCAGGTATGTTACAGAGAGTGGCGAGAGCTGCTGCCTGTTACACCACGTGCAGAAGTTTTTCCATGTGGCATCATAAATCCTATTAGTCAAGGGGCGCCTTGAGGCCTGAATCATTGAGATCACTCCAGAGGAATAGGATTGCCTAGTCAGACTCTCCCGCTCAAGTGCCAGGCGGCTAACTGGAGCCACTGTAGATCCGGGTATTGGAGATTCCCTTGGCTGAGAGCCACTCGGTCTGGAGGAATTCTCCATGGTGGCGAGAGCGACAGATCCACAAGGTCGGCAAACCACGGATGCCTTGGCCAGTATGGAGCAATTAAGATTATCTCTGCCTGCTCTTGGATCAGCTTGCGGATGGTTGCTTGTAGCAACGGGAGGGGAGGAAAGGCATAAAGCATGCCCCCTGGCCACCTGCAATGGAGGGCGTCCGTTCCCTCTGCCCCCCCTTGCCAGGAACCTGGTGAAGAATCTGGGGAGCTGGGTGTTCCCCTGGGAGGCAAAGAGATCCAGACATGGATGATCGAACCTGTTCAAGATTACCCTGAACAGTTTCGGGTCCAGTCTCCACTCTGAGTGGTCCACTGTGACCCTGCTCAGGGAGTCTGCCTGTCAATTTGCCTCCCCCAATATGTGTTCTGCCCTGATGGAACTCAGAGTAGACTCTGCCCAAAGCCCTATGGTCAGGGCTTCCTGCATGAGTGCCCAGGAGCGGGTCCCTCCCTGCTTATTGACGTGAGCCTTGGCTGCAATGTTGTCTGTCAGGATCAAGACGTGTTTCCCTGACACAAGGGAGGAAAACCGTTGGAGAGCTAGGTGAATGGCCCTGAGCTCGAGCCAATTTATGTTGTGAGCCAGGTCCGACCTGGACCACTGTCCCTGGGCCAGGTGGTTCTGAAGGTGGGCACCCCAACCATACAGACCAGCATCTGTGGTCAAGGTGATCCCAGGAGGCTCCTTGAAAATGGTCCCCTTGGTCATGGCGGATGAAGTCCACCATAGGAGTGATGACAGTGTGTGATGAGGAACACTGACTTTCTTGTTGGAAGCACTGATATTCCGTTTCTGGAAGGGAAGAAAGAACCACTGAAGGTTCCTGGAGTGAAGCCTGGCCCACGGAACGATGCCCATGCAAGAAACCATCTTTCCCAGGAGTTGGGACAGTTGGACCAAACTTGTTGGACCAGTTTTCGGATGCTGATCTGACGCTCCTGAGAGAGATAGACCTTGCATAGATCCGAATCTATCAATGCTCCCAGGTGGAGAAGACGCTTTGTGGGTGTTGTGTGACTCTTTTTGAAGTTCATGGAGAACCTGTGATCCTGAAGTGTCTGTATCGTGACTTCCAGGTCTGACTGAGCTGACTGGAAGGATCTGGACTGCACTAGTATGTCGTCCAGATAACACTGTACGCGCACTGGCATCGTCCTTATATTGGCCGCCAGTATGGCCAAAATTTTTGTGAAAACCCTCGGGGCTGAAGAGTCCAAAGGGGAGGGCCCTGTACTGGTAATGCCGGCGTGCGTAACAGAACCGCAGGATCTAGAAGTATCGGGATGTGTAGGTATGCCTCTGTCAGATCGATGAAGGAAAGGAAGTCCCCCTTCCTGATGCTGGCCAAGATGGACTTTAGGGTCTGCATCTTGAACCTTCTGTAGGTTAAGAAATAATTTAAACCCTATAAGTCCAATATCGCTCTCCATCCTCCTGAGGCCTTGGGAACTATGAACAGAACGGAGTAGAATCCCTCTCCTATCTGATCCTGTGGTACCAGTTCTATGGCTCTGATTTCTAGCAAGTGGGCGATGGCTGTGGTGACTAACTGTGCTTTTGTTGTGTTTCTTGAAACCGGACACTGTATGAAACGATCTGGGGGAGAAGATTGAAACTCTAGAGAAAGACCCTGCCTTATGGTTTCTCTGACCCAAGAGTCGGTGGTGGTGCCCTCCCAGACGTCGTAGAACAGTGCCAGGCAACCTCCTATGGGGTAGTCCTACTTGGCGTCACTTGGACCGCCTGTAGGGACAGCTGCCTTGAGCCCCTGAAGGGACGTTTGGCTTGGAACTGACCCCTGGCTCCACTATTCTGGCCGTCCTGTTGATGATCCTGCCTGGGGGGATAGGATCGTGAGCCTCTGGGCCAATCTCAGGACTGCCCTGCCCGAAATGGCTGCCTCCACTCCCAGGATCCACTGGGATGGAATGCCTGTCTGCGATACTCCTGCTGAGGCCGCCTATGCGACTTTTTGGAGGGGTGCGCCAGGACCTTATGCTTGTCCTTGCCCTCAATGACATGTGGTTCCAGGACTGCACCAAATAAGTGTGTTCCACTGTACTTGGACGTTGACAGATGCCACTTTGACTTTAAGTCAGTTCACCACTGTTTCAGCCACAGCATCCTACGAGAGGCAACTGTGGCAGCAATAGATCTGGCAGAGCACCTGGCTGAATGAAGAGATGCGTCAGCAATGTACTCTGAGGCTGCCACTAGCTTCCCTAGTGTCTGGAGTGCCCTAACCTGGTCTGGAGGAATGAGCGGCTGAAGATCTTGGAGCCACATTATTGATGATCTTGCAAAGAAAGAGGATGAGGTTGCCGGCTTGATCACCCATGCCGAAGACTGGTGAGTTCTACGAAGGGAGAACTTGAACTTTTTATCCTCCGCTTTCAGGAACTCAGCCATATCCCCTGGAATAGCAGTGGTGGAAAACAAAGAGGTTAAGGGAGCGTCCACGGCCAGCATCTCTAAGAGAGAGGCAAAGGAAGAAGAGACATTATAGAGTTTCTTTTCCGTACTGTTTGGAGAAGGTGTGGTGGCCAGGGATGACCACTGCTTCTCTACCGTAGTACGAAAAACAAGCGGACAGGGAATCTGTTTCTCCTCTACAACCTTCTCCGCAAATAAGGGGTTAGCCTCCTGACTAGTGGAGGTAGATTGTTTGTCCTCCTGGGCTGAGGTCAGGTTGGCCGTCGCACAGCTTTAGGAGAAGAGATCTGAAAAGAGAAGGGTCAAAAAGGCCCGAAGTAGCCACCTGCTCAGGTGCTGCCTCCTCATCCCCTGACATAGGCGTGTCGGCTATTTCCAAGTCTGTTGACCCCTCCTCACCTAGTTGGGAGGAGGTCTCTGAGACACCAGAACCAGGTCTCATGTCATGTTCCACCTGGGAAGGAGGAATAGATGGGGGAGGTAGAGGATATGAAGGCCCCTGATTACTTCTAGAGGAGGACATAAATTGCCTGAAGGCGTGACGCATGAATGCCTGGAATTGGCTTTGAGACCACATATCTCCTTGCTCCCTAGAGCTGGCCCCAACCTCTGTTGGGGCACGCCTGATCTCAGGCCCCTGATGTGAAGAGGAAGAAGAGGAGCAAGGAGGACCAACCTGCTCAGTTTCCCCCTGAGGAGACCATGCCCGCAGGGCATCCTGTGAAGAGGCAAAGGGTGGCTCAAACGTGGCAGTGTCCAATGAGACGGGGGAAACCACTTCAGTCTCACTGGACCTGAGTCTTTGTGCCTTGGAGAATTCGCTCTGCAGCGTCTGATGTCTCCTCGAGGCCTCTCGCTCAGCTGCTTTAGAAGTCTTCTTGGTGGATAAGTGTTTTGTTTTGGCTTTTTTCTTTCCCCCCACTTCCAAATCATCTGATCTGTGTTTTGTTTGCGCGGGGGGGAACAACGGAACCTTGAGGTGCCTGGGGCGAGGAACTGTCTACTATTGCAGTCTAGATAATCCTGGTCAGGGATATCTAGAAGTGGGGGGAACCCAAGCACGCAGATCAAGTAGTCAGAGATGGAAAACCGATCCTCGCTCTGAACAATGGCAATGGCAAGAACAGCCAGACAGCTTTCTAAAACTGCCTGTCTAGGCCCCGTGGCTAAAGGCCACTGACTATTTGAAACAGGTGGTCAGAAAGATTACCCTTTCACTCCACTTACATAGGTCTTAAAAGATTTGAGCCTGTTCCTCAATGAGTAGTTAACACAATGATACGCATAAGATGAGGCAAACCCCCATGAATTTGGAATAACACCCTAGAATTCTTCCACACTTGCTGTGGGTGATATGAGAAATTAGTCTCCCCCTGGTACAGGCCTGACTCGCAGACCAAGGCACTAAGGCAAGACCAGAGGTCGTTATGCAGAATAGGTCCCAACAATATGGGCCTTTCAAAATGGCGGCCGCGCTATGACCATGCGGTCAAAATGGCGGCCGCGCTCCTTTCTGTGCCTCCTAAAATGGCGATGAGTGAAGTTTTAACGAAGGGGACAGAGAAGGGGCGTTGTCTTACCTGAACGCCTTTTCTCAGCAGGATGATGTAGAATCCACCGGATGGGTTATTAACAGCCTTCCTGCTCAGCAGACTAGGTCAAAACTTTGGCCACGCCCCTCCTTTGGGAGTGACTCCAGTTTTGACGAGGCGAAGCAGCTCTGACGAATCTCAACTCAATAGCTCCAATTGTGATACACCTGCCTAGACTATTTGTGCGGGAGGGTGTGGATTCTACATCATCCTGCTGAGAAAAGGCGTCAGGTAAGACAACGCCCCTTCTCCAGCAGGATGTCTGTAGAATCCACCGGATGGGACATACCAAAGCCCTCATGTCCCCTCGGGAGGGAAAAGTCTAGGCTCTAGAATCATGAGAAGAAACAACCTGTTGAAGTACATGCCTGCCAAATGCGGCGTCAGCCGCCGCAAAGGCATCCACCCGGTAATGTCTGACAAATGCCGAAGAAGACCACGTTGCGGCTCTGCAAATCTCCTCCACAGAGGCTTGCGTGGACCACGCGGCTGACGCAGCAGCACTGCGTGTCGAATGAGCCGTGACATGTGAAGGAACAGGAAGAGACAAGGAAGAACAGGCCTGAGTTATATAGGCCCTAATCCACCTACCTATGATAGAAGAAGAAACTTTCTTCCCCATTGCTGAAGGTTGAAAAGATACAAATAGAGCCTCCGATTTACGGAAGGAAGAAGTACGCTTCACGTAATAATGCAGAGCCCTGCGTACGTCTAGCTTGTGCCGCTCGCGTTCCAACCTGTGCCTGGGATTAGGACAGAAGTTGGGAAGAATAAGTTCCTGAGATCTGTGAAAAATAGTGTTTACCTTTGGGATGAAGGTGGGATCCAGCCTAAGGACCACTCTGTCATCGAAGAAGGTGCATAACTCCTCCCTCACTGAAAGGGCCGCTAATTCTGATATCCTTCTGACTGAGGTAATAGCCACCAGAAAGGCTACCTTCAAGGACAAAAAATGTAAAGAACATGAACTGAGAGGTTCAAATGGAGTTGAACATTGGATATCGATGTACAACGGGAGGTCTGGTATTGACCACCCCTTTTAAGAAAGCGCTGACTGCCAGATGTTTCGACAAGAGGCTGGAATTGTCGCAGGAAAGAATAGAGGAAAGGGCTGCTAGTTGCCTGCGGATAGTATTGGGCGATAGACCCTTGTTCAGACCCTCCAATAGGTAGTCCAGAATGTTTGGTATAGAAACCGAGAGTGGGTCCAATGCATGCACAAGGCACCACTTGCAGAAACCCCTCCATGTGGCGTCATAGATCCTGTTTGTTGAAGGGCGTCTAGAGGCCTGTATCAAAGAGATCACCTCAGATAAATAAGACTGCCTGGCTAAACTTTCCCGCTCAAATGCCAAGCGGCTAGTTGGAGCGCGCATCGCAAAACCTGAGGAACTTGCGATACTGAGGATGGATGGGAATATGCAGATACGCCTCTGTGAGGTCTATTGAAGAGAGATAATCTCCCTTCCTGATGCTGGCTAATATGGATTTTAGGGACTGCATCTTGAACTTTCTGTAGGTCACAAAATAATTTAATCCCTTTAAATCCAGTATCGCCCTCCATCTCCCTGAGGACTTGGGAACCACAAACAGAATGGAGTAAAACCCCATTCCCTCCTGCTCCTTTGGTACTGGTTCTATAGCCTGAATTTCGAGCAGATGAGATATGGCCGAAGTCATCAGGTCTGTCTTGACCCTGTTTCGGGAGAGAGGGCAACTTATGAAGCGGTTTGGAGGGGGGGGAGTAAAATTCTAAGGTGAGACCATACTTGATGGTCTCTACCACCCAAGCATCTGAGTTGGTGCTTTCCCAGACATCGCTGAACCTTTGTAGTCTGCCCCCAATGGGAAAGTCCTCCCTGGCGTCACTTAGACCGCCTGTAAGCGCAGCCTCCTGCTCCCCTGAATGGACGTTTAGCCTGAAACTGGCCTCTGGCTCCAGTGTTTTGGCGATCCTGGAAACGATCCTGTCTGGGATAGAAGGATCGCGAGCCTCTCGACCAATCCCAGGATTGCCCTGATCTAAAGGGCTGCCTCCACTCCCAGGGACCGCTGGTATGAAAGACTTGTTTTCAGAAGTCCTGAGATGTCCTTCTGTCTACTTTCTTAGAGGGATGCACTAGGACCCTGCGCTTGTCCTTGCCCTCACTAACGTGTGGATCCAAAATGGAACCAAACAAATGAGTCCCGTTGTATTTGGACGTGGACAGACACCACTTGGCTTTCAAGTCTGTCCTCCAATGCTTCAGCCATAGGAGCCTACGAGAGGCAACTGTGGCAGCTATTGATCTTGCGGAATATTTAGTGGAGTGCAATGTGGCGTCTGCTACGTATTGTGAAGCAGCCAAAATCTTAGCCAAAGTTTGATGTGTTCTAACCTGATCTGGTGGTATGCTGGTCTGCAGTTCGCGTAGCCACATGATACAGGCCCTGGCGAAGAAGGAGGAAGAGGTTGCCGCCTTGGCCGCCCATGCCGAAGCCTGGTGAGCCCGACGGAGAGAGTGCTCAAATTTCTTATCCTCGGCCTTCAGAGCCTCTGCCATGTCCCCTGGAATAGCGGATGTAGAGAGTAGAGAAATCAGAGGACTATCCACAGTAGGAACCTCTAACAGAGAGGAAAATGATGGGGAGACATTAAACAGTTTCTTCTCTACGCTGTTAGGCGCAGGTGGAGCAGCCAAAGAGAACCATTGTTCCTCCACGGAGGTATGGAAGATTTCTGGGCAAGGAATATATTTGTCCCCTGTTACCTTCTTTGCGAACAGAGGATTGGACTCCTGACTGGTAGAAGGTCTCTCCTCCTGTACAGAAGTGAGATTAACAGTGGAAATTGCCTTGATTAATAGAGATTTAAGAAGAGAAGGGTCAAAGACACCTGCAGTCTGAGTCTGTTCAGGAACAGTCTCCTCATCGTCCGACAAGGGAATATCAGCTACTTCAAGGTCAACCGACTCAGCCTCACCTAACTGAGAGGAGGTTTCTGAAACCTCTGTGGCGGAAACCGTAGCCCTCCCTCTATGGGAGGAAAATTGACAAGGCAGTTGACCCTTGGAAGACATAAACTGGTTAAAAGCATTCTGCATAAAGGCCTGAAAATGAGCAGACCAAATATCTTCCTGAGACCTGGTACTATGGCCCACTGTGACTGGACCATGATCTGATGATGCACATGATGAGGAGCGAGGAGAACCAATCTGCTCAGTTTCCCCCCGAGGAGACCAGGTCCTGAGAACTTCCTGATGTGGAACAAATGCAGACTCGGGTGTGGGTAATTCCAATGGGGCGGGGGAAACCATGTCAGCCTCATTGGCCCTAAGTCTTTGTGCTCTGGAAAATTGTTTTTCTAATGCCAAATGTCTCCTTGAGGCCTCTCTCTCAGCCGTTTTTGAGGGCTCCTTCTGTGTTAAATGTTTTGTTTTGGCCTTTTTCTTCTCCCCCCCCCCCCGACTCTGATTCAGTGGATCTGCGTTTTTGTTGTTGTGGGGGAGGCATAGAGGAGCCCTGCGAAGCTGAAGGCGAGACACTGTCTGCCATTGCGCACAGATATACCGAGTAGGGAATACCTGTGGGGGGGGAGCACCCAGGTACGCAGATCAATTGACAGAGATGGAAAGAATCAATCTTCGCTCTGTACAACTGCAATGGCCGGACAGTCAAGTGATTTGCTAAAACCCCTTGATAAGCCTGTGACAATGCCACACTAACAGAACAGTTGGAATAAAGTTCACTCTTCTCGCTCCTTCACCAGGTATTAGTGAGGTAGAGTATCAGTACTCAGATATTGCTTCTCCTCTAGGAGCTGAGATTATCTTGTTTTTTGGTTGTTGTTGTTGTTGTTTTTCCTCCCCCCCCCCCCACAATATGGGGCTGAAATCAGACTCCCAAAAAGTAGTATAAGCCCCCTCTGAGGTCTAATCAACTCTTAATAATACCAGGAAAAAAATCTCCGTGCAAATTGTCCACCCAATATAGTGAGGGCCTCACTCAAGATGGCATCCTGAAGGAGACAAAACACACCCTCAAAATGGCCGCCCCCAGTGAAGACATGCGGCTAAAATGGCGGCCGCACTCTCTGTTAGTAAACAAACGTTGGAGCAATAATAAGAAACCAGGAAAGGAACAATGACAAAGAGCACTAAGTAAAGGGAGAGATTCTCAGTAAACAGGGAAAACCCTGAGCAACTTGCGTTTCCTGGTCGCCTTAGATCCAAATCTGAATCAGGTGTCCTGAAGAAAGGTAGCTGACAAGCCAAAGCTGAGCCTGTAACGGAGCCGATCCAACGCTCCAAGGAAAAAAACTGGCTAATTGAAGCTCTGAGCCTGCAAGGAGCCAGTCTGCAAGGAGCCGATCGAACTCCAAAGGAAAGCGGGCTGATTGAAGCTCTGATCCTGCAAAGAGCCAGTCTGCAAGGAGCCGATCTAACTCCAAAGGAAAGCCGGCTGATTGAAGCTCTGATCCTGCAAGGAGCTGATCTAATGCTCCAAACGAAAGCCAGCTGATTGAAGCTCTGAGTCTGCAAGGAGCCGATTGAGGCTCCAAAGGCGAGCCAACTGATCGGCCAGCTGGCCTGAATGCCTACAGCCTCCAAAAATTTAAATTTATCAATTTGAGTATTCAATTTAAATGAGGCCAATTAAAGAACAAATTTATGCTAACTAATTGAAACTGTGTCAATGAAATCACTGTTAAAGAAACCTAATCTATCCGGAGCAAAAATAATCATGTGCTGCCGAGCTCAAGACTAAGTCAAAACTGGGGTCACTCCCAAAGGAGGGGCGTGGCCAAAGTTCTGACCTAGTCTGCTGAGCAGGAAGGCTGTTAACAACCCATCCAGTGGATTCTACAGACATCCTGCTGGAGAATTACAAGACAACAAACTACAGAGGCAGCAAATTGGTTAAACAGGACAAGCCCTGTTCCCCCCGTTTGCGAAAGCACTTGCAGTTTGTTGCGCAGCCCCCGCTGCGATCCGGTTGTGGCTGCAGGGAAAAGCCTCGTGGCTTCGACGATCTCGCAATGTGAGAAAACACTGGCGGCTGCCCCCAAAAACCTTCCGTTCTCCGCTGGCCAGCTGATTGGCTGAATCGCGGTGATTTTCAATCGATCGGGTTGGGAGCCCCACCCAATCAAGGCCTGCAGCCTTCAACCCCCAAGCCTAATAGGCTCAAAACATTGAAAAGGACAGAGTCCTTGCCAAAATCTTCCAATTAAGCCAAATCCTACTTGTTGAAGAAATTTAGAAGTTGAGAAATCCAAATAAGTCTTAATAAACCTAGTCTAGCTACAGAGCCTAAACTATTGCGCCCTACTGAGCTGAGACTAAGACAAAAACTGGGAAGACACACCCAGAGGGAGGCATGGCTAAAGCTCTGTCTTAAGTCTCATCTGAGCAGGAAGGCTGAAATTACCCACCGGTGGATTCTACATCCATCCTGCTGGAGAATACGCTGTTATCCCATCGTTACAATAATTTCATTCGAACATTCTTTCCACACTTAATAGTCTTACATAATAGTCTTACATAAAATGACCATTTTAACGTTTTGAATTAATTTTCCTATTCAGTAACACAATTTTAGAGACATGTTAAGTGTTTAATAGAAATATTCTGTTGAAATACGGTCTCCTTTTTTAAATCTGAAATTATATTTTATTGTTTAACCATTCTCTGATTGTATGATATCACTGCATGAACACATTTAAAAATACTATCAACAGGACAAACAATACAAGCAAACCTTTCATAATTACTGAATTCTTGCTTTCCAAGTTATTAATGGAATAAGTGCACCAATAATTATTATAATACGGTCTAATCATGTAGTAGAGAAAAAGGTTCAGATCAGTGAAGTGCCCAGGAGGAGTTCATGGGCATTATTCAGTAGAACTTTAACATTTTCAGAATAACTGAGAGCTTTGGACCGTCCTCAAGAAAATATAATGTCATCAATTTGGAATCCCTTCACGCCTACAAGAGATCTAAGCCCAGCCCTCCTTGAATTCCGCTGATTCTGATCTACTGCCAATTTGCCTTGACCGTTAGTAGTTTAGATTCTTGTAGAGAGATAGAATGGAATGAACTTTTACTCATTTGAACAATGACTAAAATGTTCTTGGGGTTTTTTTGCACAGTTTATATGAAGTAGTTTTTAGTTTTACTGAAACTGCAGTATCAATTTTCATCAGGAAACTAACATAATCAGTGATGTGGGGTAAAAATGTCATATTGCACGTCACTACCTTCAGTCCCCAATGTGGATTACCCTACTCTAGCATAAATAAAAGCCAGCTACCGCCTTTCACAAAAATTAAATCACATAAGCAAAACTTTGGCTGATTAAACATAAAATCCTGAGATACCATCACATAAAAGTTCTTATTTGCTTGAGGCAGGAAAACCAAAATCAACAACCAGAACATTTTGATTGCTCAAGAATTAGGCTGAAATCATTTCCAGAAACATGTCATAAATCAAGGAGAACAAACCCTCCTTTTCAACATGGATGATAGCCTATCAGCCAATCTTCTAGTCCTGTATTTCCTAACTACCATCTTGAATTCAAGTATAGTGATAGTGGCTAAAGCAAGGTGGGGGAAAAGGTAGAAAGTTCCAAAAAAGATGTCTGGGCTGGCTGTATATATGGTGGCAGTGAACTGACTTCCTTCTCTTAATTTCCCCAGTACCCACTTTTCTATCATTCCCTTTAGTCACAACTGCCCTGGAATTCAAATGCAAATTGCCCTGCCTACCCACCCTCCAAATATTCTCAGTGCCTTTCCTTCCCAGTCTCCTCTTAACAACTGCTGCCATTTTTCCTACTCTTTCTCCTCCAATACACTTCTGCATGAATCAAACACATATTTGGGCTCCATGCCTAGACACAGCATGCACTTTGAGCCCATACCCAAGCAAGACATGCATGTTTTGATGGAGACATAGACCATCTAATATTGATTGCTCCATACAGACAGCAGTTCACGCATGGAGGTCTGCACTTCTCTAGTTAAAATAACCCACCCAAAATTATCTTGTAGGAGAGATGGGCGGCATAAAAATAAATTAATAAGTAAATAATAAAACCTTGTTGTGCAAATCTTCCTTCCTGTAATATTGAAAAAACTCAAATTTGTCAAAACTCCCAGTGAAAAATCTAATAAAGACACAGTTTTTCACACCTGCACTGGAAGAGTCTTCAGGTAGCCTTACTTAGAAAAGGAATCTGAGCAATGTATCCATATAGCAAGTTGTTGAACACCACCATTGTACTACTGGATTGGTCAGCCTATAGCAAAAAGCTCTTTTTAGAAAACTAGGAATTCATGGCCCTCCTATGCGGCATGAGAAATGTAAGCTTAATTTAGAACTATTTAGAAAAGGTGACTTCTTAATTGCATCAGGAATTGCAGGCCAGACAACAATGTAGAGCTATTATGCAGAGTATATTTCTGAGTTATTACATATTACAGCTGAAATATTACAACTGAAAGACAAATCAAGTGGACTACTTAGAAAAACTGCTACAGTATCAGCATGAAACACTTCCCCCTCTCCCATCCTCTGCAAGGCAAAGGACACACATCACAAGGAGAAAAATAAACCTGCATTCTTTAGGAACAGCTGCTGGCAGTTTTGCATATACATCACCATCTCACTGCAGGCACAAATTCTTCATTCATCAGCATGCAAATCAAATGAAGGCAAGACAAGAGAAGTTGTCAAACCCCATCGGGAACAATTCTGGATTCTGAGATGTAAAGGAAAGGTTTTTTTTAAAAAAGAGAGAAGGTAGAAACAAACGAAGTGCTTTATTGCAACTAAACACTGAAAGGTTTTGTTCTTCCACAAAACAAGCAGCAGACAACAGGAGCTTTCCATAGGCTTCACAGGAAAGGGTGTTATGCCACCTATATAAATACTTGCTTTAAACCCAATCAATAAACTCTCAATAGTAGCTGTTCTTGGAGTTGTACAGAGGAAGGCATTATTTCTGGGATATTTGGGGCAATGTTTGGGTCCCAAAACCAAAAGACCACTTCCAGCAAATGTTCACTGCAAAGTAAGGGAAAAGAAAGGTATTCTTAAGAGAACTACATGAGCTTGAAAGGCTGGATCCAGAAACTAAGGCTGTCAGTAGAAACTGGAAAATGCACTCAAACCACATTCCCACAGTGAAGTCTTCTGGCAAGCCCCTGATGTAAGAATGCTGATATACTCCATTTTCCAAAGGCAGCTAAAAGTCACTTCCATACATGAGGCCTTGATTGGCCTCATTTCCAAGGCACATAAGAGCAATTCTAGACAAGTCAGAGGAAGCTTACTCAAACCACAATTGTTAAAGCAAATTGTGAATTGGCACTTCGTGCAAAGGGGTCTATTATACAATATGTTTCCATAGCACTATCCCCTGTGCCTGCCTATTTTATTTATTAAATTAACATTCACCAAGTGACTCTGGATGGCTATGGTATAAACGTTTAAAAAGTGCGATAAAAAGAGGAGGAGAAAAAAAAACTCAAGTGGGTGGGATTATAACTTACAAGTACATTAAAGCAGAGAACACCTAACATTTCCAATCAAACTTTTCTTGCAGCAAGGCTGACAAAGATATTTGGCCTGTGGAAACACAGAGAAATATAATCCTCCAGATGTAGAAAGTTACAACTCCTGTCATGGCCATGTTGGCTGACATGATGCAAGTTGTAGTTGAACACATGCAGTGTGCAGTATGGTGGAGTAAGTCAGCACTGAGCTTTTCCAGAAGAGGCAATATTAAGAAAGTTTAGGATGGTTGGGACACGATATATTCAAAACACTCAAAGACTATTGTTATAGAATTCAGTTTGATATTGTTTTGCAAACCCAACAAATACATATTAACGTATTTCATTTCAAGATCAGCCCACCTTCTTGGTCAGTGTGTCATCTGGGTGAAATAAGTGAGGGGAAATCTTTTTCAAAATTATCCCAAGGTTTTTGAAGATCAACATAAAGCCTGTAACGCACATATTTTTTGCAGGTATCAGGAGAAACAAACCACATACCACCACTTTCTGTTGAACACAGTTTTGTAAACAAATGTATAATTCACTCTGCTAAGGTTGAGGGTACTAAGTCACACAAAAGAAAAAAACACAACAGTTAGAAATACAAGAGCAGGATTGGAAAAGGAATCTGTTATGTGGAAAGACTGGTCTGTGCACATGCATTGATAGATGAAATCTGCTAAAACCCTGAAGGTATTTCAAGAAGTTATCTCTGCAATCACAGAAAGAATGAAAGCCGTGCTTTCTTCACACCACACAAGACAAGAACACCTCATTAAAGGAAGGTGGCAGGAAAAGAGAAACTTCCATTCACCACATTCAAGAATCTACTTAACCTCGCAGGCAAAACAGTATCTTCCTCGGTAGCTTTTGCCACAAGCTTTCCAAATAGTGCATCACCATGAAAGCTACGGAAGTACATTGATGGTGCATTTCTTTTTATTTATCTATTTGAAACATCCACACAGCCTCCCCACTTCCAACTAACTCTGGATGGCTTCCAATTAAAAGTTTTTTTAAAAAATCATATAAAATCATATTAAAATTATAAAATTAAACAGATTAAAACATTGTACAGTTACAATGTACGGCGTATAGGCAGACCACAACTTACAACCACAAATGGGAACAGAATTTCTGTTGCTAAGCAAGGCAGTTGTTAACCCAATCATGATTGATTTTTTTTTTATTGAAAGTTTTATAAATTTTACAAAAAGACAAAAACAATACAAAACAAAAGACAACATATACAAAAAAGAAACTAAACATTACATATATAAAAAAAAACCCCCATCCCCCACCCCTCACAAAAACCCCCCCTTCCCCCCCCCTGAGCTTCCCAGAGCAGAATATAGGCTTAATTAAAAATTAAGAAATAAAAATAAAAAATTAAATTAAAAAAATTATATTTATATATATATATATAAAAAAAATATCTATATATATATATAAAAATAAAACTTATAAAAAAGCTATGTGATATTTTTGTATACCCAATCTAAATTGTATAAATTTTATCCATTTGTCCCAAACAGCAAGGAACTTCTCTTGCGTTTGTTGCTTTAAGAAAGCCGAAATCTTTGCCATTTCCGCCAGATAAGCTACTTTAAGAAACCATTCCTGCAATGTAGGCAAAGATTCCTTCTTCCAATATTGTCCTACTAACAGCCTAGCGGCTGTAATCAAATTTAACATCAATACAACCTCCTTTGTATCACAATCTGTAACAATGCCTAACAAAAATAATTGCGGAGTAAATTTTACCCTCCTTCTAAAAATTCTCTGGATATTCCACCATATTTTGATCCAAAATGCTTTTATCTCTCTGCATGACCACCAAATATGATAATAGGAAGCATCCTTATAACCACATCTCCAACATTTGGGTTGCACGTCAGGGTACATAAGAGACATTTTTTGTGGATCAAGGTGCCATCTATAAAACATTTTATAAAAATTCTCCCTAAGGTTCTGTGCTTGTGTAAATTTGACATTTCTCACCCAAATGGTTTCCCAAATGTCCAATGAGACTGGGACACCAAAATTCTGCGCCCATCTAATCATACAATCTTTAATTAATTCCGTTTCTGAGTCCATTTCAACTAATACCCCATAAATTCTCTTGATATGGGTTTGTCTTTGATCCTTGACTTGCTTAATAAGATTTCCATCTTCTCTAAGAAAACCCAATTTACAATCCACCTTCCATTTATCTACTAGTTGCCTATATTGAAACCAAGAATAAATAATATTTTCTTGCGCTAAATCTTCCCGTAATCTTAACTGCCAGTTTTGCCCATCCCATCTAAGTAACTGACTATAAGACACCATGTCCATTTTTACTCCTCTTTTTATTCCTTCTATCGCATGCCAAGGTATAGCCCATAATGGAACTTTAAAATCACTTTTATAATATTTTCTCCAAATCCTAAGTAAAGAAATTCTTAAAATATGAGATTTAAAGACCCAGTCCATTTTTTTATTAAATATTAAATAGGCATGCCACCCATAAAGTAAATCCCATCCCTCTAAATGAAGTATCTCAGGATTTGTCAAATTTACCCAATCACTGATTAGTGTTAAGACCACCGCATCGTAATATAATTTCAAATTTGGTACCTTAAGTCCACCCCTCTCACGGAAGTCTTGCATAATTTTAAACTTAACCCTTGGCTTTTTCCCTGCCCAAATAAATTTATTAAGACCCTTCTGCCACTCACTTAAATTAATCTCATTTTTCAAAATCGGTAACATTTGAAACAAAAAAAGAAACTTGGGTAGAATATTCATTTTTATCACTGCAATTCTTCCCATGAGGATAATTGCAACTTCTCCCAATTCTTCAAGTCCTTCTGTACCCTGACCCACAACCTTTCATAATTATTTTTAAATAATTTTACATTAGAAACAGACAACATCACCCCCAAATATTTTACCTTATTAACAATCTCAAAACCCGTCAAGTTAGCCAAAATCTGCTTCTCCTGACTAGACATATTTTTAGGTAAGATTTTAGTCTTATTTACATTAATCTTGAAACCCGAAACCAAACCATAATGATGAATCAACTGTAATAAGTTTACTGCAGAATAATCAGGTTGCGACAAAGTAACAACCAAGTCATCCGCAAAAGCTCTCAACTTATATTCTTTTTTGTTAACTTCTATTCCTTTAATTTCCTGAGACTCTCGAATTTTGATCAATAATATTTCCAGTGTTAAAACAAACAACAATGGCGATAAAGGACACCCCTGTCTAGTACCTTTCTCTATTGTAAAAACCTCCGACAAACCTCCATTAACAATAAGTTGTGCCTTTGTTTTTGATATATTACCGTAAGAGCTTGTAATATCTTTTCGCCAAAATTCATTTCTTCCATTACTCTTAGCATAAAATGCCAATTCAATTGATCAAATGCTTTTTCAGCATCTAAAAATATGAGCCCTGCAGGAACTTGGTTGTTCTTGTCTAAATATTCTAATAGATTAATAATTTGTCTAACATTATTTTTCATATACCTTCCTGTTATAAACCCTGATTGATCTTTATGCACAAGATGATGCGCCACCCTCATAAGCCTATTTACCAAGATTTTTACAAATATCTTATAATCCACATTTAAAAGAGATATAGGCCTATAATTTTTTGGTAAAGTAAGATCTTGATCCTCCTTTGGAATCAATGATATAAAAGCACTACGCCATGAAGGAGGAATCTCTAAACCCTGTAAGATACCATTAAAAAGATCATTTAATGGTTGGATCATCTCCTCCATTAAAGCTTTATAATAAACAGCTGTTAACCCATCCGTACCCGGTGCTTTCCCTAGTTTCAATTGTTGAATTGCTGAGGCAATTTCCTCCTTAGTAATTAAGCCATTAATTTCATGTTTCTGATCCTCAGTCAGTTTAGGAAAACTTGCCTCAGCTAGATATTTATTTATATCTAGCAGTTGCACATTAGTAGATTTGTATAACTTTTGATAATAATCCAAAAAAGATTTTTTAATCAATTCCTTCTGAGAAACTAATTTACCCTTGTAATTTATTTTCTCTATTATTCTCTGTCTCTGTTTCTTTCTTAATTGATAAGCCAACCATCTCCCAGGCTTATTAGCATTACAAAATGTATTTTGTTTCATAAACAATAAATTGGTTGCCGCTTGATCTGCTATCAACATATTAAATTGTGACCTTAGTAACTTTACAGATTCTTTAATACTTTCATCAGAAGGATTTAGAATCAAGGCCCTTTCTTTTGATTTAATTTCATCTTCAAGTTCTCTACGTTTCTGACTCTGCTTCCGCTTATGACAATTATTCATTTTTATCAAAACACCACGCATAAATGCTTTACCTGCATCCCATACCATTGACATTGAAGTCCCATTATACATGTTCAAAGCAAAATAGTCCTTTAAACACTCCTTTAACTTTTGAACATTCTTCTCTTGTCTGAACAAATTTTCATTAACTCTCCAGGATCTCCGTTCCTCTTTCTCTTGAGTCAGCTCCATCCAAACTGGGCTATGATCCGTCAGTGATCTAGGAAAAATCTTTACATTCTTTACTTTATTATACAAATCCGTAGTAATCAAAAAAAAGTCAATTCTTGAAAAAGATTGGTGTCTATCAGAAAAAAAAGTGACATCTCTCTCCTCTTGATTACATTCCCGCCAATAATCCCTTAATTCCCAGTCTTCCTTCATATCAAAAAAAGCTTTAGGTAACCTTGCTTGTTTAAGAAAAGGAGAGGAACCGTTCTTGTCCCTTTGTATATCTAAGACACCATTCCAATCACCCATTAATACCACTGATCTATAGTCAAGCAATGTTATTTTTTGATGTAACTGCTTATAAAATTGTTCCTGTTGTTGATTTGGAGCATAAAGTCCCACTATAAGTGTTGGAGTTGTAGCCCCCTCCTCGCCCCATTCTTGCCCTTTCTTTGCCCTTTCTAGAGGAAACGTCTGCGGCAAAGCTCGCTAGCTCGTAACACAAATGGCAAACCGCATGACAGTTAAACAGGATGTTATGCAGAACTAAGCTCGAGAAGGCACTAACCACATGGTTTTGTTTTGTGTCGCCAGGTGGGCAATATAGGTCAAACATGACATGTACTCTTGACATGCTCTGAGACTAAGTAATGGGAGTGGTTTTAAGCTTATGGCGCAGCAAGAAATTATATGTATGGCACAAATGTATCACATGTAATCAATGCTTATTTGCATATTGTAATCAATAAAGTAGTTCCCGGACTTCGGTTCGGGGCAGTCCCACCCCAAGAAAGCCTCTGTGTCAGGAGTCTTCTTTAGTGTCAGCTTGTGGGATCTGCCCCACGTATGGGGGGATAGCAAAAGTACAATCCCCTCAGGTGGTGACCCCGACGTGATTCGACCCGCAAGTCGAGTGTATGTCCTGTTGCAACTCTCAGGGCCGGTCGTCGCAGAACGAAGTACCCTCCTAGACGTGTATGTCCTGTTGCAACTCTCAGGGCCGGTCGTCGCAGAACGAAGCACCCTCCTAGACGTGTATGTCCTGTTGCAACTCTCAGGGCCGGTCGTCGCAGAACGAAGCACCCTCCTAGACGTATATGTCCTGTTGCAACTCTCAGGGCCGGTCGTCGCAGAACGAAGTACCCTCCTAGACATCTCTTGGTACCCTCATACTTCACTCGGCAGGACGCCTACTGCAATTCAGGGCCGGTCGTCGTGGAACGAAGTACCCTCCTAAAACTCGTGAGTATGGGGGCAGAATTCTCTAAGCCTCAGGTTGCGCACCTCCACGAACTTAGGGAATTGACCAAGACCCGACTTAATGGTGGGAAAAATCTGGCCGTTCCCACCAAGTCAGACCTGATCAGTCTGCTAAAATATATTTATCAACAATGCCCAGCCTACCCCGAGGAAGGGTCACTTAAAGAATCTGTATGGATTAAATTAGGAACATATTTTCATGAGTCCCCTAGGGCTCCGCCGAAAATATTGATCACTTGGCGGATTGTCATGGAATATTTAAAAATACACAAGAATACCATGGTCGGGGCTTCAGACCCCCCGCCGCCATATCAATCTGGCATTCAGAACCCTCCCCAGATAGAACCTGTAACGGTGGCACAAGTAGAAGCCACGGCCCCGGCTCAGACCGCTCCGAAAACATCAGAAACACCTGCCGGCGCTATTGCTCAAGCGCTGGCTAGAGCTAAACTTTCGGGCGATTTAGAATTAGATGAATATGAAATGTGCTACCCAGTAGAATTTGACACAAATGGGGCTCCATATATCGAACCAGTCCCTATGAAGTTAATTAGGGATATTAAGCAAGCTGTCAATACGTATGGCATTCAAAACTCTTATGTCATAGGGTTAATAAGTAATCTAGCCAACTCCTTTTACATGTTGCCATCCGATTGGAAAAATTTGTGTCGCATGCTTTTGACAAGTTCACAGTTTGTGGTATGGGAATCAGAGTATAAGAGGGAAGCAGAAGCCATCGTTAGAAGAATCGGGGGAAACTTGCAATTGGAACAATTGATCGGCGAAGGACGTTATGCTTCTCCTAATATCCAAAAGAACATGTCACGCGCTGCATTTGCTCATTCTAGTTTAGCAGCGCAAAATGCTTTTTCAAAGATAGACGACCCAGGCTCTTCTGCCGCAGGGTCGTTCGCAAAAATTTATCAAGGGTCCAGTCAGTCCTATGGAGATTTCATTGATCAGTTGCAGAAGGCAGTTTTTAGAGAGATCCGGAATCCCATAGCACAAAAGGAACTTATAAAAAAACTAGCTTATGAAAATGCCAATGAAGATTGCAGACGTATCATTCAGCCTCTCCTCAGCAAGCCTGATGCCGAACTGGCAGATTACATCCAAGCATGCCGAATCGTCGGCACCAATGTCCACAACATGGAAACTTTAGCAATGGCATTGCAAAACATCAAAGGGGAGACGTCTAAGAATGGAAACTGTTTTAACTGTGGCAAGCCCGGTCATTTTCGAGCACAGTGTCGAGCCCCTGGGGGCGGCGCACATCAGTCAAATTCAAATCAAAACAAGCCGAAAACTGTGTGCCCCCGTTGTAAAAAGGGCTATCACTGGGCTTCCCTGTGTCGTGTGAATCCCCCTCCCCAATCTGCCAACAATAACAACCAGAACCAGGGAAACTAGTGGGGGGGCACTCAGCCAGCCCTCTCCCCAAGGCTGATTCTTTGGCTACATTTAACTTAAAAGAAACCTTTATAACATCTATGCATGCTGTTGCTGCCGAAACTGTTTCTATGCAAATACCTGGTCTTACATATTTTCTTCCTCTTACTTTACCTGATGTTTCTATGCCGACAAAAGTCCCCTTGCTTTGCTATCCGGCTAGAGACCTCATCTCCCGCGGCGTTTTCGCTTCCCCTTTCTTGGTTGACTCCGATGATTTTTCTTCTCTGGCTCTAATTTGCATTGTTGACGCTCCTTTAGTCATCTACAAGGAAGACCTGGCTGCAATTGTGATGCCGGTGGCCCTGGAGTTCGATCCCCTCGCTTATGAGGACATGGAGCCGATTGTTCCCCCCAACCCCTCTCTTAACAATTACCGAAAGCACTTTCTTGACCACCAATTGCTTGCTTTCACTTCCACTATTCATTCGGATAAGCCTTTTGTTACCTTTGTGTTAAATAATCGTTCTTTTTCAGGCATAATAGACACCGGAGCAGATATTTCAGTAATTAGAACCTCTGAGTGGCCTGCTGACTGGCCCACCACCTCTTCCCCTGCCGTCCGAGGCGTCGGAGGCATCCAAACGGCCCGAATTAGCACCTTGCCTCTGTTAGTCACTTCCTCTCACACCGACAAACAGGCACGTATTCGCCCTGTCGTCCTTCCCCTGCAAGTTAATCTTTGGGGTCGGGATCTTTTATCCCAAATTGGGGCCACATTAACCTTTTAGGAATGGCAAAAACTGCCCCCACCCCTCTATCCCTCACTCTTTTAGACCCCACTCCTGTTTGGGTGGATCAATGGCCCCTAACAAAAGAAAAATTGGAAGCATTACAACAGCTAGTCAATAAGGAGTTTCAATTGGGCCATCTGGTTGCATCTACTAGTCCTTACAACTCACCTGTTTTTGTGATAAAAAAGAAATCTGGAAATTGGAGATTTTTACAGGATTTGCGTTCCATAAACAGACTGATTGCTCCTATGGGACCCTTCCAACTGGGACTTCCCAACCCAAATTTAATCCCAAAAAATTTTTCTTTAATTATCATGGATCTAAAGGATGCGTTTTTTTCCATCCCTCTGGATCCCAAAGATCGCCAATTGTTTGCCTTTACCATACCAGTGTTTAATAATGCATACCCATCTGAGCGTTTTGAATGGACAGTTTTGCCTCAAGGAATGATAAACAGTCCTACAATGTGCCAATATTTTATTTCCTTTTTGTTGAAGCCATTTCGTGTGAAGTATCCCACCTTTTTATTTTATCATTACATGGATGATATTTTAATTGCCTCTTCTGCTTGTTTTGAGATTGTGTCCACTGTGGCCGCTGAGCTTAGAGACCACATGGCTAACAATGGACTGACAGTGGCACCCGAAAAAATTCAAACAAAAGAACCATTTTTGTATCTGGGCCATAAGGTCATAGCCTCCATTCCTCTCCAATACTGCCCCAATTAACACTTCCCAATCCTGCTACCCTTGTTCAGATGCAGCAATTTTTGGGAACCCTTAATTGGGCACGACCATATATGGGCTTAACCACCTCACAATTTGCACCTCTTTTTTCAGCCTTGCAAGGTCACAAATCTCCCGGTGACAAGATTTTTCTAACATCTGAACACCTGGAAATTCTCAAATTAATCACTCAAATGTTGTCTGTCAAATGGGTTGATCGTGTCTTGCCTGATGTTCCTTTGTCTCTTATAATTCTAAACACCCTTCTTCTACCCACGCTGGTTGTGGTCCAAATTGCATCGCCTTTGATGATTGTCGAATGGATGCATTTGCCCCACACTCCACGCAAAACTATCACCTCTCGTTTTTCCCTGTATGCTTTTCTGTTGTTCAAAGGACGTGCTCGATGCCGCCAACTAACAGGCACTGAGCCAGTCGCTCTTTTTGTCCCCCTGCGACTCCCTCTGTGGGAACAGGTGTACAGGGAATCCGAAGAACTCCAAGCTGCTCTAGCCCAGTGGCCAGGACAGGTTAAGTATCATTTCCCTGCTGACCCCCGTCTGACTCTTGTCCAAACTGTCCCAGTGAAATGGCAATCTCCATGTGTGTCTTTTCCTATTCCTTCTGCCCCCACAGTCTTTGCAGATGGAAGCGCCCACACAGGCGTTTGTGCTTTCTTACAGGATGGTGTTTGGCAAACCCATCGCACTCATGGCCACAAGTCTGCCCAGAGGGCTGAAATGGCCGCTTCTGTATTGGCCTTTTCTATGTTTAAGGATTCTGCCTTTAACTTAATTGTTGACTCTTTGTATGTTGCTCATGTTGTTAGTAATATCTTTCAGTCCTATCTTTCACCTTCATTAGACTCATCTCTAATGGCTCTTTTTTGTCAACTACAAGACTTAATCCATGCCCGTGTCCACCCTTTTTTTATCGCCCACATCCGAAGTCACCAGCCCTTTCCAGGCATGCTGACAGAAGGTAACGCAAAGGCGGATGCGGCAGCAAAGGAGCCTTTAACAAAGGAACCTTTGAGTGAAGAGCCTCATCAATTTTTTCCCGTGACTCCGCTCACGGCCTGGGAAAGTCATAGTTACTTTCACCAAAATAAAAAAGCCCTCATGAAACAGTTTTCATTGACATCGGCCGAGGCTTCGGCCATCATCCAGCAATGTGCCACCTGCAGTTTACAAGCACATGCTATACCACTGGGAGTCAACCCACGTGGGTTGGCCACTTGTTCCCTATGGCAAATGGATGTCACTCAATATCCCCCTTTTTCCCCGTGGAAGTTTTTACATGTTTCAATTGATACTTTTTCAAATTTTATTATGGCCTCCCCCCAAAGGGGCGAGGCTACGAAGCACGTAATTAATCATTGTCTCCGTACATTTGCAGTGATGGGATGCCCCAAAGAGTTAAAAACGGATAACGGCTCAGCGTATAGCAGCGCGCCGTTTTCCTCTTTTTGTCAGAAATGGGGAATTGCCCACAAGTTTGGGATTCCTTGGAATTCTACCGGTCAAGCGATCGTTGAACGTGCTAATCAGACCCTAAAAAACATGCTAAAACGATTCGAACAGGAGAAAAGAACTCCTGGCCTCCCCTCACTGCAAGATACCTTAAATCGAGCACTCTATTCTCTCAATTTCCTGAACCTCACAGGCACTCCACCTTTGTCGGCAGCGCAACGCCACTTTGCCACGCCAGAGTCACCGACAATCAAAAATTTGCGCCCTCCAGTGTATTATCGCGAGTTGCCTGATCCTACTTGGAAAGGTCCGGCTGATCTCATCACCTGGGGGCGAGGCTACGCAGCAATCCAACTGCCTGATCGAGTACTGTGGGTGCCAGGGAAGCAAGTAAGACCCTATCTTTGTAAACCTGCGGGCCCACCCATTGCATCGGAGCCTGATCCTCCCTCACATCATGATGCCTGAATCCACTCCTGACCTCGGAGGGGAACCAGACCCCTTGTCTTTTCCACCACTTCCCGAATATGGACCTCCGGATAGCCCCCCGACCTACCAGGAAAACGGTCGGGGGTCCTCCGAAGACTCCCCTCCTCCCTATAAGGATCCGCCGCGATGTCCCTTCATTCGAGGTGGTCTAACATTTACCGATTTGCTAACTGCGCGAATGTCCTGCTCGCATTTTGTATATCATTTTGTAATATTGACACTGTTTATGATATGTATTTTCTTGGCTATGTGGGTGGCTTTTGCAGAGGGTGACAAGGCTAACAATACCTATCAAGAAAATCGAAACTGGAACCAGACTCCAACTCCTTCGCACAGAGTGCGCAGGGAGGTGGATGCCAGTTGTGACCGATGCATCGTTCAGGTTAAACAAGGTCTGTCAACTGTTCTCACCCTGATTCATTCTAATATTGTACCAACTCCCTGTCCCCAGAAATCTTATTGTATTTTTAACAAAACTCAATATGTGACCTGCACCAAAGGATTGTCATTCACGTGTCATAACCCGGCCCTGCCCACACGGTATAACATCTCCATTTGGGCAGGCATTGGGATTGTCAAGGGACCGCCTCAAGCAGCTCGGTTATGGTACGTGAATCACACAGTGGTCACTAAAGCCGAAAATTGGGCTATAACCTTTGATGTCTGCGGTGCCATGTCGAAAAAATCCTTCCGTGGCTGTGGGCATCGACCTGCTGGTTATAACAACGATCACAAGTACTTGTGCACTAGATACCCACCCCTAGAGCCTTCTCAGTTTCCACAGCCCTGCATCGCTTGGGAGGCCTACCAAAAAACAGTTTGGCGGGCAATTTGTTCGCACACGAATGGGGGCTACAGGGGCTGCTATAATCCCCTTAATGTTAAACAGCGCCTTGTTCGTTCCTTTGTCCGACAACCAAATAGCAACAAGGTAACTATAGAATTAGAAAAAAATCATCCTCCCATGGAAACCTATGGCATAGGCATTGATGGATATGGATTAGACCCATTGACACACATCACCATAAAGGTCCAAAACTTGGAAGATGTTCAAAGAATTGAATGGTCCGTTTATGATCATCTAGCTAAATTAGAGACCAAAGCGTCTCCCCTAATATCTGACAAAGCACGAAACCTTTTCATGGAATTTGCAGAACAAATAGCCTTTACATTGGGTGTAAAAAATTGTTTTGTTTGTGGAGGTACCAACATGGGGGAACAATGGCCATGGGAGGTTCATGAAGCAGATCCTGAGTATTTGAACAATCAAACAAAATTTGCTAATTTTACCTTTAGAAACCTGGAAGACCCTGTAGTGTGGACTTTAACTACAAATATTGTAGGAACAAATTGCTTTTTCAGGAATGGCTCCATCCCTGTTGGGACACTTCTTTGCCGTGGACAATGGGAAAGGGGCCAGTGGGTCTCCCCCACCAACGAGTCTGCTCCTGTACTATTAAATCATACCTTTTTTAATTATCTCCGCAGGTCCTCTCTCAATTGGACAGCACCGCAAGGCATGTATTGGGTATGCGGTTCCTTTGCATACGAGTACGTGCCTCCAGATTGGTCAGGGGCTTGTGTGTTAGGGTGGATCAAACCTTCCTTTTTCCTCCTTCCCCTGACTGCTAAACAGACCCTGGGTGCCCCGGTGTATGACAATTGGGGTAGAAAAAAGAGGGATGTGCCCTCGGAAGGCTATGCAGGTATACGGGTAGGCAACTGGAAGGACGATGAATGGCCACCCGAAAGAATCATTGCCTACTACGATCCTGCCACTTGGGCTGAGGATGGGTCCTGGGGTTATAGGACCCCCATATATATGCTTAATCGCATTATCCGCTTGCAGGCTGTGCTTGAGTTAGGCAGCCGACGCATTTCAGCCGCTTTAACCATTCTTGCCACGGCTCAGGACAAGCTGCGCACCGCTGTTTACCAAAATCGCTTGGCCTTGGATTATCTTCTTGCTAAGGAGGGAGGAGTGTGTGGAAAATTTAATTTGACCAACTGTTGTTTAGAAATTGATGAAACTGGAAAGGTAGTTGCAGATTTGACCAAAGAACTCCATAAGCTGGTCCATGTGCCTGTACAAAAATGGACTGGGATCGTGGATGAAGGAGGATTTTTGGGCGGGATTTTTAGGAACTGGAAGCAAGCAGCCTTCATGTTTGGTATAATCTTGTTAGGTCTCCTTTTACTTCCCTGCCTGATTCCCCTTCTTCGAAACCTGATACAAAGCACTGTGGAGGGTATGGTGGACAAGAGGACCATACACCTGGTTAGGTACAAGGCACTGCCAACCATGGATGTACCGGACCCTTTAGCCATAACCCTTAGCAGTGAAGAAGATGATTTTTCCTTTAATTAGAAAAAGACAGGGGAGATGTTGGAGTTGTAGCCCCCTCCTCGCCCCATTCTTGCCCTTTCTTTGCCCTTTCTAGAGGAAACGTCTGCGGCAAAGCTCGCTAGCTCGTAACACAAATGGCAAACCGCATGACAGTTAAACAGGATGTTATGCAGAACTAAGCTCGAGAAGGCACTAACCACAGGGTTTTGTTTTGTGTCGCCAGGTGGGCAATATAGGTCAAACATGACATGTACTCTTGACATGCTCTGAGACTAAGTAATGGGAGTGGTTTTAAGCTTATGGCGCAGCAAGAAATTATATGTATGGCACAAATGTATCACATGTAATCAATGCTTATTTGCATATTGTAATCAATAAAGTAGTTCCCGGACTTCGGTTCGGGGCAGTCCCACCCCAAGAAAACCTCCGTGTCAGGAGTCTTCTTAGTGTCAGCTTGTGGGATCTGCCCCACGTATGGGGGGATAGCAAAAGTGCAATCCCCTCATAACTCGGAGTGCTTGGGTATGTTAGGAGGGCACTGACTTTTCTAGGCTGCAAAATCTATGTTTCCTGGTAAAATACATGGGAAAATCCCATTGGAAGAAAATTTCACTTAGGGTTAGGGTTACGTCACCGTGAACTCCTAGAGCAAAATGGACATCGCCAACAAACTCGGAGTGCTTGGGTATGGGTTAGGAGGGCACTGACTTTCTAGGCTGCAATATCTACGTTTCCTGGTAAAATACATGGTAAAATCTCATTGGAGGAAAATTTCACTTACGTTAGGGTTACGTCACCGTGAACTCCTAGAGCAAAATGGACATCGCCAACAAACTCAGAGTGCGTGGGTATGGTTAGGAGGGCACTGACTTTTCTAGGCTGCAAAATCTATGTTTCCTGGTAAAATACATGGGAAAATCCCTTTGGAAGAAAATTTAACTTAGGGTTAGGGTTACATCACCGTGAACTCCTAGAGCAAAATGGACATCGCCAACAAACTCGGAGTGCTTGGATATGGTTAGGAGGGCACTGACTTTTCTAGGCTGCAATATCTACGTTTCCAGGTGAAAAACATGGGAAAATCTCATTGTAGGAATATTCCAATTAGGGTTAGGGTTACGTCACTATGAACTCCTAGAGCAAGATGGACATCGCCAACAAACTCGGAGTGCTTGGGTATGGTTAGGAGGGCACTGACTTTTCTAGGCTGCCCTATGTATGTTTCCTGGTGAAATACATGGGAAAATCTCATTGTAGGACTAGTCGCAATTAGTGTTAGTGTTTACGTCACCGTGAACTCCTACAGTAAAATGGACATCGACAACAAACTTGGAGTGCTTGGGTATGGTTAGGAGGGCACTGACTTTTCTAGGCTGCAAAATCTATGTTTCCTGGTAAAATACTTGGGAAAATCCCATTGGAGGAAAATTCCACTTAGCGTTAGGGTTACGTCACTATGAACTCCTAGAGCAAGATGGACATCGCCAACAAACTCGGAGTGCTTGGGTATGGTTAGGAGGGCACTGACTTTTCTAGGCTGCCCTATGTATGTTTCCTGGTAAAATACATGGTAAATTAGCATGAGGAAAATGCCACTTAGTGTTAGGGTTTAGTCACCGTGACTCTGAGGCAAAATGGACATCGCCAACAGAACTTTGAAGTGCTTGGGTATGGTAAGGAGGCAACTGTCTTTTGTAGGCCACCCTTATCTATGTTTCCTGTAAAATAAAATGGGAAAATTCCATTGTAGGAAAATTCCCACTTAGGGTTAGGGTTACGTCACCAAGAACTCTTAGAGCAAAATGGACCTCGCCAACAAACTCGGAGTGCTTGGGTATGGTTAGCAGGGCACTGACTTTTCTAGGCTGCCCTTTCTATTTTTCCTGGTAAAATACATGGGAAAATCCCATTGGAGGAAAATTCCACTTAGGGTTAGGGTTACGTCACCATGAACTCCTAGAGCAAAATGGACATCGACAACAAACCTCGAGTGCTTCGGTATGGTTAGGAGGGCACTGACTTTTCTAGGGTGCCCTATGTATGTTTCCTTGTAAAATACATGGGAAAATCCCATTGGAGGAAAATTCCACTTAGGGTTAGGGTTAAGTCACCGTGAACTCTTAGAGCAAAATGGACATCGACAACAAATTCGGAATGCTTCGGTATGGTTAGGAGGGCACTGACTTTTCTAGGCTGCCCTTTTTATGTTTCCTGGTAAAATACATGGGAAAATCCCATTGTAGGAAAATTCCACTTAGGGTTAGGGTTACGTCACCGTGAACTCCTACAGCAAAATGGACATCGCCAACGAACTCGGAGTGCTTGGGTATGGTAAGGAGGGCACTGTCTTTTCTAGGCCACCTTATCTATGTTTCCTGGTAAAATACATTGGAAAATTCCATTGTAGGAAAATTCCACTTAGGGTTAGGGTTACGTCACCGTGAATTCCTAGAGCAAAATGGACATCGACAACAAACTAGGGGTGCTTGGGTATGGTTAGGAGGGCACTGACTTTTCTAGGCTGCCCTTTCTATGTTTCCTGGTAAAATACATGGGAAAATCCCATTGGAGGAAAATTCCACTTAGGGTTAGGGTTACGTCACCATGAACTCCTAGAGCAAAATGAACATTGACAACACACCTGGAGTGCTTCGGTATGGTTAGGAGGGCACTGACTTTTCTAGGGTGCCCTATGTATGTTTCCTTGTAAAATACATGGGAAAATCCCATTGGAGGAAAATTCCACTTAGGGTTAGGGTTATGTCACCGTGAACTCTTACAGCAAAATGGACATTGCCAACAAACTCGGAGTGCTTTGGTATAGTTAGAAGGGCACTCACTTTTCTAGGCTACCCTTTCTATGTTTCCTGGTAAAATACATGTTAAAATCCCACTATAGGAAAATTCCACTTAGGGTTAGGGTTACGTCATCGTGAACTCCTAGACCAAAATGGACATCGACAACAAACTAGGGGTGCTTGGGTATGGTTAGGAGGGCACTGACTTTTCTAGGCTGCCCTTTCTATGTTTCCTGGTAAAATACATGGGAAAATCCCATTGTAGGAAAATTCCACTTAGGGTTAGGGTTACGTCACCGTGAATTCTTAGAGCAAAATGGACATCGCCAACAAACTCGGAGTGCTTGGGTATGGTTAGGAGGGCACTGACTTTTCTAGGCTGCAATATCTATGTTTCCTGGTAAAATACATGGGAAAATCTCATTGGAGAAAAATTCCACTTATGGTTAGGGTTACGTCACTGTGAACTCTTAGAGCAAAATGGACATCAACAACAAACTCGGAGTGCTTGGGTATGGTTAGGAGGGGCACTGACTTTTCTAGGCTGCCCTCTGTACTTTTCCCTGTAAAATACATGGGAACTTAGCATTGGGGAAATTCCACTTGGGTTAGGTTCGTCACCGTGACTCTGCGAGCAAAAGGACCATCGCCAACAACTTGGAGTGCTTGGGTATGGTAAAGGAGGGCACTGTCTTTTGTAGGCTCACCTATCTATATGTTTCGGGTAAAATACATGGGAAAATTCCATTGTAGAAATATTCCACTTAGGGTTAGGTTACTTCACCCGGGGGATCCTAGAGCAAAATGGACAAGCGACAACAACTAGGGGTTCTTGGGTATGGTTTAGGAGGGCACTGACTTTTCTAGGCTTCCCTTTCTATGTTTCCTGGTAAAATACATGGGAAAATCCCATTGGAGGAAAATTCCACTTAGGGTTAGGGTTACGTCACCATGAACTCCTAGAGCAAAATGAACATTGACAACAAACCTGGAGTGCTTCGGTATGGTTAGGAGGGCACTGACTTTTCTAGGGTGCCCTATGTATGTTTCCTTGTAAAATACATGGGAAAATCCGATTGGAGGAAAATTCCACTTAGGGTTAGGGTTATGTCACCGTGAACTCTTAGAGCAAAATGGACATTGCCAACAAACTCGGAGTGCTTTGGTATGGTTAGAAGGGCACTCACTTTTCTAGGCTACCCTTTCTATGTTTCCTGGTAAAATACATGGGAAAATCCCACTGTAGGAAAATTCCACTTAGGGTTAGGGTTACGTCATCGTGAACTCCTAGACCAAAATGGACATCGACAACAAACTAGGGGTGCTTGGGTATGGTTAGGAGGGCACTGACTTTTCTAGGCTGCCCTTTCTATGTTTCCTGGTAAAATACATGGGAAACTCCCATTGTAGGAAAATTCCACTTAGGGTTAGGGTTACGTCACCGTGAATTCTTAGAGCAAAATGGACATCGCCAATGAACTCGGAGTGCTTGGGTATGGTAAGGAGGGCACTCACTTTTCTAGGCTGCCCTTTTTATGTTTCCTGGTAAAATACATGGGAAAATCCCATTGTAGGAAAATTCCACTTAGGGTTAGGGTTACGTCCCCATGAACTCCTAGAGCAAAATGCACATTGACAACAAACTTGTAGTGCTTGGGTATGGTTAGGAGGGCAATGACTTTTCTAGGGTGCCCTTTCTATGTTTCCTGGTAAAATACATGGGAAAATCCCTTTGGAGAAAAATTCCACTTAGGGTTAGGGTTACGTCAATGTAAACTCTTAGAGCAAAATGGACATCGGCAAAAAAATAGGAGTGCTTGGGTATGGGTAGGAGGGCACTGACTTTTCTAGGCTGCCCTTTCTATGTTTCCTGGTAAAATACATGGGAAAATCCCACTGTAGGAAAATTCCACTTAGGGTTACGTCACCGTGAACTCCTAGAGCAAAATGGACATCGACAACAAACTAGGGGTGCGTGGGTATGGTTAGGAGAGCACTGACTTTTCTAGGCTGCCCATTCTAGGTTTCCTGGTAAAATACATGGGAAAATCCCATTGTAGGAAAATTCCACTTAGGGTTAGGGTTACGTCACCGTGAACTCCTACAGCAAAATGGACATCGACAACTAACTCGGAGTGCTTGGGTATGGTTAGGAGGGCACTGATTTTTCTAGGCTGCAAAATCTATGTTTCCTGGTAAAATACATGGGAAAATCCCATTGGAAGAAAATTTCACTAAGGGTTAGGGTTACGTCACCGTGAACTCCTAGAGCAAAATGGACATCGCCAACAAACTCGGAGTGCTTGGGTATGGTTAGGAGGGCACTCACTTTTCTAGGCTGCAATATCTACGTTTCCTGGTGAAATACATGGGAAAATCTCATTGGAGGAAAATTTCACTTAGGGTTAGGGTTACCTCACCATGAACTCCTAGAGCAAAATGGACATCGACAACAAATTCGGAATGCTTGGGTATGGTTAGGAGGGCACTGACTTTTCTAGGCTGCCCTTTTTATGTTTCCTGGTAAAATACATGGGAAAATCCCATTGTAGGAAAATTCCACTTAGGGTTAGGGTTACGTCACTGTGAACTCCTACAGCAAAATGGACATCGCCAACGAACTCGGAGTGCTTGGGTATGGTAAGGAGGGCACTGTCTTTTCTAGGCCACCTTATCTATGTTTCCTGGTAAAATACATGGAAAAATCCCATTGGAGGAAAATTCCACTTAGGGTTAGGGTTACGTCACCGTGAATTCCTAGAGCAAAATGGACATCGACAACAAACTAGGGGTGCTTGGGTATGGTTAGGAGGGCACTGACTTTTCTAGGCTGCCCTTTCTATGTTTCCTGGTAAAATACATGGGAAAATCCCATTGTAGGAAAATTCCACTTAGGGTTAGGGTTACGTCACCGTGAATTCTTAGAGCAAAATGGACATCGACAACAAACTAGGGGTGCTTGGGTATGGTTAGGAGGGCACTGACTTTTCTAGGCTGCCCTTTCTTTGTTTCCTGGTAAAATACATGGGAAAATCCCATTGGAGGAAAATTCCACATAGGGTTAGGGTTACGTCACCATGAACTCCTAGAGCAAAATGAACATTGACAACTAACCAGGAGTGCTTCGGTATGGTTAGGAGGGCACTGACTTTTCTAGGGTGCCCTATGTATGTTTCTTTGTAAAATACATGGGAAAATCCCATTGGAGGAAAATTCCACTTAGGGTTAGGGTTAAGTCACCTTGAACTCTTAGAGCAAAATGGACATCGCCAACAAACTCGGAGTGCTTTGGTATGGTTAGAAGGGCACTCACTTTTCTAGGCTGCCCTTTCTAGGTTTCCTGGTAAAATACATGGGAAAATCCCATTGTAGGAAAATTTCACTTAGGGTTAGGGTTACGTCACCGTGAACTCCTAGAGCAAAATGGACATCGCCAACAAACTCGGAGTGCTTGG